>NW_024425675.1:22743245-22812181 GCF_017311325.1 Ursus maritimus | reverse complement strand
AGGGGAGGGGAGGGGAGGGGAGGGAAGAGAGAGGTCGGCTGGGGAGGGAGAAAAAAGCAAGGCACAGGGAGAAGACCAAAAGGTCATAGGTACCTTTGGTCACAAGGAGGGAAATGAGTTGACACCAGCCTAAGAGAAAAGGAGTGTCAGACTACAAGGACAGAGGGTTCCGTCATGGAAATGCACTCAGATGGGCCAAAGGGAAGCTCTGAAACAAGGACCTAAAAAAATCTCCAGAAACCCAGGCCTCTCCCAGCTTCTTCCTGCTCCCCATCCACTCCACCTGCACCCTCTTCTTCGTTCCCCTCTCTCTGCGGCCCGCTACCCTCCACCTCTCAGCCTGCACAGCTGGCCGTGAAGGCCCACGGTAGGCCAATATCCCACACCCCAGCTGTTTGCAGAACAGGCCAACTCTGTACCCCAGGGGTGAGAATCTGGCTGGCCCATGGGCCCATCTCAGTCCAATGCCAGCGGAAAGGGGTCATGAGACACACACATGGGCCAGAGCCCTGCCCCAGAGTGGACATATTTCAAGGAGGGGTGGGCTCCTGGGCTGGAGGTGTCACCCAAAAGGTTAGGTGAGGGGATGCTCTGGAAAGGGGAACTGTGGAAAATGTGAAAAGAAGACCAGAGATGCCTTCTTACCTTCCTGTTCCGAGGAACCTGGGTCCCTCTCCCATCCTCAGTTTAAAAGGACAAAATACTACAAGGAGAAATTTAGTCTAAACAGACATAAGCTGGGGTATGTCTCATGGAGCCTTCTGGAATCCCTCCCTCCACATCTGTCTCACTCAATAGCTACCAAACAGGAGCAGCCTGTTGGACCCTTCTTTATTCCAGGGAAACCCTACCAGAGATTGAGTTGTGGGTGAAGAGTGTCTTCCTTGCAAAAACCTACCTTTCCAGCATTCTCCTCCCCACGCACACCCCATGCTGCCAACCCCACCCTGATGCCCTCTGGCTGCTTTGCCCAACTCCACCTCCTCCCTGTCAACACATTCCTCTCACAGGGCTCTTTTCCAGGTAGGTTCTTCACTAAAGAGGTGAATAGGACCTGACTCTCAAATCCACACTACCATTCAAATAACACCTTAAAATTCTGCTATCATTTGGCTCACTCCTAAACAAGGAGAGACAGACAAGACTAAGGAATCAAGGTTCGGTCTTTCCTTCCTCACACCCCCTCAAATCAGCGTATGTGAATCCGGTGGTCTTTCAGCTCAGAGGATCTTCCCATCAATGCTTTAAAATCTGCCCACTTGGAAATAAGTCAAGCAGAGAAAGGCAACTATCATATGATTTCTCTCACCTATGGAACATAAGAACTAGGAAGATCGGTAGGAGAAGAAAGGGATAAAGAAAGGGGGGGTAATCAGAAGGGGGAATGAAACATGAGAGACTATGGACTATGAGAAACAAACTGAGGGCCTCAGAGGGGAGGGGGGTGGGGGAATGGGATAGACCGGTGATGGGTAGTAAGGAGGGCACGTATTGCATGGTGCACTGGGTGTTATACACAACTAATGAATCATCGAGCCTTACATCGGAAACCGGGGATGTACTGTATGGTGACTAACATAATATAATAAAAAATCATTTAAAAAAAATAAAATAAAAATTTCCATGAAAACTAAAAAAAAAAAATCTGCCCACTTGTCTATTCAGTCAGTCATGCCACCAATACTGAATATGGCCGTAAGCAGACAAACCAAAGTTCCTACACTCGTAGAACATTACGGACTTGCCAGGAGCACAGCCACTGAAGAATAAATAATTCCACACATAAGAAGTGTTACAAAAGGGAAGGGAAGGGAGGGGAGGGGAGGAATTTATGAGGGTGAGTCAAGGAAGACCTCTCCCTGACCAGGTGAATTTAAAGTGCATTTAAAGCCTGTGTCGCAATCAGGATTGCTTTCTTTTGGGGGCTCTCTCTTGGGCTTGTAGATAACCACCTTCTCCCTATGTCTACACGTGGTCTTCCCTTGGTGCATGTCTGTGTCCTAATCTCCTCTTCTTATAAGAACACCAGTCACATTGCATCAGGGCCCACCTCATGACCTCATTTTAACTGAATCACCTCTTTAAAGACCCTGTCTCCAAATACATTCACATTCCAGAGGTTAGGATGCACAACTCAGCCCCTGAGAGCCTATTACTTGCTAGCCAGATACCCAGTCCTGGAAAGAGTATTCCAGAAAGAAAACACCTGCAGAGGAGCAAGTGTGATCATGAAGGATCCAGTAGGTCAGGTGAAGTATTTTAGACCTTAGCTTCAAGGTGACCTTGAGATTACAGAAGAGTTTCAAGCAGAAGAGAGGCGTGACAAGCTGGACGTTGGATTGTTCTGGTGTCGTGGTGGAAACTGAGCTGAAGGAGCAAGGCGGGTGCCTCTGGCAGTCCAGGCACAGGTGAGGGTGACGCGGAACAGAGGACAGCTCCAGGTCTGGGAGCTGTGGGGCTGTGAATGTGAACTGAAGCAGCAAGATAGGGGTAGAGAAAGAGGCAGAGCAGAGCCCCGGGAGGCACCGATATTTACGGACCATGAGGAGAAGTCAGTAAGCGCCAACCAGGGAGATGAGAGCAACCAGAGCCAGGCGACCAGAATGCTCCCACGAGGGAGTGCTCAGCAGCATAGAATGGCCAAGCTGGCAGGGACAGAGGACGGCTATGGGGCTTGTCTATCTTGAGGCCATGGTGCCCTGGGTGAGAGCACTTGCAGGGAGTGTAGGGCTGAAAGCCCAGTTTTCATCGGAAGAGGAGGTAAGGGGACATTCCTGGCAAGTTCGGGCTGGGTATGGGAGGAGAGGGATGGAGTCACACCTGAGAGGTTAGGGACCCCAGTGGAACGTTTTTTCATCTAAATTTTAGGTACTTAACATGTGGTGCGAGATCGGTTTCTGGGGTCGAATGCGTCACTTACATACAGCCCCCAGTGCTCATCACGACAAGTGCCCTCCTGAGCGCCCGTCACCCAGACGCCTAAACGATGTCGGAAAAAACCCGGGGAGAAGGAACTTTGGATCCTGAGGAAGCCAGAAGGAACACTAGCCTTAGGAAAGAGAAGGCCCAACTCTCCCATTTTCATACAAATGAAGGAGCAAAGGAGGAGCGAGCACAATGTGTCATCAAAGATGGAGCCCAGGGACGCAGTGTTTGCGAGGGGAGCGCCTGCAGGAGAGGGCTCTTTTCTGTCGATCATGGATGTGAGCTGAATGGATGAATTCCTAAAGAACATACTGATGGGTAAATACACAAGGGTTTGGTGAAAGACATAAAAATCAGGCCCACTCTTTTTTTTTTTTTTTCAATAAGGTTTGTCCTCAGATTGCCACCTGTAGCCCATGGCCATTTGGGCTCTAGACTAGCAGACAGGAACCATCCCATTACCACATGGAAGCAGGCCATCAAGCTGCCCACAACAAGCCACATTTTTTTCTCTGGAACATTTTGAATCAACTATAAAAGCTGGAGGGGTACGATTAGGCCCCTAAAGCTGCAAAGCACAGAGCATGCAGGAACCGTTGCCTGGCCTGGGTAATTTCAAGGGCCATTGTTATTAGCAAAAACAATAGCAGTACTTCCTTTGACCTTGGCTTCTCTCCTCCCTTTTCCCCTCCTTCCTCCTCCTCCTCCTCTTCTCTCCTCCCTCCACCTTTCCTCTTCCCTTCTGGCCTCGTGTCCCCCTCAAAACCACTGCAGGTACTGGATCTGACTGGTGACAAGACACCCCCGCTCTGTGGGCTCTGGGGTCCAGAATAAAGCTGGCTAGAAAAACTGGACCATTGAGTTTCAAATTAAATCACCCCCACAGGCCCTTCTTCTCCAGTTACTGGGCTCATTAGAGCTCAGATAATGGAACATCTCCTCCCACTAATGGCCCATGAGAAGTGAAGGAGAGAAACCAAGCCCTCTACCACATCACTAAAGAGAAATGGAGAGGAAAAGGTCACTGACTATAGCCCCAAAGTTTTTAGTGTTTTGGAAGAACTGTCTCCCTACCATGAGAGATCTGGAGCATGAAGAATGGATTTACCAGGATGTGGTGGTTATAAACAGAATAGACATTCGTTTGTGCATCCTGGTGACTAAGCCAGAGTTCTGGAATTTATCATTCCAGAAGGTTCCATGGCTAATTTCCCTGGTAGGCAGGGGGCATGTGAGATCACTAGAGCCAGAAGAGGGTTTTAGAAGCTGTGAGGGCTGCTTGCCAGGAAAAGGGAAGACAGCTAGGCACAGCCTGCTTTGTGTTGATTCGTCCCACATGAACCACAGGGTCTGAGCGAGGACCCCTTCTCCAGGACAGGGAAGGATTTGACAGCAACCGGATAACCAGGATACGGAAGTTTACCAAGATGCTCTGAGCATTCAGCTACATGTGCCAAACTGGCTCCTACGTGTCTGCAGCTGCTAGAAAGCAGGGAACATTCTGGGGTTGAAATAATCTCTGGCCAGGACTCCACTGTGACCTCTGCCAGGGGCCATAAGAAAACGAAGTGCCCCTTACTGTCCACCCGTCTGACCCTGAGCCCTAGCCCCCCTCCAATCATAACCCCTTGCTTCGAAATCGGCTGATTTCAAGCGCATAAAGCAAAGAAACTCAGTCTAGGAGTACCAGGCACAAGAAAGTCAGGCCGGCCAGCAAGATTTCCCTTACAGAACAACAGTGGATGGTTCTTACCACACACGAGAAGTGTTGTCAAGTGCCTCACACACATAAGGTAGTTTGTTTCTAACTGGTCCCATGAAAATCACTCACACTAAACCAAATGGAAACAGACTCATGGTTCTGGGCCTTCCTGACCCACCAGGCTGGGATTGCCTCCTGCAGGTGAGTGATGTCCCCAAGAGAATCGGGACCCCTCAAGCAAATTCCCCTTAGTCCCTGAGCAGGGCTAGTTGTCGGTCTGAGGGGGAGGTGCTTCTCTGAGGTGTGAGCAATGCGATGACCCACCTGAGTCTCGTCCCTCCCACATTCCCATCCATCACACAGCCTGCAGAGAGGCAAGTCCCTACAGCCTGCCATTTGAGGAGAGGATGTGGGGGTGTGGGGTTCCAAGCAGGACATGAAAGTTTCACAGCCTGTGGCCTTGGCCAGCCCCATTACATCACATAGTGGGGGCCCAGGAGAGAGCCATCGCCGTGGCAAGCAGAGGGACCACGGCTAGGGTTCAGGAGGCCACTGTGACCCCGAGAGCTCTCCTCCTGAGGCACCCCAGCAGATTCCTCACAGCCCACCAGGCAGAGAAGGGGGGTCACCAAGGGGAAACCCCACAAAGACTTCCTGCTCCTGTGCTCTGGCCCCCAGCTTGCACTCTCCACGTCCCGTGTGTCCTACCACCCGCTTCTCCTAAGTCCCTGGGCCCCATCACTCATCGTAGAGGAAACTACTGATTAATAAGTCCCGTTTAAGACAGTAGGAGAAAGCTCACATTTGCTGGGCACCATCTTTGTGCTGGCACTCTGCTTTCCTCCACAGACGACTTCATTTTACGCTCCAGTGAGCCCAGTGACGCAGGCACTGCTAATCGTCCGGTCTTACAGACGAGGAGACTGAGGTTCAGAGCAGTGAAGCCGTCCAAGCTCACGGCCAGTATGTCAAACCCCACCATCCGGCTCCCGAGCTTTCACTCCTACCTCGTTCATTTCAACTCCTAGGAGCCCTTGAGAGCTGGTGTCAGACGCTCAGGAGGAAGCAAGGCTAAGCCTGAAGTCTTAACCACTACTGATCATTCTGCACAGGGCTCCAGACAGGAAGAGAACTTTGGGGACCCACTCAAACCCTCCCTTCTTACTAGGCAATCACTGATGTTCCCCATTGCTAACTGGGGGTGGGGGTGCAGGGGACTCCTAATCTCCCACTTCATTCTTTCTTGTGATTTCTATGTGCTCCTCTCCCAAGGCCCCAGGAGCTATGAAGTACTTGCCATCATTACCATTTTGGTGGGTGGCTTTCCAGTCTTCTTTGAAACCGAGGGGCCTTTAGACAGTGGTATTTGGGGGGAGGACGGTTAGGATGCCTTCCACAGAATGAATGGCCAGGCCTCCTGCTCCCATGCTGAGGGTGAGAGGCACCCCTATGTTCCTGCTCACAGATTCAGGGGTGCTGGTGGAGACAAAAGGAGTGTGGCTGTGCTACAGGAGAACCCTGGACAGGTCATAAAGAGCTGAGGGAGTTCTGGTCCCGCTTCTGCCCATCACAGCTGTGTGACCTCAAGCCTCGGTTTCCCACATGCACAATGAGGAGGCTGGACTTGGACAGCGGGTTGGAGCCATGCTCGGACGGGTCCCAGGATTCTGCCGCATTGCACCACTGCCCAGAAGCCCCCATGAGCCACACCAGGTGTGAGATTCAAGCCCTGAAGGGTGAGAAAGAGGGCAATGGGGGAGGGGCAATGAATCAAGCAACCCCCCTTTTGGTCTCTGATACCCACGTTTCAAGAAGAGTTCTGTGACTATGGAATGTCTGACCATGACTGGGCTGGATACTCTCTAGGTCCTTCTGACCCAGGGGTTGGGAGTGCTGTGCCTGCAGAAAGGCCCTGCTTTGCTCATTCCAACCCTGCTTGGCTGCCATGGAGCCAAGGGAACCTGGTGGGCCAAACGGTCGACCAGGAGGTAGGCGACCTGATTTCGCATTCCAAGACTCCAAAGTGCATCATGGTAAAATCAGGAGACATGGCAGAGGTCTACCCCACTCAGACACGCCCCCCGCAGAGCCAGGCTGGACCCTGGTGGGCTGCTGCCCAGGGAGACCCACACTAGGTGTCTGTCGCTCAGCACCGCAGCCGCCTTGCTCTGCCCCTTTGTGAGCTGAACAGGACAAGCAGACAGGAAGGTCCCCAGCACCTCCTCACCCCAGCCACCGCCATCTGTTCCCAAAGGGTCGCAGCTCCCAGCAGCGGGGACAGGGACTGGCGCTCTGGAAGCAAGGCCCCGGCTCTGCTCTGTGTCTCCACCTTGTGAGACAGCTCCTGGTAGCACAGTCGGCAGACGACACTCTGAAAGCTGATTTGAAAAAGCAAACGCAATGACAACAGTATCCAGTTGCGGCTGCAGAGGGAGATTAACAGGCAGAATGTAATTACTCAGCCTGGAACGGGTCCAAGGTCTCAGCAGCACTGGCAGAAGGTGGCACCCCAGGAGCCCAGCCCCCAGAAATCTGAGCAGAGACTGGGATGTGGCCCCTAGGCCTTCTCCTTCAGGCTCCCTTCCAGGGTGCCCTGGGTGGACCTGAGTTCTCTCCATCACTGGACCTTCTCCCCAGGTTCCCAGGGCAAGGCTGCCTGTAACGGCGCCTTCTGAGCTCGCAGAGCAGAGTGTGAGCACGTGGGGTACTCGGACCCAGAGCGGGACCTCAGGGCAAGCACCCGCAGGATCATGTTGGTCCTAGGTCCTCAATGCACTTGACGCGGAGGAAGGAATTCAGACACAGCTGCTCAAGGGGCCGTGGAAAAAGCTGAGGGTCTGGATCCTGGCTGAGCATCTCTTGGCCAATGTCAGACCCCATGAAGGGCAAGGCTGCCCCTTCTTGTCCAGCATCCACACTCTGCTTTCAGTTTATGGTCAATGCCTGCCTAGCTTGCTTGCCAGGGGAATGAGGAGGCAGTCTGGTTCATAACCCATCGGAAGGTTTCAAATGCCTCCCGTGTGGAGTTGCTCTGGGCTCCCTCCTGCGCCCTGCCCCATGCGGACGTGTGGCAGTGGTGACGAGGGGCCGAACACAACCTGCCAAAATGCAGGTGAGACTGTCATCCGGGCAAGACTGAATGAGGAGCTGGGGAACCTGGAAGAGGGCATGACTGCCTGCAGGAGACATCACAGAGGACGGGACCTCGGAGCTGGGACAGCAGCAGATCACGAACCATTGGCAAACAGTGCACCCGACTGGGCTGGGAGCAGTTCTCAGTTCCCGCCCCCACCCCAGGCAGAGCAGCTTGCGGGCAGTCAGGAGCCTGGGTGGTGCCAGCCGTACTGCTGGGGGCACACCGATGGGGGGGGTTATGGGCTTAGACACAGCCATGCCTCTCCCTCCCCCTGGGGCTCGGACCCAGCCCCAGTTCATTCTCCTGTCCCTCCTAAAACTGCCTCGTTACACACCACTGTCCCATCCGCACGACACCAACAGCTGTGTCCACGTGACGCACATTTTAAATATATGCCAACGTGGACAAGATAACTCCATGCCCTCCTATCACCTGAAATCAACGATTTCCAGCTCATAGCAGCCTCGTTTTACCCATAATCCCCCCCACTTCCCCAACTTCCACCCCTGACATTGTATCACCTCATCTATAAATACCTCAGAAGGTTTCTTGGAAAGATCAGAGCTTTTTAGCTCAAATCCATAAAACCATTATCATTCCTTTTAGAAATGAAATCAATTTCTGATTATTATCAAATATCCAGCCAGCAATCCCACAGTCTGGATTTTGCTGGTTGCATCCCCAAGATGTCACTTAATGGGTTTCTCTGTGCTTTGAATTTCCTATGAGTTCATATTTAGATCTAGAGACTTAATCCGATGCAGGTATGATTGGTTTTGGCAAGAAACGTCCAAAGCCATGGCGTGCTTTCCAGGAGGAGGTTCTCTCCCCCTGGTTAGCTCTTGTAGTCGTATGAGCAGGGGCTGGTGGCGGATCCACTCATTCGTTAGGCACACAGCGCTGCCCTAATTCTCTAGCTCCTTCTTCCTGTATTAGCGAGGATGCTTCTAAGAGGAGAAGCTGCACAGGAGAAAAAACAGAAGGAACGCTTGAGACTTCCCCTTCTTACACACGTTTCCCAAAGAATGAACTGCTTCCCTAACATCAAGAGTTGGCCAATGAGTGCTTTCCTTTTAGCATTTTTATAACTGGAGATGAACATATCTGATGTATTTTAATCCACTGCAGTCAATCCCTTGTAGTTATCACCCTCACTGATGTTTGAATGGCCTCATCTTTGGCCAGGAGGAACCACGTTGGCTCCTGTGTCCACTTTGATAGTTTCCTCACTTTCTGGCATGACAAGTTGTTCCAGACTCATCTTGTACATTCATCTCGTTCATTTATTTCAATAGAAAGTCCCCCGACCCCAGCCTCCAATCTGTCTGTGTCTTCGCTGCAGGTAGATGAATCTTTCCTGAAGTTAATTGCAGCTCCATTGCTCTTCGTGGGAGGCCGCATGAAGCAGGGAACAAACAGGAACTTTGAAACAGGGGAGACGGGAGTTTGGAACTGGCCACATCAGGTACGCATTGCACCACCCCGAGCTGGTGATACCATCTCCCTGAGCCTCAGCTGCCTCATTTCTAAAACCAAGAATTATAGTGTCTTGCCTTACAAGATTATGGAAAAGGTTAAATAAACACAAAGCACCCGGCATAGAATCCGCTGACTAGGAAGTCCATGTCAATATCTACTCCTTTTCTTCTTGTTCTTTTAAAGAAACATCAGTGGCTTCTAATGTCCACCTCACTGTGCAGACTTTCAAGCCCTCTTTCGTCTGACCTACCCTATCAGCCCAACCTTGTTTCCATGGTGGTTCTCCCCATCCACCTGCCATTCTGTTCCCACCAGCCCACTCTCACCAGACTTACCGATGCCCTCAACCTCCATTTATACTGCCTCCTTCATCTTAAATGCCCCATGTCCTTCCATTTATTCAACTCCTACCTATCTGTGAAGACCCAGCTCAGATCCTTCTGCTTCCCTGATCCCTCCAAACCTCATCTTCTTCCCATCCCATGAAAGCCTGCCTACCCTCACAAGCCTGATGGTGGGGGGTGGGGGGCTCCGACTCTTGTAACCATTGTCATCCAGCACCTACAGACTTGGACAGAATACACTTCAAGAACGATTCTTCCCGAAGCTAACCTGGTCTGCACACAGGTCCCTGGGCACATGATCTGTGTGTGACTAGGACAGCAGCAAGGCACTAAGGGTGTGCTTGTGATGCGAACATGGGCGTGCACGTGTCTGTGTGAATATATGCATATGTGTGTGTCTGTGTGCGTATGTGCACGCCTGTGGATGTGTGCACATGAGACCAACGCCCTCAGGAAGCCCGTGTCCCAGCCTGTCCTCTCTGACTCAGAATCACTCAGAGCCCCTGAGGCTCTGCCGCGCCCTCAGACTTCAGCCAGGATGTGGGAGGATGCCTGGGCCCTGATCTTTACAGAGATCCAGTGATGGTCTCCTTGGGGTGCTCAGTTTTCTAAACCAGATGTGACCCCCATCTGGAACATGGAGAAGAGCCACAAATGACTAGGGAAAGCTTCCCTGTCCAGATCTGACAGCTGGATCCAAAACCAAAGATGATCTCAGTGCAGAACTTTTCCATGGGAGAGCCATCCGACCGAGCAGTGATGAGTAAGGACGCTTCACAAGATGGCCTCGCCCCCCACGCAGGATAACCTCACCCGGCGACTTGCCGAACCGCCCCGATGTGCCACCAAGTCGGGAGGCTACTAGGACGTGTGAGGTCACCTCACCCCCTGGACCGTAGCATCCGTCTCAGGATGGCGCCCACAGGCAGATCTCATCACTGCCATGCAGGGAGGAGACAGAGCTGCAGGGGAGGCCAAACAAAATCCCATCTGGGCCGTCTTGGGTCTTTGGGGTCTCCTGCTCCTTCCCTTAAAAGCCATCACCTCAATTAAAGGGATGCAGCCACAGCAGGAGTCAAAGGTCAGCATAAAAAAGCAAGAGCTATGCAAGCAATAAGAGTAGAACTTCCCTGGATGATGGGAGAGTCAGGGAGCTCTGGAATGAAGGGGGTGGGGGAGCACCCCAATAAAAAGATGGCCTCTGGAAGAACTGGCATCCCTCCCCCCCCCCGTAGCACAGGAACAGCTGCTTGTTGGCTCTGCACTGAACCCACCTCCGCAGTCCCAAGCTGTCGGGAAGACACCCTGGGGCTGATGTGCCCCAGGCGACAAAGGGAGTGGGCAGAATCCCCGGGCTGGTAGCTCTGTGCCCGGGGGCATCGGAAAAGCAGGCTGCAGCGTGGCCCTTGCTGGAGCAGAAGTGAGACAACCCCCAATTATTCTAAAAGAAAGTGGCCTTTGGAATAAGCGGGGACGGGGGTGTAAATGGTGTCTCAGCTGGTTCTATGGGGTGTTAAAGGAATGGTGTCACTCACACACACACACACACACACACACACACACACCCGCCCAGCGCTGGCAGAGTGTGTGAGGACATCTCGGTGGCAGCAGACGGTCTGGCTTGCAGGTGTTGAGTAACGGAAGCCTCGCGGGGGTGAAGCCTCCGTGGAACGGGCTGATGTGCGCCCCCGCTCCGATCCCAGCCCACTTCCAGGGCTTGGTGGGGGTTGCGAGCAGGAGGAGGAGCTTCCCAGCGAGGGACGCGGCTCGGCTAACCACCACGTGCCAGCACATAATGACATTTAATAGCAGCACACAAAGCACCAGGTTGCGCTCGAACACCAAACATCGGCTTGAAAATGCAGCCCCCTTTCCTTCACGGGCTTGTCACAGGAGCGGCATNTGGGGGCGTGACGACGCGGCCCTGCCCCAGCTGCCAGTGCCCCCCCACCCCCAGAGGCCCTGCACCCAGCCCTGTGTGCCACTCCGAGCAGGGATGTTGGCCCATGCCCACACTCCCGGGGATGGCCTGAGGGAGCCAGAGGCCGGGGTGCGTGCCTTTCAAAAATCCTGCGACTGCTCTCTGTTTCTAACATATAAATAGAAAGTGCTTTAGTGCCTCTTTCTGGAGCAGGTCATGTGTGCAGGCTCTCCCCTCCCACGGCTCACCCCACGTAGGCTGCTCAACTCTGGCGACTTGAAAGAGGCAGGGTGCCCCTGGGCCAGGCCTCCCAGAGGCTCTGCGGGCAGGACTCAGAGGCGCTCCCCCTGCCACGAGCTCAGACCGGGTAGTGCAGGGCTGTCCTGCTGGGGTGCCAGGAGACTACTGTCAGCTTGCCTTTCATTTCAATTGTCTTTAAATGAGCCAAAGGCCAGGACCCTCCATTGCTTGCTTTGTGCTTTTCCCCAGGGAACAGGGAAACGGGGAGCTCACAGTTAGGATGCCCATTCCCTGCCCCCCTCCCCCCGCAGGCTCACAGAATCCCAGAAAGAGCCAGGTGCCCTTTCTGTTCTTTGGCAGCTCTCTCTTCTACGTCACTTCCGCTCCATATTTTTTAAGCCTGACCCCCCATCTTTCAGGCTGTTCCAGGGATGAGTTCCACCACACTTCCCATGAGCATCACCGTCACGACGCATTTTGTTTTCCTTATAGCGGTCCCTTTCCTTTTCATTCAGTGCCCACTGGGTGCAAACCCTGGTCAGGGCCCTGGGGAGCCGCACTGAGCAAAGCAGAGGCCGGGACCTCCAGATGACCTTCATGGGCTCTTCCTCCAAAAATTCAGATAAAAATTATATTTTTATATATTTTATCTGTGTTGGTACAGGATGAATATATTAACAGCTGTATAACAGTTGTTATACGACAACTTTCTTTTTCAAACTAAAAGTTCATTTGTTTCTTCTGATTTTAAAAGAAATGAAAATTAGGGGAGACTGGGTGGCTCAGTGGGCTAAGCGTCTGCCTTTGGCTCAGGTCATGATCTCAGGGTCGTGGCATCAAGCCCCGTGTTGGGCTCGCTGTTCAGAGGGGAGCATGTGTCTCCCTCTCCCTGCTCATGCTCTCTCTCTCTCTCTGTGTCTCTCTCAAATAAATAAATAAAATCTTTAAAAAAATAAAAATAAAAAATAAAAATTGTGTTAAAATACACATAACATTTACCGTTTGAGCCACTTCGGAGTTCAGTGGCATTAACTCCATTTACATTTTGCGCCACCATCATCACCGTCTATCTCCAGAACGTTTTCATCTTCCCAAACTGAAAGCCCACCCCACTGAACACAGCTCCCCGTTCCCCGCTCCCCAAACCCCTGTCCGCTTCCTGTCTCTGTGAACGTGAGGACTATCAGTACCTCGTGGGACCGGGATCACACCACACTTGTCCTCTTGCACCTGGCTTATTTCTCTCCGCCTACGGTCCCCAGCATCCAACTACGTGGCGGCAGGTGGCAGGGTCTCCTTCTTCTTTAAGGCTGAATAACACCCCATCGTGCAGACGAATCACACTTTGTTTCTCTGTGGGACTCTGCCTCTTTTGTCCACTGCTGCATCGAAGCAGTCAGAACCTTGCTACCGCACGGGGGTGGGGGGTGCGATTAAGTGTTGAAAGAAGGGCTAGCACGAAATTATCCATTGAGATCACTTCTTCCGGGCACATAGCAAGCCTTCCAAAAGCACGACCGTCTTGGTGACCAGCCACCTTCATTCTACACTCGTGTGTCTAAACATAAAGAACACAAGAGAGCGGGTCTGGGCAGCACCAGGAAGCAGGGGGTCTCCTTGCTGCCCCCCCCCCCCCCCGCCGTGCACATAAGCAGCACGAAGCAAGAGAAGCCACAGAGCTGAACGTCGCTGGTGCCTTTGAGCTTGGAAGTCACAACTGAAGTTCGACCCCCTTCTGCCTGAGGAGACGCTACCTGGAACCAGGACCTCCCATCTTGATGACTTTCCCCGGAGTCCCTTCGTGGTGGGACCCAGGCTCTGAGCTGCCCTCTGTCACTCTCCATCTTTCTCAGGGACACATTCCTCCTTCCAAGCAGGCCCAGTGCAGCCCAGAGCATACGTCAGCCCTTTGCAAGCAACAGCTGGGGCAATGGTGGGAGGTGACAAGTGATGGTGTTGGTCCCCGCCCCGTGCGAATCGGCAGCACACCTGGGGTTTTCAATAGGTCATTTCTCCTTAGACTGGAGAGCACCCTCCCCCCTTCCTTTTGAACAAATTCCAGGAGATTCAAGTTATTTGTCCTGAAGATGGTCAGCCGGCAGCCCCAGGCCGTCTTTCTTGCCCCATTTTCAGAGCCCGGCCCTGGGCACCAAGATGGTGCCACGGTCTGAAGGCCTCTGCTCCAGCAGAGCGCCGCTGCCGCTGGTGAGATCCTGTTAGGAGGCTGGCAGGAGGGAGCACAGGAAAGGCTGTTATGTCTTTCCACAGAAAATTCCAGAACCTTTAACCTTCCACTGGAGCCTCGTGGCCCGGAGTTTGATGGGGGCTGCTCTATCTTTTCCCGTCAGATTTAGACAGCTCATGGTGGCGCCCTTTTGACATGAAGTAATAATTGTCAGAGAGGGTCAAGGCTTCAGCAGCTGAGAAAACAGGAGAGTGACCCTTGAGAGGAAAGCAGTTCCTGCCGAATCAGGACACAGCCCATTAGTGGGTCAGAGGACCTTCCCCACTGACATTTGCGTTGACGCTGCCTCATCAAGAAATTTGACATGGGAGACGCCCTCGGCGCAGTCACCTTGATGGGGGCCACGTGGGAGCTGTCCTTCAGAGTGGCACCCAGCAGATGGCTTTAAATGCCACAATGAAAGCACAATAGAAGGCATTTCACGGTTATTCTTGCCTTAATACCAAAGGAATACACAACCATAGAAATGGTGGGGAAAACCACACGGATGGATTCAATCGTCCAGAATTTCACCCCAAAAGGTGAGAGCTGCTGCCACTATAGCATACGGTCCTCCAAAGTTTGTCAATGCTTACGTGTGGATATATGCACGTTCATGTGTGTGCAGGTATCACACCCGTGTAAATGTATGCATGCATGTGTGTGCATGTGCACGTGTGTATGTGTGTTGTGTATATGCATGGTTGTGTTTGTATGTGCGCATGTATGTCCATACGTGTGCATGTGTGTACACGCATATATACAAATACGTGTGCATATGGGTATAGATGTGTGTATATGTACATATATGCAGTGCTATTTTTATGAGCAAACACTTTGTAACAGAAGTCAATCACTAGTATAAGAAAAGATGCTATGAGATCAAATGCATTTTAACATTTAAAGTTTTAAAAATGTGTGCAGACATTTTTCCTATTTTTCTACCGCAGCATTTTCCAAACTGGGTTCTGCAAAACAAACACATGAATTAAAACACAAGCTGCGACACGCTGCAGACCACAGAGAGATTCCCAGAGCGCACAGAGACTCTGAGAAGCGGGGCAGCAAAGAACCTCTTTAAACACGGTCTAACCAGCACCATCGACCACAGGCTGCTTTTTTTCCACAACAACACGGATACACGCTGATCTACATAATAAGGAGAATCATGTCTTCTCACGCCCTTCCTGAAGCCACCATACAAAGCCTTTCTGGTCCTTTTGCGTCTGAGGAGAGGCCAGTCCAAGAGAGACCTTGGAGAGCAGAAAGGACGGGGAAAGTGCTCATGAGTATTTGTTGGTTGTGATTCGACACAGCTCGGTAGTTCTTCCCAACTCCTCCTGGGTGAGGGATGAGGCAGTTGACAGAAAAGGAATTAAAACCCTCCATTCTCTAATATGTAAGGTGACCATCCCTGGCCCACGTATTTCTCACTTTGTCATTCTAACCAGATAACGGGAAAGGGTGGGAGGGGTTTGATAGGCAGTGGGAGGAAGGAAAAGAAGTCCAGGAGTCTTTTTCTGTGAAATGAAGAGCTTTGCTCTTTTTTCTTTCTCTGTTTTATAAAATTAGGGTTACATTTTACTATTGGCTTTTGTAAGTTGCTTTTTTTCACTTAATGTATCATGAAGATTTTTTCAAGGAATTAAATAGTCTTCTAAAACATGATTTTAAATTTCTTCATATAATTTTAACTTGTAGATAAATACCATAATCTTTACCCCATGTGCCAGTTGTCGATTTCTTACCTAGTGGGTCCAGATTCACCCTCAGTACCTGCACGGTGATAACGGGCAGAGACACCAGCATTTCTCCTTTGTCATGAGCGCGATGTTAAGCGTGGCCAGTAGAGGGCGGGAGAGGGGCCTTGTGGGAGGAGGTCAGCCACCGTTCCAGCACTGCTTAATAGTTCCCTATATTTACCTTCCCTTGCTCCAATTACTGTGTGGTTTCTGTCTCCTCATTGGACCCAGACTGAAACATCCAGCAAGGACCATGCTTTAAGCTCTATTTCTGAAGCGTTTTAATTTGAAGTCGGGCACCAGGAAAGGAGAGCGGGAAGGACATGTTTATTCAAACAGCAAATGTTTACTTAGCAGATCTACTATGACAACTGGGCCCCAGAGATAGGCTGTCAGAGAACAGTAACATTGATTAAACCCTGTTATGAGAGCTAACTCATTAATTGTCCCAACAGCCCCATGAGCGGGCACCAGTACCGTCCCAGGTGACAGGTGAGCACCTCGGCACACGTGGCTGACATCGCTGCCCAAGGGCCCAGAGTCAGTGGGAGACGTGGCCTTGTGGAATTCACACATGGCTGTGCATCTCTGCCCACTGCTCCCTCTGCCTCGCGGAGACGGGACGAATGTGATTGTTGAGAATTCCTTCATCCGTGAGCTCTGGAGTTCCTCCAGGGCTCCGGTATTGGAGAAAAGAGACGATTCAGAGCAGAGAAAATGAAAGTCTCAGAGAATTTAGAACCAGAGCCCATGAGGAAAAATGAGGCAATCACGAGTCTGGAAAGTTCTGTGGCCGTGTTTGTTGATTCTACCCAGAGCCGGAGTGGCGGCTCTCCCGAAGAGATGCAGAGAGAGAGGCTGAGGGCGGCCCAAGCAAGCAGGACAGGGATCCTGCATCCTCAATTACTGAGGTCGCCTTGATTTTATATTTTTCTACCCTTTTCAGTGAATGACCTGATAGAGCTTAGTATTTATACTTTTGTGTGACTCTTCACGTCAAAACCTTCACAACTCAGGCACAACGCGGTCCTCGTTCTGGATTCGGGAGCAGCTGTCTGCTGCATCCCGGGGCAAGTCAGTTTTTCCGTGACTAGGCCAATGACTAGCAGACCAGAGACAAACCTCTGCCACGGCCAGTTTTTCCACTTGGAGAGAGTAAGCCTGGGCCTGGAGGAAGGAGAGAGAAAACCCTCACGGCAATGAAGCAGGAATGGAGTGCAGGAGAGTCTAGTGGGATGAAGAGGAGACCAGAGCCTGGAACCCCCGTGCCTGCACTAACTCCGCCCCGGGGCCATATCCACATCCCTGACACTCGCAAGCCCCCCTGAGCAGCAGGTGGAGACCTGGACGCCATCCACTGATGGGCGTACAGAAGCCCCCGCTCCCTTACCAAGATGGGACCGAACAAGGCAGGGGCTCCACAGAGAGCAAAGTGCATCTGCTGGCTATGGCTGCCATAACAAAGCACCGGGAACTGAAGCGGCTCCGCAGGGGAACTCACTGTCTCCCAGCCCTGGAAGGCAAAGGCCAAGATCAAGGGCTGGCTCCTTCCAAGAGCAGGAGGGAATCCGGTCCCTGGCCTCTCCTCTCCAACAGCCTCTGGCGGTGGGCTGGTGATCCTTGGTGCTCCTTGGCTTTTGTAGGTCCCCACCTGCATGGTCCCATCGCCTTCTCCCCAAGTGCATATCTGTCTCCAAATGCTGCCCTTCTTAGAAGGACACCCGTCATGTAGGATTAGGACCCACTCGATTGATCTCACTTTAACTTGATGACCTCTGTAAAGACCTTACCTCCAAATAGGGCCACATACTGAGGTACTGGGAGTTGGGACTTCAGCATATGAATTTGGGGGAGCACAATACCTTCCCAGCTCCTCAGGCTGTCAGGCCTTGTTGCCACAGGACGCTCATCCCTCCTCCCTCTATTCCTCGTCCCGCCACTGTGAGCATGGGAGCACCAAGGTGCCAGGGGGAGAAGCCTGGATAGTAGCGGTCTCCTAGTTTTTAGATCAAACACCCCACCATTTTCAAATGCCTCGTAAGCACTTCCACATTGTATATCTACTTGTAAATTAAATATATTTACTACTGTGCTGATCATGGTGTGCACACGAGAACTGGTTAAAGGATGAGGTAAAAATAAATACCGATGAACATTCTGGCATTGTCTTCCTGCATTCTAATATGCCATCCCGACCCTCCTCCCTCCCCCCGCCGAGACTCATGGACCCCTACTTGAGAAACCACTAGTTTCCAAAACATACTGATCCCGCAGCAAACACGAGTTAACGCAAGCATCATGTCAGGATTGGCCAGCTTCTCCTTTCCTTTCAGGGGACCGTGCTGTGATGGGGACTCTGGGGGTGAGAATGCTGGTGAGAAAGTTCTCTCCATTACAGTTTTGTGCAGTCTCCTAGGGTAGAACGCGGCCATTCGCAACCCCCGCCTTGTCAGGTTTGTGAATATTGAGAACATGCATGTGAGTCACTTAAAAAAACTCCACTGCGAAATGGATGTTCAATAAATGGTAGTTGTCTACTACTACCGCTATCATGACCAACCTCAGGGCAGCTGGGAATCTGGATCGGAAGGGCCATCTAGAAGAAAGGACATCACCCAAACTCATGCCCCTCCCCCTGATCTGACTTAAACCAGCTGTGTGACAAGACTCTGAGCGACAGAAAATGTCTATGTCATTTGACACAGACAGCACAGATTTAAGGAAAAATACCCTGGGGCGAGCTCTAATCCCAAGGGCAGGCTAGGTGTGGCAGAAAAGTTCATTGTACCCCAGGATCTATTTTGCCCTTTGTCCTTTTAACAACAGAATTTGGCTGGGCACATGGCATCTCCATTAGAAGTGACGTTTCCTGGGCTCTCGTGCATGAGGGTGTGACTGCATGGCTAAATTTTGGCCAATGGACTGTGGACAGAATGATTTGTGCAAGTTACAGATTATTTTCATAAGGAAATTCTTTGCACTCCACTTCCTCCTATTCTGCCTCGGTCTGGGCTGGAATGCAGATGTGATGGAATGAGTCAAATTCAACCCTGTGGTCAGAGAGAGTGTTAGCAGCTGGGCGGCAGGCAGTGAGGCCAGGGAGCTGCTGATCCATGTTATTAGGTGGCAAAACACTCGGCAAATCAGTTGCCTTTGATAACTCGGAAGGCAGACCAGGTACCTAAGGAGCCTACAGTTCTAGGGAAAGTAATTTTTCAAATGGGTGGGACTGTTCCTTGATGCATTTAGCAAGGTGCTGTAAGAGAGACATCAAGTTGGGTACGTTTGCAAGCAAAGAGGGATGGGGACAGTGCTCCTAAGGGGACAGCTCTGCTAAGCAAAGGCCACTCTGTCTGTGGCCTGCAATGCAAATTGACTGGAAAAGCCAGCTGCTTCCGTACCCCACAGCAGTATCTCCTACAGCAAGCTCAGAGCCCTTTTCAAAGGCCTCCTCTGGAAACTTTGCAGCCAGACCACAGGATCCAGTCGGGAAGCACCAGTCAGATGAAGGGTGTTGCTTTCCACTCAAGCAACTTTAAGAAAGCCACCTTAAAAAGAGCAAGAGGAGATTGGCCATGCCCATGGAATGAACCAGAAGCAAATAGACTGAAAGCTCACTGGGGACAGTAAGTTTTGGGGGCAACTGTATAACCATTCATTCCCTAAATTCGCCCTGAGTTCCTCCACCTGCAGCGACAGTGGGAGCCTCATCAGTCTGGCTCATGACAGAGGCCTGGACCTGTCAGCGTCCTTGAGAACATCCCGGCTCTTGGGGATGTCGAGATACCTGAGCTCACCTTGAACACATCCCATCCCAAACTTCTAAGGGCCCTGGTTCCTCCTGGTGGGAAACAGTCTTAGATTTTAGACACTCTATCTGAGTTCTGGTGGTTTCCATTGTCTCCAAGCCTCTTTATTGGACCAAACCATGAGATACTTCTCTTTTTAAAGATAAAATACGTGAGTTCGTATGAAAACTTCCAGTTCAAATTCAGGACTGTGGGTTTTTTGTTTACCTCACTAAGTATGCGTGTGTCCTTCCCTCCTTCCATGCCAAAGAGTCCAGTCCTCACTGACACCCACAGAAGAACTGGGGTGCTGTACTCCACAATGTACACACAAAAGTCTCAGAATAAAAATGCCTGGCACTACCACGAACAACAGAATCCATGAATATAGTTTAAAACAAAGTTTAACAGTTCTTTTGTTCTCAGAACACAGCCCAGCTTGGGACGTCAAGTTACATTCTTGTGTTTTATAGTCACTTGAAATAGTTCCTCTCTGGGTAGTAATGCCACCGGTTCAAAACTCAGTGCAGTTCCCTTGTCTCATTTTGCCTTCTTCTTAATAAAAGTAATTTCGTAAATAAAACTTCACTTCACAGTTACGTAAAGTATCTACGTGATTCCGAAGTCAAATGAACAAAGCAAGGTGAATTTAGCAGACGGCCCTTAATACGTGCAGCCCCTGGGACAAGGTAGCAGACAGAGGTCCATATCCCATAAGTATATCAAGTTAGAAATCAAGCCAGCAAATTCTTAAATAGAACATGTCCTGTCGTCCTACTTAGTGCTTCCCCCGACGGGCATGGACACCAATTTCCCACTCAGAATCCTCCACTCCTCCAAGTTCTGCGCTGCAACATGGCAGCCTGGGGCGAGCCTGCCCCATCTTTCCCCCGACTCTTGCCCTCTCTCACATCCTCCCGTCCCACAAGAGGATTTGCACACACACCTGCGGGTGTGTCAGGCCCTGGCCAGACCTCAGGGGGCACCGTGTGCATCCCTGAGGTGCTGTTTGCCCATAGGAAGAGGGGCCTGGGATGGGCCACAGAGGAAGAAGATTCAAGTCCCCTGATCTAGAAGGGAGGGTACCAGCTCCACTGCACCTGGCCCTGCAGACTCCTCACCTGGGGGGCAGCCTGCTGGGGGCAGGCCAGAGCGGGGATGCCCTCATCCAGACTCACGGGCAGCCCTACCGGAGAAACCCAGCTTTTCCCCTGTCCCCTGCACCTCTGCACTTCTGGCTTTATCATTACTTTCTACAAATATAAGCAAATTTCATGCACACCATACTTCTATATAGATATACACACATAGACATGTACACGTGTATGTTTGTCCACGCACGTTCGCATGCAGACCTTCTGCTCCGTACTCGGGGCGGGAGGCACGCTGTTACACACCCAGCCTCCTGCAGCAGCTGACGTGTGCACTAAACCCACCCGGCAGACAGGGACCCCGGGGACCCGGCTCCCGAGCAGTCGGCGGCCAGTCCATCAAACCAGGAAATGGGACTGAATTCACATGAACCAGTAGGAAATCAGAGGTTTCTGGATAGACCCAAATAAGGCAAATTGGACATCAGAGGAAAAGATTCAATTAGGTTCCTGAAATAACAGCACCATGACCTGTAGCTAAACTGCAGGCAGGACCCACTTCTCTTTCCTCCACAAACGCCTAGATGCTGCTTCTGCCCCGGGCCTCGCAGGGAGCGGGAAGGAAGCCCCCACACTGCCCAGCAGGAGGGAACCCGACTCTGGCTTCCTCAGCTCCGTCTCCCCGCTCCTTCCTGCGTGGGGTCAGAGCCGGCTTCCCCTGCTACATGTTGCCAGTCCTCTCCTGAAGGGACCACTTCCAAGGCTGCCGGGGAATGAGGTCGGCTCCCTTCCTGCCATGAAATTACAAAGCTGCCAATCAGCATCTGGTCAAGTTAGGAGGATGACATCAGGAAAACAAAAATGAGACTCCTAGGCGAGGCAGTCTATGTGTCTTTTCCATCCCTGACAAGGAGATGCATCTGGTAGGCCACCCCCTCGGGGCCAAAGTGGTTCGCTGTGGACCCTCCCGTGAGCCTCCTGGCTGCCCCGTGGCCTGGCGGGTCCAGGGAAAGCACCCCTCCGTCCAGAAGAGCTGAGAGACTGGAAAGCCTAGGAGCCAGTGAAAGTTCTTTTTATTTTTCCCCAAGATAAACAAACACATATACTATTTTAAACCTACCATAGGTTTTATTGATAAGAACAAGTTGGTGTTCACTCATTAAAAACTCTCCCTCTCATAAACCACCACCTAACTTTGTCTGGGGTTGAAAAATCTTACTGACTTTGTTTTTTAGAATTGGAAATATCAGCAACAGTGGCCTGTATGAGATCTCTCTCCAGAGGCCTCCCAGGAAAGAAGCTCCCCATGGCCTCCCTGAGCAGAGCTTTGCCGGAGGTCCTCTGCCTCTGCAACAGGCCTTTGCTCCCCCTCCATGTAATTAGAGAAGAAATCTACATGGAAGCATGTAGAAGAGGGCTGCGTATGCTCTTCATGACCCGCCACCTGCCACCACGATGCGATGCAGGGGAGAAAGTTCACCTTGGTTACCAGGGGCAACCCCACTGGCCCCCAGGGCTCTCTAACAAACGCCTGGCTGGGATTGAAAAGATTTCCTTTGTTCATGAAGGACTTCCCTCCTTCCTACCTTCAACTTCCTCCCGAAGCCTCAGACTGATCTGCTTTATTTCCTTTCTAAATACTCACACATTTTGAGCAGAACAGCTGGTAAATAGAGAGGATTCAGCAGTTTCCTCTAAACCGGCCACGAAGGTCAAACCGCCCGGGGCCGCTCAGCTGGGATGTGAATAGTGTCACTTGTAGAAACGACTTTGTCTACATAAGACAGCTGGTGGGAAGACCGTATCATAAACTAATCTCAATCTAAAATATTCTGCGTGGAGAGGTGACTATCAAAAACAAGTTCAGACAAAACCAACTGTCAGCTGACTCCACGAACTTTCTTCCTCACCCCCTTCTTTCTCTGTACCCGCAGTGGCCACACGCCCAGCCCCAGATCATAAACCATGAAAATCCTGTTCCTCGATTTGCCAGTTTCTCTTGCAACTAGGGGTGGCCCTATGACCCGCTTTTAGCCAATGTGGTTGAGAACGAAAGTAGGTGGAGAACATTTCTGGGAAAACTTCTACTTTTCCTGTTAAAGGGACAGGCAAGTTCTATTTTTAACCTGCCTTCTTTCTGCCTTGAACACAGACATGATGTCTGGGGCCATAGCATCAATCTTGCAACCATGAGGCAAAGAAAGACCTTGGGTAAGCATCGCAGATTAGCACAACTAGTGGCAGGCAATGCCTACCTCGGAACCTCTGGTTATGTGAGAACAATAAACCTATATGTGTTCAAGCCATTTAAGTTCTGTGACTTGCAGCATAACATGGTCTAAACGAGACACAGCACGCTTGGCATCCTTCCATTAATCTCGCTCTCTGAAGGAACCTAAAGCAGAAGGAGCAGAATCTGCACCCTCTCCTCTCTCCACCACCTCCCCTTTGTAGGACAAGTTCATGAAAACTCAAGCTGGGTAGATGAGATTGTGCAATGTTCCAATCGGATCCAGGGATTTGGGCCCTTGATGGGTTAAATGGGTGACAACTAACAGCCAAAGAAAGTCTTTAGACTTCATGTCAAAGAAGATGTTAAAGGATTGGCTCATTCCAAGGCCGGGACATCTGCATCCTGGGTGGGAGCCGTCTGCCCAGGAGCCAGAAGTGGGATGGG
This sequence comes from Ursus maritimus, assembly GCF_017311325.1. Taxonomy (NCBI): domain Eukaryota; kingdom Metazoa; phylum Chordata; class Mammalia; order Carnivora; family Ursidae; genus Ursus; species Ursus maritimus. Next base: position 22,788,912 of record NW_024425675.1, on the reverse strand, counting down.
AGGGCCCTGGTCATTCCCTAGGCAGTGCCATGGGTCGGAAGATGCTCTGTATAAGCAGAATACATTTGAAAAGGGCCCAAGTGGATTGTTTTGATGAAATCCTCAGTAGCATCTGGTCCCAGCAGGTATCAGAGAAGGACACCATCCTATGGGGGTGGGTGGGTGGGCTCCTCTCTTGCCCGCCAGCTCGCCGCAAGTCTGTGGGGTCTGAACCCCTCTCCTAAACAGTTGCCTCTGTACCCATCTCCCTGCGGCTCTGCTTCTCCGCCCACCACAGGGTAGCCAGAGCCAGGGTTGGAAGCACAGATCTGACCTCGTCACTTCTCAGCTTAAAGTCCCTCAGTGACCCCTGTGGCTCTGATGGCCGTGGTCTGCATGTGTGCCCCCCGAATGCATAACTGAAATCCTAACGCCTAGTGTCATGGTGTGAGGAGATGGGAGCTTGGGTGGGGGGGCTTTGTGCCCTTATAAAAGAGACACCTGACAGCCCCCCATTCCCTTCTGTCGGTGAGGACGCAGCCCGAAGCCTGGGACCAGGAAGAGGGCCCTCCCCCAACCATGCCAGCACCTGTTACCTGTCAAACTGGTAACAATGTGGGTAAGCGTTGAAAACATCAAGTTTTCAAGTGAAAAGTATTAAGAGGCACGAAAGGTCATGTGTGGTATGGTTCCAGTCATACAAGATACCGAGAATCGGCAAACCCATAGAGACAGAAGGTGGACTAGTGGGTGTGAGAGGTTGGGGGACAGAGGAGAATAAGGAGTGACTGCTTCATGACTGTGAGGTTTCCTTTGAGGTGACAAGAATGTTCTGGAACTAGACACAGGTGGTGGTTGTATAACATTGTGAATGTACTAAATGCCCTGGGTTGTTCACTTTAAAATTGTTAATTTTATGGTCTGTGAATTTCACCCCCACTTAAAAAATGACCGAAAGAAGAGGGAGGGAGGGAGGGAGGGAGGAAGAGAGGGAGAGGGGAAGAGGGAGGAGGAGGGGAGGGGGAAGGGAGAGGAGGAGGGAGGGGGAGAGGAATTTACTGGCTCATAGAACTAACCAGGATGTTGAAGAAGGGGGCTCAGCTGAATGATGGACGGAAACAGAACGAGAGGGGCTTTCCATCCCTTGTGCCTCTGCACCTGGGATGGCTACACTCCGCCTCAGCCTCCAGGGACAGGCAGGGTGGCTGGCCTCCCCCCAGCCAAGAGTGCTCCCAGCTCAGAACCCCAGCAGAAAGACCAGGTCCATTCTGTGTCACACCCCACCCCACCGTACTCTAAATAATCAGCATACTCCAAACACAGCCAACCATTCAATAAAGGAGAAGTTTGGGGGCTACAGTTCTTCTGAGGATTTCATTTCTTTAAAGGATTAGGAACAAAGGAGGATTTATTTTGGCCACTTTCATTTTTCTGCAGTAAAGGAAGGGGTCCAGGCAGAAGGAAAACACTGCCCTGGTTATTTGAATGGGAACATTTAAGATAAAGAACTGTGACCTGAAACTATGGAAAGGCTGGAAGGGGACCTGAAGGGGTCTAGAAGGCGGCAGAAGAAGGAGCAGGACGACATCGTGGCAGAGGAAGAATGGGCACAAGGGAACACGGAGCAGGATGGGGGCCACCCCCATCCCAAGCCTGGGATCCTGACCCCAGCAGGGACACCAGCCTGGCGGGGAAATGCAGCCCGCTCCTGCAGAAGAACTTGCTGGAAGGACAGCATTCCTCCAGCCGGCAAAGGGAAACACTCACAGGGTCCAGCTCCAGTGTTTCCTGGCAGAGCAAAGAAGGACAGACGTGGGACAGACAGATGATGAGTGACTAACTGAAGCAAGAGCTCTCATTTGCTGGATCTTCAGTTTTTCTGGCAAAAGAAAAACGGGAGGGGTTTCTGCTGTTTGTGGCATTGTGTTTGGCGATGCCATCAGGTCATGATGGTGTCTCCCAGGTAAGGCCGGTCCCTGTGGAGCGGGGCCTGGGACTGGAGGCCTCACAGAAAGTGCGTCCTTGGCTTTAGTTAATGTCCGTTCTGACCTACTGCGGGGGACAAGAGCTGACAGTTCTCACATCACTGATTCTGCAAGGACATAGGGACCGCAGGGTCATGAAGAGCAGGCAGGGTTGCCCTCTCTCTCCCCCTTCCAGGGAGAGGGAGATGAATGCGGGCCGGGCCTCATGCAGCACCAGGCTGGGCCTGCCTCTGCTGCGGGGTGCGGTTCGTTTGGGCCCAGGCGCTCCTCCGTTCAGACTCTGGTGGGACAGGGTTGATGGCCCCGCCCGGCCACTGTGCCCTTTCCTCCCCATTGCTGATGTACTGGGGTGTGCTTTGTTTGCTTTGGTCTCCTGCCTGAGGTCCCAGGGCAGAAGGTGATAAAATGCTACTTTTCGAGATCGTGGCTGTGGGTTCCTGCAGAATCCACCCCCGCTTTGGGACGTTGACCTGCACTGAGAGGCCCGCACTCACTCCACTGCTGCTCACGTGGTACCTGCTTCCCCACTGCTCCCGCTCCTTCTGACTCAGGCTCCCTCGCAACGTGCCAGGCAGGAAGAGGCCAGCACATGGCCACGCGTTCCCAGGCTCCCTGCAGGAAGAACACCTGTAACAGTCACCCTGATTCCTCCCCACCGCTATGCAAGTACAGGTCCACAGACCTGACCTGGAGTCCAGCTGTCCGAAGAGGAGGCCGGGCTCAGGACTGTCTCATCCCACACCGAGGGTGTGTATACTGGCCTCCGAACTGCTCAGGCCTTCAGAAGCTCCCTGAGGGTTCCGCCCCACCGGATTCCGTGAGATAAACCACACGAAGGGGCGCACGCCTCACACTGAATTTGGCGCAGAGTAGATCCTGTGGAAAGCATGTGCGGAGCACAGCCCACGAATACGCCGGAGGGCTGGTGGCGCGGGGAGCACGCGTCCAGGCTGTGTTAGAGCTCCACGTAGAAGAGGGAACGCTCATCTTGCATCTGTCATCCAGTGGGAAGGCAAATCGATCGTTTCCCCAGACAGCACTTCTCTTCCACACACAGCGGCCATAAAAGCAGAGGCTCCAAAACTTGCAGAGGCCGTGAAGCCCTCGGACGCGGCACGGGGCTCCGAGAAAGCACGCGTGAGTCAAGCCCAAAGTCGCCGCTGAGGCGGAGCCAAGTCTGGGAGGACGCAGGTCTGCAGACTCGGAGAGGAGGGACACGCAGACGACTCCACCTGACATCACTGCGCGGGAGCCGGGGTCCCCCCCCCCCCCCCCCCCCCCGCCCCAGAGCGACGCCCTCCCTTCCTCCCCAGCCGTAGGGGGACACACACCGCAGCACAAAACCCAGGCCATTTATTGGTCAACCAAACAACGACCTCGCCCAGAGACTCACAGGCCCACAGACACTGTCCCCAGAGGACGGAGAGGACTGGCATCCGTGTCCGGGGATGCAGACGGACGGTGCCCTGAGCAACCAAGTTCACGTTCAGTCACCCCACAACGTGCTTCCGGGCAGAGAGAACCACTTGTCTGGGCTCCGTATTCAGTGACATACACGGGGGATGCTTTCCACGCAGAAAGTCTGACAATGAATGCTGGATTTCTCTATTGAGAGCCAGCTACAAAGGCCCCAAAGCCAGCTTGCACCGAGGTTTTGTCCTCGATTTAAAAACATGCTTTTCCCCTGAGGGCCTCTGAGCAGGGGCTGTAAAGAATTGCAACAAGGCCCTTGAAGTCGGACAGAATTAATGTGACTCCCTCCTCCGGCTGGATCTGGATGGGACACTTGAAACCCTGACCACACCCACTTTGTTCTTTCCCAGGACTGCTTGTCACGGAGGAGAGCTTGGTGAAGCTTGAGAATGATTTGCAGTAGAGGTAGAGTCGAGGGTCTGGGGTTTTGTGTGTGTGTTTTGCAAGGGTGGGGGGGGGGCTTCCTTTCAGCTGCAAGCACACCTTTCCAATCGAGCGCGCAAATGCACATGTCATCAGGGCTGAAATAGTGCCTGGAAACTAGGACTGGGAGGTGGCCGGACGGAGAGGGCTCCCATTAAAGCCACTGGAAGGAGACAGAGTTTGGCCCAGAGGAACCTGTGCTTTAGTGCCGGCAGTGCCGGGCGGCGGGAGGACGTAAGAAAGAGAAGGCAGAAGGAGAAACGAACCTGTGGAAGTCACTGCAGGTTCCCGAGCACTGACTACGTCCCTGTGCAACCACGCCGGGTCACAGACATACGCGATTCAGGACAAAGGGAAAGAACACTCAGAGGCCACTGGAAGGCTGTTTCACCCCAGGAATGATGGCCCATTATCCTCCCAGGGGCCGGCTTGAAGACAGGTCCATACCTCCACCTTCCAGGTAAAGAAACCGAGGCACAGAGGTGATAAATTACATGTAGACTTTCAAAAATAATAATAATAAATAAATCTATGACTGCTTCTACGTCATAGGAATATCATGCCGGGAAACCTCTGATTCTACCTGGGTTCCAGTTGGCCGTGTGGACGGTCTTAGTCTGCTGGGGCTGCTATAACAAAACATTACAGTCTGAGGGGCGTGACCAATAGGCATTCACTCCTGCCAGTTCTGGGGGCTGGAAGGCCAGGATCAGGCCACAGGCAGATTCTCCGTCGGGTCAGGGCCCGCTTCCTGGCTCATAGACGGCTGCCTGCATGCTTGTCTGCACAGAACAAGGGGCCCAGCTCTCTGGTCTCTTTGTAAGGGCACTAATCCCATCATGAGGGCTCCCTGCTTATGACCCAATCATCTCCCAAAGGCCCCACCTCCTATTACCATCACCTAGGGATAATGAAGTCAGCATATAAATTTGGTGGGAGGACACAAGCATTGGGTCCATAACATGGACCCAGCAAGCAACATGACCCGTGGACGGCCTGATACTACACAGGAGGGACTCTCATTGCTCTTCAGTGGGAAGGCACAGAAGTTCATGCTCCTGCAATATCTTTTTCTGTATTAAGCTGAGACAAGCCAATTTTTTGCACACTCAGAAACCACATTTCTTCCCAAATAAAAACCTCTTCTCTTATTTCTAAATGAGGAAACATATTTTTTTTAATGCCTCCAGTTTGTCCAACATGGCACCAAATACTTGATATTTGACCCTTACGACACTCTTAAGAGCTTGGCATCCCACTTGCTGGATGAGGACGCAGAGGCTCAGAGAGGTTAAGCCATCTGCCCAAAGTCACAACGCTAACCATGATCTGGTTGACTCCAAAGCCCACTATGCCTTTTCCAATGTTAGCAACATGCTCACAGGTTTGTTTGCCACACCCATGAGGGGGCTGTCATGCCTCCTTCCACGGTGGCAGGAGCAGAGGGTGTGAATGAAGAAATCGCACTCTACCGGCCCTTCTCTGGCCGAGGCTGATCTCAGTGACAGGGCCAGAGACCAGGTGCTGCTCCCTCCTGCGAAGGTTGGGGGGGGGAGCAGGAAGCTGTTTCTAGCAAGGGCCATGATGGGGCGGCTCCAGCCCCTTCTGCTGCCACACATCAAGGTGGCTCAGGTGCAATTCCAAGGGGCCATAGGATGCAATGGAGGGATGATGGCTGTGGCAACAGCAGCCATTGTATTCTGGGCGTCACAGGTTCCTTACAAATGCCTGGGCTCATGCTCTGTTGGTAACAGAGATGGGACACCTGAGTTGTCCCCCGTGTGCCTTCCTGAGCGTACACCTGGTCAACCTGATGGGTCTAACAAGTCACTGGCATTGAGCTGACCTTCTCCATTGTAAGCACCTGCAGAGCACAGCATGTGGCTGAATCCGATTCCCCAGCACCTGGTGTTCCCACCATGGAACCTGGGGATGTGGTGGAGCCAACTTAGAGAAACCCTTTCACCCATTCATCCATTCTTCGAACACTGAGGGGCGCGTTAGACAACACGCTGTTGGATGTGATAGAAATGTCATGGGCTTGTGTGAAAGACTTGTTTTCAAATTTTGGCTCTTAAAAATCTTGACAAGCCGTGTGCCCTTGAGAAAATTTTTGAATGACTTTTCTGTAGTCTCATCAGCCAACCTGCTTCATACGCCTGTAAAGCAATGAGGTGGAATCGTACCTGGACGGGAGGTGACATGATCGGGCTCTAAATGACAGCATGATGTGTTCATGGGCAAGAATCCTCATGCACTCCCCCTGGCAGGGACCCCCGCCTCTCCCACATCAGACAGGGACCTGCTGTGGCTTCAGTGCTCGGCCAAAAATTTCAGACCTGTGACCTCTGGGTAAGACCAGAAGACTAAAGAATATCTGACCAATGAATCATCCCACCCCATGAAAGAGGGAGAGAGAGAGAGAGAAGAAAAAATAAAAAGAAGAGGGTTGGAGGGGAAGGGGAGCAAGTGGGAGCAGGTTTTCCAAGAAAGACCCCTCATCTCTTGGTATGGAAGTTCCAGATAAGTTTGGGGACATTCGAGGAAAGTTCCCTTGTGGTTTGGAACCCACTCATGTAGGACTCTGAGGGTCGTGTCAGTGAAAACTTGACTGGCCTTGAAAACCCGATCACAGAAGCATGACTGTCTTTGACGGTGGCCTTACGTAAGGGCTTAAAGGACAGAACAACCCTGTCCTCTGCAGGGCTTCTATGACAGCTGAGGGTGATTTTTTTTCCTAAAGGAACGAGCCCACAAAGTCTTACAGAGAACTGTAGTGGGAGAAACACGAACAGCTTGGGCTGAAAGGCACAGAGTACACACTGAAATGATGCCTTTGGACCCCAGACCTGGTACAGGTGGGAAGCAGGCTGAGAAAAGGAAGCCCCAGGAAAAGGAAGGACGACCCAGAGGGAGAAACAGAGGCCAGTGGAGTGAGTGTGAAAGCCGTGGCCTTTACCCCGGGAGCTGTCCGCCCGTACCCACCTGCCTTTCAAAAGTGCTCTGAGCCTGTGACTTGGGTGCCTCCCCACCTGCCACTCTGGCCCAACAGGAGGGTCCGCAGAATTATCCTCTGCTTGTCCCATTGTTGTCTGTTGTTGAGTGTGGGAGGGGGCAGATAGTTTGTGTCTCTAGTTTATAAATTTCATATCAAAAAGAAGTGGATTTGAGGGCTCAAGGAGCCTCGTCAGTATGGACCTGGTTTGGATAAACTGACGCTTCACGAGGACGAGGCTTGGGGGGCCTTGGGAGGGGCTGAGCACATCTTGCATGTGGCAAGACCATGAATGGCTGTGGGACAGAGGGCCTCCAAGATGGCCCCTGACAATCCCTCCCTCTGGTATTCTCAGGTCTGTGCTGTCTGTCTCTTGCAGAATGGACTGACCCATGGAACCAACAGCACACTGCAGAACTGAAGCAGGCAACTTCCAAGGCAGCTCTAACACTGCGGCTTCCCCTTATTCTCTCTCGGAGCCCTTGCTCTGGGAGAAGCCAGCAGTCACGTCATGAGGGCCCTGGAGCAGGCCTCTGCCAGGCCCACCTGGTGAGAAACGGAAGCTTCTGCCCACAGAGAGCGTGCACTGGCCTACCGTGCACGGGAGCCATCCTGGCGGGCAGACCCCCGGCCTCCTTCAGATGGCTGCAGGGCCCTGGCTGGTTTTATTACGGCAGCCTCGTGAGAGAACCCAAGGCCCACAATTCCACTAAAATGCTCTTCAATTCCTGCCCCACAGGCACTACGCAAAAATAATAATACGTTTAGTATTGGTTTCAGCCGCTACGATGTGGGGTAATTTGTTACCCAGCAACAGGTAACTATTACAGGATGGAAATGAACACGTCGAAGATTTCATTCCATTTGTTAATTAATGATGAACATAGGAATACGGTTCCCAGAGCGTTTGAGGAACTTGATATTTATGGGCCGTTTGATGAAGAGCCGCCAGAATCTGAGTGCTAGGTTAATACAGAATAATACGAAACTGGTTCCTGTCCTAGGGAGTGATGAATGGCCACCTTTGGGTTATCTTTTCTACCAAAAAGAATTCAGTTTCCTCTCTGTCAGTCAAAATCTGAAGCTCACACAGAACTTCTGAGACCCTGAATCGACGGAACGCAGGGAGTGGAGTCATTCTTCATGGTGAGAGGCTGCGCTGGGGCTGGTGGTGCGTTTCACAGTATTGCCACCTTCATCCACGGCTTGTCCAGGAACACCCCCCTGCTCCCCGCCAGTCATGACGATCGACCATGTCTCTAGACATTGCAAATGTCCCCCGAGGGACCCAGGGTTGAGAACCACTGCCTCACATCATTAAGGAATCCTTGGGCAGACCTATCAAATGATGCCCATTTCAACACTGACATGCCATGCCATCCACTTTTTGGCCTCATTTCCAAGTTTTAAATCTGTTCTCGTAACAAGCATCCATGAGCCAGGAACAGAGAAAGGAAGCTCCCTCCCACTTCACTGCTTCCAAGGAAAGGGGGCTCCGGCCCCTTGCTGCTGCCCGAGCTAAAACTGAACACGCAATATGGTCTCCTTCACCTCCGCCCACAGGGGACAGGAATGAACGGGCAAGGAGGGCAAATACGGTCAGAGTAGGACATGGGGTCAGAGAGCTTCCAGGGGTAAGCCAGACAGCACTAGAGAGAGACCTGTCTCATAGCAGCTGGGGCAGGAAGATCAGTTGTTAGCCCATAGAAAGGTAAGGAGAGGAACAGGATGCCCAAAGAGACCCCAGGCCCTAACTAAGGTTTTTTGGGTTTTCTTAGCTATCTTTTCAAAATCATTTTAAACATGCAAGCAATATTTACCTAATAAAAAAGAAGAAATTTGAATTCACCTTTGGGGGCAGATTGATTCTTTGTTTTGAAAGGAACCATTAAATAAATTCCTTAAATGAATTCCCCTTTAAACTGATGAGAAGGATAGAAGCAGAAAAATGTTCACCCTTAGCGCAGAAGGCTGACCTACAGCCGGTCTAGCTCCGATAAGGATCGAATATGTGCTGCTTGCTACACTCTTAAAGGGTCTCACGACGGCCTATAAACCTCACCCATTGTTAATGTCCAGCGCAACGATAAGCAGCAGAGAAATCTTGCAAAAGTAGTTTTACGAGGAGAAATTCGAAGACGATGTTTATGATCTAATACTCCCTACGTGTCCCCTCCCCCTCGAGCACCAAGCGTACAACTGCCAGCTTCACACAGCAGAAGCACAGCCCTGTCTGCCCACAGGCCCCGTCCCCGTGCTACTTAAATAAACTAAGTGGCACCATACGACATCTCAAGAATTCTTTCGTGGCCGTCACATTCGAAAAGCCGGCAACAAAACCATTACCTCGATTAGTAAATATAAAGCAAATACTCACCATGCTTGTTGAGTCTGTTGGCCTGTACGTGGCTGTTTGAGGCTGAGACACTCCATTCTGCACAGAGTAAATGGCAACATCAGAATCGCACCTGGAAAAAAGAAAATGAATTGGCCGGCAATCGGTTTGTAGCAACTGTACCTGTGGCATGTGGGGCGATGAGTCTGCAGGAGGCCAGACCAGGTTGGAGAATTCCCCCACCAGGGAAGGAAGAAAGGCCAGGGCAAGGAACCTGGGTGGGGCTTGTCGTCACAGCCTTTGGGGATGCAGTGGCACTACGCTTAGTATTAAGGCCCAGTGAGGACTCATGTTAGACAGTCATGTTCTGATGGACCAGTTTCGTCAGGGACCAGAAGGCAAGGGAGCACTCCAGAGGCCAAAGGGGTATCCCTCAAACCTAGGGGCCATTTCAGTTGCCAGTCATCCTGGGAACAGGCTGGTCTTGGGACGGGGAACAAGGATCAGGGAGGTCAGCCTCTGAGGTGTGAGACCACCATTCTTTCTGGGCCTCCCAGCAGCTGGGCTGGACCCTGAATCAGGGATGTACACAAAGCCCTCCTGGGGAGGGAGGTGGCCCCTCCTTCCCATGAAGGCCATCTGGAAGGCAGATGGGGGAGCCCTGGAAAGCACCCCAGGACAGACCCACCTTGAGACTCTAAGGGTAGCCACATCCAGTAGGCTTATCACCTACCTATGCTGTATCTCCTTCTCCCTCTTCCTCCCTAGCTCATCAACCCAGTCTGGTTTCTGTTGTGGGGGAGGAATTTAAAGGAAAAGCCTGTTCTGTGCCTAAATTGCAGTGCCAAGTGCCACAGCTGGCACGCTCCTAAGGACAGCAGCCTGGGGGAAAGGAACAGTGGCCTGGCCCAATGCCAGAGCATGTATGCAACACCATAAGCCCCACAACGGACCTGAGAGATCTCAGGAAGACTGAGAACCTGAGCATGGAAGTGACCCAACTTTAACAATTCCCAAGTCCAACATGCAGCTGGGGAACTCATGGAAAGATGAAGTGTGGTTGAGGTGTGGTCACAGACCGGACATGCAGTCTATTGGTGAATGATGAGTAGACAGGCAGGCAGAGACACAGGTGGAGAGGATGGATGGATGGATGGGTGGACGGATTGTTGGATGGATGGGTGGCTAGGCAGGGAGACAGATACAGGTAAAGGATGGACGGTGAGAGTTCAGAGCATGTCACCCCAAAGGAGGCCACCTTGGCATATTGATTATTTTGAGTTAAAAGACTTAAAAAACAGCTGGTGTGGCTGAGTCAGTTAAGCAGCTGACTCTTGACCTCAGCTAGGTCTTGATCTTAGGGTTGTGAGTTCAAGCCCTGCACTGGGCTCTATGCTGGGCATAGAGCCTACAAGAATGAAGGAAGGAAGGAAGGGAGGGAGGGAGGGAGGGAGGGAGGGAGGGAGGAAAAAAAAAAACAAACAGCAGGTGTAAGAAAGACACTTGGACCCTCCTTTTCCTTCCTGAAAGCAGAAGGTAAAACTCCCATATGAAAGTGCCCTCCCTGTCCCAGGAGGAAAGAAACATTCTTATCATCAGAGACTGAGAAATGGGGGCCAAGAGATCTGCACAAGCAAATGTTTTTAAACAGACCCGTATCTTCCTAGATACTTTGTCACAGTTTACTACTCCTAGCCCAAAACCCTTTGTCTTTTCAATAAATAAAAATGTATTGTCTCTTTGTCTAAAAGGTATGAAAGCTTCCTGTTCTGGTCACTTCTTCAGGTCTTCATTACCTTGAGATGGCTCCCACATACAAGAAAATATTTAATTAAGCTTGTACGCTTTTCTCCTGCTAATCTGTCTTATGTCAATTTAATTCTGAGACCCAGCTGCAGACCCAAAGAGGGTAGAGAAGAATTTTTCCTCCCCTACAATAGATAAATAGATACGGATATAGGTATGGGAAGGGAAGGGAAGGGAAGGGAAGGGAAGGGAAGGGAAGGGAAGGGAAGGGAAAGATAAAGGGAAGAAAATTAGAGAGGCAACATTTATATTTATTATCTTCCTAAGATGTGGACAAGGGGCAAAGAAAGGATGTGGAAACATAAAGGAATGAGAACCACAAATTGCAAATTACTTGCTTTTGCTTGTCACAATCCAGGCGCTGCAGAGGTCAAGTTCAAAGCTCCCCAGACTTCTAGGGAATGTGTTCTAGGACACATTTCACAGCAGTTTCACCCAACACCAACCAGGACATCACAACTTGGCGTGAAATAGAAGTCCAAGGCCAAAGGGTTGGCCCATTGTCACAGTAAAGGTGGTAAGCAGAGAAAGTTGTCCAGACGGGCCCCGAGGGAACACTTGTCCTTGTGGGTGTCTCTGCGAGCTGCCTGACCCCACATCCATGGGGTTCCTTCAGGAAGGTTCTGCGGCTCTTCACCTGCCTTCCACTGAAAGGGAAGGTTATGATACTTTGCCTACTTCCCCAGGGTGTGTCAAGCAGCTCAAACAACTATTCTAGAGAATGTGGCTATTTGGGGATAAAAGACCCTATGCAGGGCTACCTAATGTCACTTAATAACTACACAAGGCCCCCAGAAACATGACAGCCAAACAGATTGTGCCAAAGGCTTTTGTGACGAAATGGAGCGCCGTGGGGCGTTAAGAGTTCTAATCCCCTGTGAAAGGCCTAACCGGGGAGCCCAGTCATATACAATGTGCATATTTTTCTACACATAAAGCTGATTATCTACCACTACCTGGAAACAACGGAAAAATTACTTGTAATTATTCTAGACTAAAAAATAGTGAGTTCTGGAAGTTTTTTGGCTCCCCTCCTACCATGCCCATTAACAGCGCTAAAGAGGAAAGAATACCGTGCTGATTTGGAGTGACGCAATGGGTGACAGCGTGCTTCATGTTTCAGAGGAGGTGGGCGAGAAAGATCTACCTTTAAAGAACTCCAATTAAAGTAATTACCATTGTTACCAAAATTACTGTTTTTAAAAGCCTGAAGTCCTCTATTGGAGAACACTTCAGAAAGCTGTGGAAAAAACCCACATGACCAGCACGATTAGGGAGAACAAAAGCCAAGCATTGTTTAAAGCGAGCTGCTTAAATCCTCCCATGCCTCCGTGCCGTGGTGGGAAGTCACCATTCCTGAAAGCCTGTCATACTTTCTTAAGTTTTCAAAGAGCTGTCAGCAATATTCCCAGGGTGGGAGGGCGACCGGCACGTGAGCGGAGCTGCACGCGGCAGGTCGCGCGGGGCGACGGCGGTCTCCTTCTGGCTCCTCCCGAACTTCTCTTCGGACGAGGCACATGCTGTGGCTCCTCGTTCTGGGCCTTGGGGTGGATGGGCCACGACGGGCAGGGATCAGGGATTCTAGAAGGTAGTCCAGAGTCTATCCGGGATAACCTTTGTGCTCTTGACGTGGTGCCGGAAAGATCTAGATGTTGGTGGGGATGCTCTCAGATTAGATGGGGAAGGACTGTTTTTGCACATTTTCAGTGTGTTGCAGATGGAAATTTTCTGTAAAGTGCCCTAATAATTAACTACGGAATATAAAATTAATAAAACAAAGAAACACAAACTATAAGCCCCATGACATTGTTATCAGGCTCAACAGGTAAATACAAATTACCCTGTGCAATTGCTAGAAAAATGCTAAGAGCTTCCTCTCGATTTCTGTACTTCCCCTGCTGCAGACCACGGGTCCAGGGCTACCCTTCAAGCAGCTCTGATGTAGGACAGCACACCCCCAAGTCGCCGCTAGAATACTAAGTCACCCAAGGTGGTCACAAGCAGATGGTTCTACTGGTCAAATGAAGTGTGGAAAATGCTACATCTCCTTTTGGACGGTCACCGTGCATGGTGGCAGACGAACAGCTCTGAGAGATCCTGCTTCAAAAGGAGCAAAAAACTCCCTTTCTTGAGCCCAGTTTTCCAAATTTATTTGCTCACTTTCTCTTTCTCTCTCCTTTTATTTGTTTACTGATGAACTCATCTTTGTATAACACGCCATTCGCCCGACGACATCCCACCGATCCCACGCTAAGAAATGCTTGCCGGGGGTGTGGCCTTACGGGCATCTGCCCAGCCTCGGACACGGTGGTCAGTGACGCCGGACCCCAAAGTGGAAAATACCTGGTGTCGGCAGGTGTCTGCCCGCCCACGTCGACCCCACAGTGGTGATGTCTGGACGCATCTGTGGACCATACCAAAGGAATTGGTCCTCGTGACAGTCAGGTTCCTCTTCGTCCTTCAGCAGCAGATAGGAACTCCAGCTGTTAGCGCTACTACCCTTTGGCAGTGGCCTGGCATGCTGGGACTCTGTGGCCTTTAGCAAAACTCCGTGCATAGAATAAACTCAATCAAGCGTAAGGAGACCGCGAGCTACGCTGGGGAGCAGCGACGCACCAGCTACAGCGACACTGTTTATCTTTCCCTGGACTCACTCAAGCTAGGCCCAGAATGGCTTTTCCTAATGAGCTGGCATCAGGCAAACATCGCCTAGTGCAATCAGTGTCCTTACAGGAGGCTTCCGAATACTGCTTGGAAATACATTTGAATGCACTCAGCCTCCCAATTTCCCTCTAACAAAACAATTATCTACAGTCCAATTTCCACACGCGGAACCCCAAGCGCCTTTCACACTGGGGTCAGGAGAATGAGGGTCTGGTGGTGCCAGGAACTTGATTGCCAATGGTTTTAACAGCCGTGGAGACCACAGGTGGCTGCAGCAGGTCTGGAATACCACTGTCTTCCAAGGACAGGCCTTCTCTGCTGTTGTCTCACAAATCAAAGGCATGCCAAAGTCAAGGCCCCTTGCTTGTTTCCTGTTCAATCTCTTCACAGTTTCCTGCGTCCCTAACACCATCTTGTACCCCTGTGGGATCACTACTTCACAATCTACTCCAATATAAGACATCCCGAGTCACAGGAAACAGTGTTTCTAGGCCTGGGAGTCTTCCTGGGACCCACGTAGGCACAGAACTTCTTAGAAAATGGAGCGACTTGTCCGCGTGTTGCATCGTCCCTCCACACAACCGATGTGAATCACCAGCCACCAAGAGACTTTCCATTGACACAGGCATAGTTAGGAGGACCCCAGACTATGTCACAGGCTTCTATGTGGTTATGAAACATGCCAGAAAATTCTTAAATATGCCTCCCGGCCAAAGGTGGAGTCTGATTCCCCTCCCTGTGAAGAAGGGCCAGCAGGGGGCACTTGGTCCTGACAGACTACAGCAGGAGAGGTGGCTGCCTGTCTCCCAAGGCAAGGCCAGGAAAGGGGTACAGCTTCCTCCTGGATGTCTCTCTCTCCCTTTCTGGGGACATAGAGCTGTGGAGCCCTGAGCTGACACATAGGAAGTGTCACCATCTGGAAGATGCCATGCTGGAAAGACCATGAGTGGATAAGGAGCTCCAGCTCTTCCCACCCAGGTGCCACGCATGGGAGTGAAGAAGCCTCTGAGATGCTCTCAGCTGCTCCTGAATTGTGTGAGATAATAAATATTCATGGTTGTCTCAAGCCATGAGGTTTGGGGTGATTTGTTACTTGGCCATAGATAGCTAATACACTCCTTGAGTGGGGCACCATTGGAGTCCTTTCTACTTCTCTTTTCCTCAGCACACACTGTTGGCCTCTTGAAGACTCCGCAGCTATAGGAGCTCACCTACAAAGGAACCCAAGCACACCTGCTCTCACAGACTTAGCCTTGCCTGCCTCCCCGCCCCCATAGCTCACACTTCGCTTCATGCTGCTTGCCTCCTTGGTGCTGACTCCTACTTTCTACCTGAGACACCTGTAGTTATGAAGCCCAGCTGGTCACTTGGTTGCTACCTTGAACACTCTGTTCTCTTGAGTTGTCAAGCTTAGCTCTCTCAGGCACCCACCATGCTCCTGGTGAGCTGATGTATCCCATCCCTGGGCTTCTCCACTCACAAGCGAGGAGCCTGAGAGATCCTGTTTCTCTCTCCAGATCCAGGCATGGCCGGATGGTGTCTTCAACTTCCACGTGCTTCCTTACGTAGCATCTGCAAGGCTCCAGGAACAAACAAAGCTGATAACCTCTCAGTGTTCAGCAGAAGCAAGGAGAGAAAACTCTTATTTTCATTAACAGGGGGATGAGCCAATACCCACGAGGAAGTTTTGCAGCCAGGACAGAAAATTTAAACAGGAAAGATCTACTTTTTGTTGTTGTAGTGGTGCGAGGTCTTGTAAGGCTGCGAGTAGGCACAATGCCAGTTTTGTCACCTCTAAAACAGAGATGGTAACAGCGCCAATGTAAGGAGTACATTGGGCAATATACGTGAGATGCTTCGCCCTGTGCCTGACATACAGAAAGAGTTCAATGAATGTAGGCTTTTCTCACTCTCGTGACATCCTATCTCAAGTTTACTATGCCCCGCACTGAGCTCTTCACATTCCTTCCACGCCTCCCACATCTTCCCTATCCTGGACAGCACATTCCCCTTCAACTTACTGAGCCAAAAACACCCCAAACTGCTGGGGCAATGCTGTCTCCTTTCCTTCTCTCACGTTCCGCGTGCAACCAAATGGCAGTGCTTTTGTATTCTACCTTCGAAATAGATTCAGAACTGACTACTTCTAACCACTGGCTGCTCTTCGCTTGTCCAAGCTCTCATCACCTCCCCTTAGTTCCTGGCCGAGATGTGTAGACTCCCCTGCCTGCCACCAACCCCCTTCTGCACCGCCCTGACCAGCTTTTGGACCCGCTGCTGGGAGAACTGTGGTTAAACAGAAGTCACATCCACTTTTTCCTCAAAATCCAGTGGTTTCTGACCATTCTCAGATGAAAGCCCAGTCCTAATGACCTCAGGACCTAATGATCTGGCCCCTGTTCTGGACTTCTCTCTTCCTTCTCTCTCTCTCACCACCACCATCCCGGACCCCCCACATGTTGTAGAACTCTGCTTCCCTGGCCTTCCTTTGGTTCCTCAGGCACACGAAGCTTCGTGTGCTTCAGAACACCTGCACTTGCTATCCATTCTGTCTCAAAGACTCTTAACAAATATCTAAATGGCTTCCTTCCTCAGCTTCTTCCCATCGACTTCTTCGGGAGGTCTTAGCCAACCATCCTAATTACAATTGCAACCCCTCCCAACCCTCTCTGTCCCTCCCCCATGCTTTCATTTTTGCCATAAACCTTCTCACTGTCTACCATACTCTGTATTGACTTTGCCTTGTTTCCCCTCCTGGAATGGAATGTAAGCTCCAGGAGGGTGTGGGGTCTGGGAAACACAGCTGTATTCCCAGTACCTAGAAACAGTGACCAATACATGGCAAGTACTCAAGCATTCATTGGAGGAGGTGGAGGAAGGGAATACAGCATACTAGTTCTTTGCCTCAAATGATCTAGAAAAAATCCAAGCTGATCATGGGTGGATCCTTACTTGGTTTCTAAACTAAAACGGAGAAAACATTTGTCCTTCTTCAGTTGGGAAGGGAAAGATGGCGGCCCCTTGGGTACCTTTCCCTTCATCTTTCACTTGGTTGCAGGTACAGTGGAATCACCATTAGCCTGTGGCTCCCCCTTCTGCTGGTCATAGGCATCATCCTCATTTGCATGTGGGGGTTAGAGTTTACCTCTTTGATAAGGATGCTCGTGGAGTTAGAGATCAGCTCTTATCTCTGGCATGCTAGTTCTCAGGCAGGCCCTCTGACACAGTCAGTGGCAGGCCTCTGAGTTAAGGGACTACTACTGCTCACTCACGGTGGAGTCAACATTGCCCGGAGGTGTGAACAGCTCGATAAATCAGAACGCATGTTGAGCTGGGGGTCGTAGTTTATGGGTTTTAGTCCCATAAACTCTGACATGTACCAGATCCTCAAGTTCCAAGAACTGAAGGAGACCACTCTACACCTGAGGACCCTGCCACGCCCCCACAAACAGAGCTACTCTTCACCTTCCCGGGAGGTGACATCACAGACATCTCAGAGGCCCCCAGCTGTTTCAGACAAGAGCCATGCAACCAGTGGGGAAACAGGAAAACAACTACGGCATTGGGCGGTGACCACCATGCTTCATATACAACAGCTTTTTTCTTCCTGCTTTTATCTGCACTCATTCTTTCCACAAATGCCTATTTCACATCCACCTATGAACAGAAGTTTGCAATGGAGCTTACCTTCAGAGGAGCCTCGTTTTCTGTGTCCTTGACTCCATATTTTCTTTCAGAGCTGTCTACTCCATGCCTCTCTCTGGGGTGAAGCTCAGTGCCTCTTCGGCAAGAAAGGTGATTGGCTCCTTGTCAGATGGGCAACAGAGAGGTTGAGGAAGTTACAGCCCTCAAAAGGCCCTGCTGAAATCTGCTGGCAGAGGCCAACTTTCTGTAACCCCATATGCATGACAAATGGGGTTGGGCAACCTATCTGCAGGTGAACTTAAAAAGTACTTTAGGAAAAAGCGATGGGGGAGGGCAAGGAGAGCAATGACTAAAGATTTACTGGAAACAAACCTGTCAGGAGTTCTGGGTTCATAGGGATGGGTTTGTCAGAGCTGGCATCTACCACGTGGCACGAGGCCCAGGCATAGCAGGTGGCCCAGACATAGCTTTAATTGATAGCTTAATTAAGGAATTAGGTAGGTTATAATTTCCCAACTACAGCTTGCTGCAGCTAAATTTTATCATTTTCCTTTTCCATAGAAACACACATATAGAAGTGAAGGAGGGTTGGGTGTCATGCACCCAGGAGCTGCTGCTCAGGTGGTCTGGCCGGTCTGTATGTACGAAAAGAAGAAAAATTATGTGTTAGGGAGGAAATGCCAACAGGTACTTCCTTCACTCTCAGGAAGCTGCCCCAGGAACCCTGAAAGGGCAATGGTTTTACCCTTTCTCCTCAAGAACTTGCTGAGTTGCCTTCTAGAGAGGAGAAGCACCCTCTTCAACAGCCAGACTAGAGCCTCCAAATGGTGCAGGCCTGTGAAACGAAGTCTCCAGAGACCCGGACGGAGAAGACATACAGCCATCTATCTCACTGATGTCCAGGAGCTCTGCAGAGGCAAACTACGATGGGCTTCACGAGCCACACTGACAGCTGCCTCGGGCCCTGGGAAAATGCTTGGCCCTTTGGCGTGGGTGGGATGGGGCTCAGGAACTTGAACTTCTTCTGTTACTCACAGTGTGGTCCCCTGTCTAGCTGCATCAGCATCACCTGGGAGCTCCTAAGGGACAGAGAACCTCAGGGCAAACTGCATTTCAGCAAGATCCCCAGGGGATTTCTGCGCACATTAAAATTAAACATTTAAGAATCAGTGACTTGGGGTCACCTGGGTGGCTCGGTTGGTTGTGTCTGACTTTGGCTCGGGTCATGATCCCGGGGTCCTGGGGTCGAGCCCTGTATCAGGTTCCCCGCTCAGCGGAGAGTCTGCTTGTCTCTCTGTGCCCCCACCCCCAGCTTGTGCTTGCTCCCACACTCTGTCTCTGTCTCAAATAAATAAATAAAATCTTAAAAAACAAATCAGTGACTTGGACAATAGATGGTGCAGTCTAGCTTCCAACTTAAAAATTGACTCTTTCCTAAAAAAGTTTCTAACTTGAAACTATAAAAGCAAGGTCTATGAAAACTCTAAGCCACTGGATAGATACCCATAACCGAGATTTGACACCCTTATTTGAATATAAATATGTTAAAGTTTGCAAGAGAAGTGATACTGGAAGTGGTGAGAGTCTCTGATGCGGGAGGGGGTACAAAGCTTTACAGACTAGACAGGAAGGGTGTGGGGAACCCTAGAGACAAACCGCGTTCTGTAATTTGGTCTTCCCGCTGTAGGGTGCTGTGGAGTTTGGAGGACTGACCAAGCTATGGAAACCAGCAATGTGAAGCTAAGAGTCCAGTTCTTTGCTGATCTCTTATGCCAGTGACGCCCCTTACTTCTCACACAAACATCCAACTTCGCTACCCCCAAGCACGCCACCGAGTCATTTCCAGGGAGGCTGGCGCTCCAGACGGCACAGGCAGGAAAGCCCTGCGGACAGGAGGCTGAAGGCATGTCATGGGCCACCTCGAAAGCCAGGCTGAGTGAGGATATTCAATTTGATGGTCATGGGGACCCTCTGAAGGAGCGTAAAGCAGGAGAAAGACACAATACGCGTGGGCTTTAAAGGTACGATTTGAGATCCTGAGATTGAGTAGCAAGTTATTGCAATAAAACAGTCAAGTGTACGGAAGACTTCAAATAGGGTTTTTGTTTTTTTAAAAACCGGGAGTGTAGTAAACAGAATGTCACTTTATTCTGATGGACAGTCATTTATTCCGAGGGACACATAGCAGGCATTCAAGAACACTGTGTTGAATGAACGAATTAATGTAGAGTGATTTAGGGACATCATTACACAGGCCAATCTACACCGTGATGCAGTTAAACCCTAAATGTCGTTAAGCTCTTCCCACCCATATTAAGTGGTCCAAAATACCGTTTCTTGAATACTGGCGGCTGGGCTTGCTGGTTGCTCAGTTCTTCACGTGACTGGATTTCCATCCTCTTCTCCATCAGGTGGAGGGCTCTCTGGCCGCAGGCGGTGCTTGCCCAATCCACCTCCTATCAGCTGTGGGATGGAGCCTCAGTGGGGAAAGGTGAGTTCTGGCCCTTTGCTCGAGGTCAAGTCACTGGACAATTCTGGGCTCGTTTCTTCATCTGTAAACTGCCCATCACAAAACGGAAAGAGCGTTAGGGGTTGAGCCCGCTGCAGACAGGCCTTCTGGACTTGAGTGTGGTCCGTCATCCCGTGAGGTGCCCCGACAGGCACAAGGTGTCAGCTCTGCCACTCAAAAATGGGGGACATCTGCTTGCTCAGGCCAGGTTCATTTTGGCCTCATGTGTTCCGGTGACAAGATTCTGGGGAGGTCCATTGTTCCTGCTTCTCACCAACATACTTCATTGTAAAAGTATCACCTGCTTCTCTTTGCATGAGTTATGATTTCCTGTATCAACTTCAATTAGGTTCTACTTCTCTATGCTTCTCTCAGCATATCTCAGATTTAACTCATAGATTACAGTGGATTTTTAAAACACACTGCACAGACCCCTTCTCAGGCCTCTGATTAAACTTACACACTCCATCTGGTGTTCCAAAAGCTGTTTCAAGCCTGGATTCCTTCTCTGAAGTTATTTGCCAACAACCTATCCATAAATTAATAGTTATGGTATGTTTATTAGTTTCCGGGACTTCTAATAGCATATTGATTCTGGGCAGAAGCTTAGCATCTGGTTTGGCTAAAGAATTTAATTTTCTACAAACCACACAATCTAATCATATCATCTGGGATTGAAACAAACACTAATTCAGTGGCCTTTAAATGCTGATGTGTGCATCTGAGCGAAGCCATACAGTTTTCACCCACCTGCAATGAGGTGTTAAAAAAAAAAAAAAGTCAATATATTACAAGGGTAACTATATTCAATGTAAAGAACACCTTTTTCTGAGTTTATGCTTTCTTCTTTTTCATGTGTGTTATAAGATTCTTTAGCATATTTTTAATAAACGTATAAACGTGAAAAATAAAAATGGACAGCCCTATGACAGTGCCTTAAATCTGGAGGGATATTTTACTCACCCATAAAATCCAAAAGAACAGCTTACCCTGGACTAATGGAGCATCCAGTGATATTTAAAATATGGGACAAGTCCAGGCTTGAAATCTCCTCCACCCCTTTCTGGTACCAGCAAACACCTGCCATTGTTTCCCATCAGGGCTGGCCAGGGAGGAAAAGATTGGCTTCCCAGACAGGCTTTTAAATAGAAGCCCTTAAATCCAACATTGACTCATGTGGCAGGAAGAGAGTATGAGGCATCTCACTCCCCCCATGTTTCCAGGTCTTCATATTTCTAAGATTTCTGCCTTTCGAAAAATTTATTATTATTGTTTTTCTGACTTTCACTGACCAGGCATCATTGACCTTCAGCTCAAAGGTAGAAACAAGAGGCCCTTTCATCCCCAGGGCACACCGGCCTCAAGCAGTCAGGGTGTGGCTTCTACTCAGTATCCCTGGTCTGGAGCTCCTGGCCAGTGACCACCTGCTGCCTATCAGGGCTGCCCCCAGGAACCTGTGATTTTCTTGGCCCTCCTTCTCCCTCCCCCCCCCCCCCCCCCGCCCCCGAAAGACCAGGAGCAAACAACGGAACAGCAATCTGAGAGCCTCTCCGTTGAGGACCAGCATTTGCTGAGTTTCCCCCAAAGCCCTGTCACGTTCACTTTGGATAAAAGCCTAAATGGTAACCCCAGTTGGGAGTATATGTTCTGCTTTGCTCCCACCTCCTATTCCTACCCACCTGGGACAAGCCCTGCCCCGTCTTAGGGGCATTTGCCCCTCCTCACCTCCCTCTCTTGCTTCAACTGATTGTTAGGTCCCACCTTCTAAACCCTTCTCTGCCTGTCCTAAAAGGCTCCAAAGACTTCATGCAAACCACACTTCCATGGCCCTCCTGGAGAGCCCACAGGTCCTAAACCAATGGTGAGCAGCCCCCATGGCCAAGGCACCCATGACCTTCAACACCACAAGGCTGACCTGAGGTGAAGCCAGAAGCTGGAAAGCCAACCAAGGGCTCATGAATACTGTTTAGCTGTCTTCACCGAGCAATAAATCATGAACTTCTCTCCGTATCAATACATGGAAAGCTACCCATATATTTTTAAAGGGTGAACAGTATTCTTTCATGTGGTTATACCGTAATTTAACCTATCCTTTATTGACGGACATTCAAGTTATTTCCAATTTTTCTCAATTATAAATACTGGTGCAAGAAAAATCCTTTCACATCTATTTTTTCCACTTCTATTTTTGTTCATAGAAGTAGTACTGCTGGACTGAAGAATACAAAATATAAATGGACACTGGAAAGCAGTACATTTTTGGGTTGCAATTTTCCTCTCACTAGCAGGGCATGGACATCCTTTCTGCTGTCTTTGCCAATCACTGTTTCAATTTCAACTTCCTTAATTGAGATGTAGAATATGTTTAATAGCTTTGGACTTCTTTATCTGTTCAAGTTCTTTTAATATTCTTTGCCCACATTCCATCTGGGGGTACTTTACAAGTCTAAAAGGAAAAAATAAAAGCTCTTAAAATATGAATATCAGCCCTTTCCCCATACAAACACATTTATCACCGAACATTTATAAAGCATCTCTGTTCCAAGCACTGTGTGACAAGTGCATTATCTGAATTAATCTGCAGAACAACCTTGTAGGGAACGCCTCATTTTTCCTATTTTGTTCATGAGACAGGTCCAGCAAGGCTGGTGGAAATGCTGAGACATCTCCAAGTTCGTTTTCAAACCCAAGTTTTTTCATCATGCCTCTCAAAACCTCTAAATAAAAATGCCTTCATATGATTTTCAGGAGTGGTAGGATATGGGAGCTAGAAAAAGACATTGGGGCTGGAGAGAGTGGTTATTTCCTTTCTTGCCCTGTGGTCCACACTTCACGGGTTTTGTTGCAGTGTATCCTACACAACTGCGTTGTTGAGCTATAGGTGTGCGACCCTAATTCCTGGGCCCCACCCTGGGGGATTGCGACTTAATTGGTCTGGGGTGGGCGGGCCCAGGCATGAATATTTTTGGCAGCTTCCAGGTGATTCTTACTTGCAGCCATGGCTGGGATCCACCATCTTAGACCACCTCCACCAACCTTTCTGGCTCTAATGCCCACATTTTATAGCGGAAGAAAGCGAGGCCCAGAAAGGGAATAGGACTTGCCCAAGATCACACTGTTGCCAAGGGCAAACTCAGACCACAGTGCAGATTTGACGAACTCCAGTTCTCCTACCAAACTGCAAATGCACAGGACCACCGCGGTCCTTCCTTCTCAAAGGTGACTCCACTAATGGCAGGACTCATGCTTGCGGACATGGCTGACAACTGAAATCTGTCTGCGCGTTAGTGACCTGTCTGCATGTTAGGAGCTGTTTGTGTATTTGTTACTCTGCTCTCCTTACTTCCCGGCTGCAGTGGGAGAACGGCGCATCTTCCACGGCAGTGTGCCAGCGTCCTCTGCCCATCACTGTGGCTGTTTCCCCATGTCAAACTCAGGCCACATCGTTTCCCATGTGCATCATCCTCCTGTTTGCCATCATCACAGGCCCTCCGTGTGCCGGGCACTCCTCCTCCTGGGTCCTTGCCACGCACGTGGGTCATCCGGTGTGCTGGTAACTACGTAATCCACGTGGGCCTTCCCCACAAGACTATCTGCTCCACGAGAGCAGGGACCTCCAGCCCTTGCCTACCACTCTTCCAGCACTTGACAGCGTACCCAGCACAAAGCAGACGAAGAGGCCTCGGGCACTCTCCTCTTAGTGTTTGAGGCAGAACCCTTGACAAACCCCCCTTCCCCACCTCCAGAGATGACAGAGCAGAAAACGGAGTCCCACAGGGCCCCATGATCTGCCCGAAGTCTCACCATGGATTTGCGGCAGAGCTTAGGAACTCCTTCATGAGTGATTTAGCTTTTCGGTGAGCCGCGGCTCATCACTGACTCCTACTTAGCTAGAGAAGCTGACCGCTCCATCGTCTGCACACACGCTACTTCTGCATCGCCTCTCCTATTAGGGGACAGCAAGATACCGTAAGTGCTCTACAACGTCAAGGGTATTCACGGGCAGTACTCAAGGGCTTTCTTGATACAGCCTGCTGTATGTTAATTATGCCGATTTTCCTCCAAATTAAAGTGAAAACTCTGAATTACAGAAAGTTTAACGATTGGTGTTTTAATACTCATGAACACATAAAGTAGCAAACTGGAATAAAAGCACGGGCTGCCTGATAGAAGTACTAAAACGGTCAAAACTGATTTCCAACTAGCATGATTTTTTCCGTGTAAATACGTCCCTCCCCCCAGTCCTCACCTTTACCTGTCAGTCCCTCCAGCTCCTATTCCGCACCTGCCCTTCCCTTCTCATGCAAGCCTCTGGAGAGAGCTGCATCACTCCCACTTGTGCCTGCAAACCCCGCAATCTGAGGCTTGAGGAATGACAGCAGGTGTCAGATCCAAATTCTCTTCAGTCCCAGTCACCAGGCCACCCCGCTGCCTTGTGGGTATGCTGCTGATAGTTTCCCTCTCAAAACGCTTGCTCCTCCAGCCATGGCCGGCTTCTCCTGTGTCACGTGTCACATTCCTGTCTACCTCTGAGCTCCTCACCAGGCTCAGCTCCAGGACATCAAAGCCCACGCTCTCTTGTCACTAAACCTTGCCTGGTGGTGGCATGTGATTACAGATCACATTCGAAATTATTATTGTGTGACGATGCTGTGCTGAACACTTTACATACAGTAACTCGTCCAACTCACAGCTCCATGAAATAAATACCAGTCTTCATTTACGGGTGAGGAAAGGGATCAGAGCATCAGCTCCAGGAGGACAGGGACTTTGTTGCTTTGTTACATCACAATTTCACCACTGATGCAAAGTGCACACTCGAGCCAGTCTGGCTCCAAAGCTCAACGGTCAGTCACTGGGCAATGAGCTCTTGCAGAGCCAGTCCATGACTGCTCCGAGTCCTTCACACACTTTCCCTCTGGCACCTCTTAAATGTCAGCGACTCCCCCCCATCTCCCCATCCTTAGCTTGCTCATCTTCTCCCTAGACAAGAACTCTCTCACAGCTTTTACCTCCTACGTGCTGGCAAGCAAGTCCCAAATCTCTCTGGAACGGTCAGCTGTCTGTCAGACAACACCATCTGTCAACCCCCTATTCCTCAAATTCTACATGTCAAAACATGTCATTTTCTCACTAAACCTCAGCCTGCTCCATCTTCTGAGTTCTGTCTATCAGATGGTGGCCCCACGATCTAGCCTACCACCCAACCTGGGCAGCACAAAACTCAACCTTATCACTCGCTCTCCCCTCGGCAGTAAGAATGATGAAGCACGCGGTCTCCGAAGAAAACAACGCATTCACAAGAGCAAGAAAAATAAAATACTTGGGAATAATTTTAACAAAAGAAGTGCAAGACATACTAAAACTACAAAATGTTGCTGAGAGCAATTAAAGAAGATTAAAATAAATGTAGAGACTATGTTTACGGATTGGAAGACTCAACGTTGTTAAGATGGCATTTCTTCCCAAATGGATCCATGGATTCAAAGTAACACCTATCAAAAAACCCAGGAGTGTCTTCTTTTCTTTTTCTTCTTCCTTTTTTCCCCCCCAGACAATGACAAGCTGGTCTTAAAATATATTTAGAAATGCAAAGGCCCCAGGACAGCCAAAACCATTTGAAAAAGAACAAAAGTTGAAGGATGTACACTTTCTGATTTAAAACCTTAAACACTTATAAATATGGTCAAATGAGTTTTAACAGACATACCAAGGTCCCCAATTCAAATGCAGAAAGCATAGTCTTTTTTGTAACACATGATATCCACATGAATTTAGGTCCTTACCTCACACCATACACAAAAATTCATTCAAAATGGCTCACAAACCCATATGTAAGAGCTAAAACTATAAAACTTCTAATAAGAATAAAACAGGAGAAAATCCATTGTGACCTTGGGTTAGGTGGACAGATACAATACTAAAAGCATGATTCACAAAGAAAAAAAACTGAAAAAACTGTACTTCATTAAAATTAAAAACATTTGCACCACAAAAGACACTGTAAGACAGACTGGGAGAAAATATTTGCAAATCATGTCTTATAAAGGACTTGTATCCAGAATATATTAAGAACTCTTACTATTTAATAAGAAAATAACCCAATTTAAAAGTGAGCAAAGGATCTGAACAGACATTTCCCTGAAGAAGATACATGAATGGCCCATAAACACATGAAAAGGTGTTCACCATCATTGGCAACTAAAGAAATGCAAATCAAAGCCACAAGGAGATATCACTAGAGTGGCTGTAATAAAAAAATAGAAAATAACAAGTGTTGGTGAGGATGTGGAGAAATTCGAACCCTCATACGATGCTGATGGGGATCTAAAATGGTGCAGACACTTTGGGAAAGAGCCTGGCACTTTCTTAAGAAGTCAAACATAAACTTACCATAAAAGCCAGCAACAGCCCAAGGGAAATGAAAACATGTCCACACAAAGACTTGTACACAAATGGTCAGAGCAGAATATGAAAACAATCCACATGTCTACAACAACTGGTGAATGAACAAAATGTGGTATAGTCACGCAATGGAACACTATTCAGCAATAAAAAGGAATTACTAATACACGCTACAACATAGGATGAACCTCAGAACCATTATGCTAAGTGTAAAGGAAGTCAGATGCAAAAAGCCAGACTGTCTGATCCCATGTATATGAAATGTCCAGAAAAGGCAAACCAGAGAGAGAGAGAGAGAGAGTAGCTTTGTGGTTTCCTGAGGCTTGGGGCAGGAATGGAGACTGACTGCAAATCGGTACAAGATATCTTTTGGAGGTGATGGAAAAGTTCTAAAATTGGTTGCTATAATGGTTGTACAACTGTGTAAATTTACTAAAAAATTCTTGATGTGTATGCTAATATGGGTGAGTTTTATGGCAGATAAATGATAGCTTCTTAAAACTGCTGGGCTGGGGGGGAAACAGAGGCTCTAGATTCAGACTGCGTGGACTGAAGTCCTGGCTCCATGACGGGCTGACTGTGTCCCGTGGGCGAGTTACCTCAACCAGCTGTTGTCCCAGGTGAACAGGGACTTAGAGGGTACGTCCCTCAGAGAGTTATTACGAGAATTAAATGAGTTAATGCAGGTTAAACGCTTCAGCACAGAGCCAGACACATAGCAAGCACCCAGTAACGTTCACTATTTTTCTTATTATGATTATAATGATGACATTCAAACAATTATCAAGTTGGGCCAACTTTTCTTAGTAATTAGTTCTCAGATCAATCACCTTTTCTCTGAAACTGCTTGCCTTACAGTCTGTACCACCTTTTGGATAGAACCCTTGCTGCAGTCTTCCTAACGTCCTCCAGGCTTGCTCCCTCCCGCACAGCCTCTAGAGACCACACAGGAAATGTGAATATGCCATAGAAAATCGGCTTCGGGGATCTAGTTCTACGGCATGGAAGGCCCCTGTCATCTGGTCTCTCTGTGGAACACTCCACTCCACCCGCCGCACACACACACACCACAGCGGCAAACGTCCCCTTAGGTACCACGCAGGTGCTCACGCCACATGCCCTCGGCAGCCATGTCCCGCCCCTCCCTTCCCTTCATCTATCTGCTCTACTAATCCTCAGGCTCAGCAATGGAGGCAACTCCCCCACCAGCCTCCACTGACCCTCCTGAGCTGTGGCCTTCCTATGCCTGTAATCATCACCTGTGCACGTCTCCAATACTGAACTGAGGCACACAGCTTAAAGAACACGTCTCCCACCTTGAAGCATGAGCTTAGCACAGTCCCTAAGACAACTAGCATACTGTAGGTGCTCAATAAAATGCTGCCTGGCTGGCTAAATCACCAAACTATGCACATTTTCTCAGCAGCTCACATAGGGAAAACACACTTAGGTTTGCAAATAGCTTAGACCTATTTTTAGCATGTCACTTAAGGAAAATGACAGACGTTGTCCAGGAAAATGGAAACCTTAGTAAGGCTCTACCTAGTTTCAGGCACTATTGTAAGCAGTAATGAGAGAAGGCACAGGGTCATGCCACCTTCCATTTGAAGCTATTTATACTTTCCACAACTGTCAGTAGTTCTTCAAAATTTACAGAGATGGCTGGTAACATGAAACCTTCCAATGGAATTTTTCCTACTTACCTGAAATCAGAGTTTCTAAACTCTGAAATTGATCTATTAAGAATTTTTGAGACAGTTCATAGGGGAACGTAAGACAACCAAAATCACATTTAGAGGGATTTTTTTTTTTTAAAGAGTTTTGCTGACTGAATGCAGAAAAAAATACAATTACCTGATGCCTGGGTTTCACCCTGGAGATTCTGATTTAAGTGGCCTAACGTAGAAACCAAGAAGAACATTTTTTGTTAAGTTCCCCAGATAATTCTAGGGAGTGGCAAGCGTTGAGAAGCACTCCTATGAAATCTAAAATTTGTTCCTTTATGCCTCATTGTTCTTACGTGTAAAATGGTGGCAATTATGCTTAGATTTATGGATGACTGAAAATCCTTCTGAAAGTACATTTCATAAATAAATGTTAAGTGGAATCCTTTCTTTTTCTCACTACCGTGGGTCCCTGAAAAAATAAAGTCTGGCTTATTAAAACCACCTGATCGATAAGCATTAATATCCATATTACAGAGGGACATTTAAAAATAATTATAGGACAAACAAAAAAAGATCCCCAAACTGTAATTAACACAATCAAATGCATACTAAAAATAAAGGTGTGAGTCGGAAAGATAACTGAGAGTAACAGTATTTCCAGAAGATTGAGCTGTAAGTCCTCTGTGAATAAATCCCTATTTGTGGGCATGGCATGTTTTTCTCTAATCATGGAAATGAAAGGAGATCTCAGCAAGTATTGAAGAGGTACTGTTTCTGTGCTTGCATTTCAATGGGCCCTGAGGGAGAGATCTGAAATGACAAATACGAAACTTCACTGTAAAATTACACTGAGTATGACATAAAATTTAGTATTAGAATCTCCTTAAAATGAAAAAAGTTTAAGCAATCACACCATATTCCGTAAACATCTATTTTTCTTCTCCTGAAATGTCCTATTCAATCTTTTTTCAATTCTTTCAGGAAACATTCTATCATTGCCTCTGAGGGGGATCAGGGCACATCACCCCAAAATACACCATTCTTTGGCATAAGAACAATTTTGAGCCGAAGACATGAGTTCCTGAAATTGCTTTTCTGCCTGAAAGCAGAGCCTCCCCCCAAAATTCAGCTGTCATAAATCCCCTCCCCGGGCAGCTCTGCCCTCTCCAGCCACCACACCTGGACACTGCCACGCACTATCACACCGCCCATCACTTCTCCTAAGGCCCCACTCGTCTTTGCAAATAGCCTCTTGTTTTCCCATAAGTGCCTCTCCCCTCCTCCCTCTCCCTGCTAAGTTAGGGGCACAGACCCCAAGTCCAGCCCTCCTCTGAGTTACTGAAGACTGAGCACCATGTGAATGCAGGATGCACCTGCTAATAAGCTTCTGTTTTTCTCTCGTTGATCTGCTTTCGTCAGACCAGTTTACAGGGCCTGGCTGGAGAACCCAGCAGGGTGGAAGGAAAATAATTTATTTTCTTCCCCTACAACACTTTGATACCTGACTTTACATTTATGTATATCTCTCTCTCTCAGCTTTAAAAAGCTATTTTTTAAAAATCTGGTAAAAAAACAAACAAACAAACAAGCAAAAAAACATAAGTACCTGAAAGAGTCAAAGTTCTAAAACCCTTGGAGACTGTGGGTGTGGTCTCTTTAACTTTTCAAACTCAATATTAAAACAACAAAAACCACACCAAAGTGCTTATTGTGTGAGGCAAGACTGCCGTGAAGAGAGTGAATAACGGCATTCAGAGCGCGTGCAGCTACGCAGTAACATCAGTCCCCGCTCCACGAGGATCCGCACCAAGTACAGCTTCGTGATTCCAGCTAACCCACTTTACTAGTACTACTTCAACTTTTATCATCCCATTATTTATCTTTTATTAAAAGATAAATTTGAAAGACTAAGATTGTATGGTGGCAAAATAAGTTCAAATTAAATTTTCCTACTCGAAACACTAACAGAGAGCTACATTTTATAGTGGGGAAGACGGCAAATACCTTATTGCTATTAATAATGGCGGATGAAACAAAGGAAAGGTGATGCAGTTCTAAACCCAGTACTCCTGGAAATTAATAGAGCAGTTAATACACAACTGTGACAAATACATAAAGTCATGTAGGCAAACACTGAGCAGTATCTCCGCAATTAGAAGAAAATTAGCTTTAGAATTATCAGAGACGCAGAGCACTTCTGCCAGATGGAAAAAAAGCACATGAAAGACACAAAACAAAATAAACTTAATTACTTTGAGCATGTTAAAAACAATCACATCAAAAAAAGTATACAGATAAAAATGTCATAGATGACATAAGAAAATAGTGTGTGTATATATATTTTGCATATATATATATATGTGTGTGTATATATATATATATATATATATATAGAAATCTACAGTATTTACCACTGTTGACATATAGATTTTGGAGCAGCTCAGATGCTGCTATCATAACCTAAATTACACAGCTTGGTTTATTACAAGTCACAGAATCATGGTTTAAAAATTGGAATTAATATCCTCAGCCACATGTTTTATCTACATTTCTTTCTAAGCCTCCACACGATCTGAATCAAGAGCCCAGGGAGAGCGGGATTTTGTGTGCGCTTCAGCGCGGAGCTGAGCTGAGAACACCCTGCCATTTGTTTTGCTGTTTAATAACATCATTACCAACTTGATTAAAATTACATTAGACTCATTATATACATAAAAATATTGTCACATTCACTAGCTAAACAAATGTTCCTCTCATTTGAAAAGACATACTTCGGTACCTTGAAAGTTTAAAGCCCCAACTTGCAACAAGAAGAGCCCTCGATGTTAGGTTTTCTACTCTCGTCCTTGTTCAAACACGAGGAAAGTGTGCTGACCACCAGCTCTCCAATTAAACACAAACTCAGATTTTCTGGGGGTGCCCACAACTGTCCCCATGTTTTGGTAATTGTAGTGTAATAGACTATTTTAAAAGACACTGCTAATTTTTTAACCATGAACCTGAATTTGTTTTCACTGCAAAAGAAAAAAAGGAGATTTTTGAAAGTATGAAAGTCACACTATTTTTTTTTAAAGATTAAAACCTTAGACTCCTACTAATAATTAGGATCATTTTTTTTTTACAAGCTTACACAATGATAATTTAACGGCCTAAGTGCAGCAACATCCACTGATTACCACCTTAAAACAAAGACTGCCCGAAAAAGCTCATGTAAATGAACAGCCCGGGTCCTGCAGGAATTTAAGGGGCAGAAGCAAGAAGTAACCATATTGTTAATCCTGCTTTCAACTGGATTTCCAAGGAGTCTGTTCGGCTGCCCCGTGTGAGTGCTTGAAGACAGCAACGTGCAGCCTCTCCTGCTGGCATCCAGGACGGCAGCACTGTCTCTGCATCTGGCAAGGAACGTTCTGCTCTGAGCTTTGCAAGACTCAGACCAGAACAAAGGGCACAAACGCACTAAAACTGCTCTCAAACTGAGCTTGGGCGACGGGCAGCGCCCCGCCTTTGGCCATAAACTCACTCCAAGTGCCCTGGTGTTTAAGCACCACTAAGTGGTGAGCCTTTCTTTCCAGCATCTTTAATTTTCAGAAGGAAAGAAAATGGCCACAACTGCAGGAAGCTGAAGGAGGTCAGGGCAAACCCCAACGACACTCTAGGACCTGGGTGAAAACATAAGGGGGGGGACTCGGATGACAGACAAGTTAAGGAAAGGAAGAATAGTAAATTATTCCATGGATGTAGATTAAAATTAATTTTTTAAAACATTTCTTTAGTTCTGTGTTCAAATGTGTGTGCATGGAAGCCTTTTGGTATCTACTGAAAGACACACACACTACTTATAACCTTAAAAATATCTATTCTACACAGTTTTTCAGTGCTTTGTAACGTTACTCAAAATAGGATGGGCTAATGGCGCAAAACTCAGGTTTTGAAGAAAGATATAAATGGCACTAAGTCTGAATTATCATTATGCGTGTGTCCCTAAATGCTATTGCTATGTTTCCATGTTAACTTCTTCTTAACAGGGTCGGTGATGATGCAGTTTGAAAATGCTCATCGTCAGCAGCATCTACATGGGGAAGAACGCTCCTATATATTCTTATCACTAGCATACACTGGAATTGTGCAGGATGTTTATAATAGTATAAAATACTGCTTTGGCAATTATAAACATAGCAATGTAGGTTCCAAATGGTTTCTATTCTCTTGTCTTTACCAAGTATAGATAAATTCTCACAGCAGTACTGATTCTTGAATAGAAAGTCCATCCCGATTTCTGTAGTGATACACTGGCGGCGAGGGCCCTGAATATTGATACCCAGACGAACTGGCATCTTCTAAACCGGGGGAAGTTCTGTATCGCACTGGACTATCTACTGAAACTACCGGGAGGCTATGGTCCTGAAAGGGAACATGCTGAAAGGCGGAATATTTTGGTAAATTGCTCAAGTGGCCACGATTAGCATCCTGAGTCCACAGCTGTCCGTGAGTCTCGGCTCTGTATGTGTAACTGACTTCCGACCACTTTCTGTTATCTGGCAGATAATCCACTGGAGGAATGATGAACTGTCCATTCTTTGGTGACCCCGAATTGCCTGAATACCCCCCGGCACCAGTGTCAACAGGAAGAACTTCTATGCGGCTGGAGGGCAGCACAATAGGGAGGGGGCGGCTGTAAGATTTCTCTGGAGAGATATCGATTGAAAGAGAAGAACCATAAGGTCTCTGGGGGGGATTCACCTGAGTCCCATGGGTAAACTGTGGAGATGCAAAGCTGCTGTTAACACTAGGGACGTGTTTGGGAGAATTTCCATGGTAAACAGGGGGGTTACTGTAGGATGGAGGGCGCACTGTCCTGCGATCTTCCCCATCTAAAGGAGATGGGTATTTTGCATAACCTGCAGGCTGCACTTTAAAAGTAAACTTGTTCGATACTCTCGATGGACTAGAATTTGGCTCCACATGCTTCCTGGGGCTGTGAGAGTAAACCACGTTCCTTGGACTTTGGGAGTAGGCTCTTTCTAGGGCCTCTTCAATAGAAGCGCTGTTGTCATTTTCAGGGACGTTATCATACTGGGACGCATTAGAGCCCCGTTTCCCTTCATCGGCATCCAAAACCTTCATCTTCTGCGTTACGTTTGACACCCGAGTATCAGCAGAACTTGGCATGGTGACTGTAAGTGTGGGGTGTGCGGACCTACTTTTGCCTTCGATGGCATATTTGGCAGTTTTTTCAACAGCCGAAGTATCTGATGGTTTATTCCATTTGGGCACAAATTCCTTCCTGGTATTTGAAGTGGCATTGCTATTTTGGTTAGCAGCTGCATGATTATATTGCCTGGAACTGTCTTGTGGACCCGATGGAAGTTTTCTTTGAAGATCTGCTTCATCTTTAAGCTTTTTACTGTCTTCATCGTCTGATTTCCGTCTTGGGGCCCTGACGCGTTCTGGTGTACCAATTCTACTCTGATGGTGAGGGGAACGCTCATGTTTTTTGTGAGGTGATGAGCCACTTTCTCTTCTGCTGCTCATATGGGGACTCGACCTGCCCACACTTTGTCCATTGCTCAGGTGACTAATGCAAGCAGATTCAGGTGGAAGCTGTCCCAAAGGTTTCTTTGGATATTCATCCTCTTTACCTAAAGGGAAAGATAGCTTCATAAGTAACATAGATACAGGAGTAAACAGTATCAAATACAAGAACCACATCATGAACAACTGCATGCTTCTCATATGTGCACTCATACACATACATATACGCCACAGAATTTTAGGGGTTTGGAAGAATCATTTCTTAGAGACTGATACTAAAACACAGCAAAACTCAAAATCTTATTAGACAGCATGCAGGTGGAAATATTTTATGAACTTATGAGTAAGGTTTATATAGTTATATCACATGTGATTCTTATGTTTTCTTAAGATATATTGTTATGTGTTTTTTCAGGAACACAAAGCTGATATTTTCATTTTTATTACTAAAACAATCATGCAGATCAGAAGTTCAATGTCTTACTATTACATTACTTTTGCTTTAATCTACGTCAACCAAAATGGTTTTGAAATCTCAGTAAAACCTCTCCTATCAACTTTTAGCGGGTCTGCTAAATTGAAAATGCAGTAATGACCAACTGTAGTCTCAAAGTTGTCCCAAAACAGCTTATTATTATTGTATCTATAATTATTATGTCAAGTACCCACCAAGAGTATAACTTCAGGATAAAAAGAAATCATACTATCTTTCAAAATTAATCACTCTAAAAGGATCCTACTTCAAATGCAAAAAATTAAATAAAAAAAGAATTAAAAAAGAAAAAGAAAGAAAATCATACCAGAAACTTTTACTTTCATATGTGCATAACTAACATCAGAAAATTAATGAAGAATTAAAGGAAGGTGCAATAAATTGGCCTTTTAGTAAACTAAAGGTTTAGGATGTCCACTCTCACAACTTTTACTCAACACAGTACTGGAAATCCTAGCCACAGCAATCAGACAAGAAAAAGGAATAAAGGGCATCCAAATTGGCAAGGAAGAAGTAAAACTGTCACTATTTGCAGATGACATGATACTATATATAGAAAACCCTAAAGACTCCACCAAAAAGCTACTAGAATTAATAAATGAATTCAGTAAAGTTACAGGATACAAAATCAATGTACAGAAATCTGTTGCACTTCTATATACTAATAATGAAGCAGCAGAAAGAGAAATTAAGAAATAATCCCATTTACAATAACACCAAAAGAATAAAATACCTAGGAATAAACTTAACCAAAGAGGTGAAAGACCTGTACTCTAAAAACTACAAAACACTGATGAAAGAAATTGAAGATGACACAAAGAAATGGAAAGATATTCCATGCTCATGGACTGGAAGAACAAATATTGTTAAAATGTTTACACTGCCCAAAGCAATCTACACATTTAATTCAGTCCCTATCAAAATACCAACAACATTTTTCACAGAACTAGAACAAACAATCCTAAAACTTGTATGGAACCACAGAAGACCCTGAAGAGCCAAAGCAATCTTGAAAAAAAAACAAAACTCGAGGTATCACAATTCCAGACTTCAAGTTCTATTACAAAGCTACAGTGATCAAGACAGTATGGTACTGGCACAAAAACAGACACACAGAGAAACGGAACAGAATAGAGAGCTGAGAAATAAACCTACAATTATATGGTCAATTAGTCTTCAACAAAGCAGGAAAGTACATGCAATGGGAAAAAGATGGTCTCTTCAACAAACGGTGCTGGGAAAATGGGACAGCTACATGGAAAAGAATGAATCTGGACAACTTTCGTACACCATACACAAAAATAAACTCAAAATGGATTAAATACCTAAATGTGAGACCTAAAACCATAAAAATCCTAGAAGAGAGCATAGGAAGTAATGTCTCTAACATCAGCCATAGTAACATTTTTCTAGATACCGGATACAAAAGCAAAAATAAACTATTGGGACTACATCAAAATAAAAAACTTGTGCATAGCGAAGGAAACAATCAACAAAAGTAAAAGGCAACCAAAGGAATGGGAGAAGATATTTGCAAATGACATATCAGATAAAGGGTTAATATCCAAAATATATGAAGAACTTATTCAACTCAACACCCAAAAAGAAATAATCCAATTTAAAAATGGGCAGAAGACACAGACATTTCATCCAGATGGTCAACAGACACATGAAAAGATGTTTAACATCACGCATCATCAAGGAAATGCAAATCAAAACTACAATGAGATTATTACCTCACACCTGTCAGAAAAGCTAAAACGAAACACAACAAACAGTAAGTGTTGGTGAGGATGTGGGGAAAAAAGGAACCCTCATACACTGTTGGTGGGAATGCAAATCGGTGCAGCCACTGTAAAAAACAGTATGGAGGTTCCTCAAAAAGTTAAAAGTAGAATGACCCTAAGATCCAGTAATTGCACTATTGGGGATTTGCCCCCAAAATACAAAACCACTAATTCGAAGGGATACATGCACCCGTATGTTTACTGCAGCATTACTTACAATAACTAAGATATGGAAGCAGTCCAAATATCCATTGATAAATGAATAAAGAAGACGTGATAGTATACATATACAATGGAATATTAGCCATAAAAAATGAAATTTTGCCATTTGTAACAACGTGGATGGAGCTAGAGTATGATGCTAAGTGAAGTAAGTCAGAGAAAGACAAATACCATACAATTTCACTAATATGTGGAATTTAAGGAAACAAAGCAGCAAAGGGAAAAAAAAGAGACAAACCAAAACAGAGTCTTAACTACAGAGAACAAACCGATGGTTGCGAGACGGGAGGTGGGTGGGGTATGTGTGAAGGGGATTAAGAGCACATTCATCATGATGACCACTGAGTAATATATAGAACTGCTGAATCACTATATTGTGCACCTGAAACTAATATAACACTATATGTTAACTCTACTGGAATTAAAATACAAAACTTCAAAGAGTTTAAAAAAATTTAAAAATGGGGGCGCCTGGGTAGCGCAGTCATTAAGCGTCTGCCTTAGGCTCAGGGCGTGATCCCGGCGTTATGGGATCGAGCCCCACATCAGGCTCCCCTGCTGGAAGCCTGCTTCTTCCTCTCCCACTCCTCCTGCTTGTGTTCCCTTTCTCGCTGTCTGTCTCTCTGTCAAATAAATAAATAAAAAATCTTTAAAAAAATTTTAAAAATGAAGATGATTATAATGTAGATATCCAATAAATATCATCCTGGAAAACCAACAGACTTCATTTGTAAACATTCCATGGTTTAAAATATGTTTTTCACATATTACAAAATAATCTATTCTCACTTAATATGTTGTTGCTCTCTTCATATATCTAGCCATCCATCCATCTACAATATTTACTGAGTGAGCTCGGCTTTAGGCCCTGTGCTAAGTGACGCATCCACGAGACGTGAGCAAACAGACATTGTCTTATTTTCATGTAGCTCACAGTCTTGATGATGATAATTTTGTTATTTACTCACATCATACTTCTAAGATATTTTAAAAGAAATAATCAGTGAACTTTTCTTTGGTGGGGTGGAGAACAGAGAATGATGAAGAAACAATAACCTTTAAAGAGTTAAGCTACCGGAATCAGAATTATTAAGCTAAAATATGACCTTTGTGCTCTATTCTTAAGTAGGCTCCACGATGGGCTGGGCGTGTAACCCAATGCAGGGTCTGATCCCACGACCCTGAGATCAAGACCTGGGCTGAGACCAACAGTCGGATGCTCAACCTACTGAGCCACCCCAGGGCCCCAATCTTTGTGCTTTTCTAATCCAATAGTTTTTAAACTTTTTAAAAGCAGACTCCTTTTTTTTTCAAACCAAATTTCATATGAAGCCCCAATATATAAAGAAAATATAAACACAGCTGCACTGATGAAAGCGGAAAGTCACCCCTTCTTCCTCCTCCCTCAGTTGGGCAGCTGCTCAGAGTCTGAGGTTCGAGATCTAGTTCTGCCTGTATTTTAGAGGTGGGAAGCAGCGTCTCAGAGCAGCCGTGTGATCTTCCGTAGCAGATACTGAATGAGAACCAGGACCCACTGATTTTACTCCAGTTCTGCCATTTATGCCACATTCACTAAACTCCAGAAATACTTTTGATGCACATTTGAAAGCACACACAGTGAACTGGCAATTACAGTTTGTTTTGCTCATGTACCCATCAATACATATGTATCAAGCAAATACTATGTAGCAGGCCCTGCTCAGGGTGCTGGCCATCCAGAGAGGACACAAAGGATGAATTCCCTGACCTCATGGAGCATGTATGCTGGGTGTGCAGAGCTAGGAAGATAGTCAGCACCAGGAGAAGACAATTAAAGTGACGTGGGGTGGGGCAGGACTGAGCAGGGTAGAGTTTCCGCAAGAGCAAAGGCGTCCTGTGCCTTGAGTGGGAGACTGGCAGAGAACAGCCCGGGACGAGGCCGGAGGAACAGAAAAATCACATCACACAGGGCCTTGAAGACTATGGTATGGATTCTGAATTTCTTTCTGAGTTAACTGCAAACTACTGAGGGCTTTTCAGCAGGAAAGTAACCTCATCTGATACCTATCTTACCAAGTTCACCTTGGTGGGTCGGACTTCGATTATGTAATAATTAATGGTGATAATAGTAAACAGCAATAGCTAATACTCATTATGCACTTACCACGCGGCAGCCACCACTCAAAAAGCTGCACATACAGCATTTAGCATTAGGCATATAACTTAGGTCACCATTGTGACTCCCATTCTAGAGAGGAGGGAACCGAGGCAGAAGTGAACCTGCATGGGGGCTCCTAGCTGGTAAGTGGCAGATGCACAGTTCAAACCCAGAGCTGATTCCAGAGCCCTCTGGATGGAAGTCATGAGAAGGGGCTGCTTCTTGCATATACTGTAAGGTCGGGTCCACACACTTGCTCACACGCTAGGGGTGGGCTGCGAGGATGAGCAGAGCAAAGGGGCCCTCTGGGCTCGAAGACGGCACTAGTGACAGAGGGTGCAACCAATATTTTTCTTGTATCTTTTTTTTTTTTTTAAGATTTTATTTATTTATTTGAGAGAGAGAGAGAGAGAGCGCGCGCGCATCAGCAGGGGTGGCAGCAGGCAGAGGGAGAAGCAGACTCCCTGCTCAGCAGGGGAGCCTGATGCGGGGCTCAATCCCAGGACCCTGAGAACATGACCTGAGCCAAAGGGAGACACTTAACGGACTGAGCCACCCAGATGCTCCTGTTCTTCTACCTTTTTATAAAAAAGACATTTCATGGTATCCAGACGTGATATTTTAAGTGATAACCCAGACTTGGAAAGTCGTCCGTGTTTACGAATACCATCTGTGCAATGGTCTGAGGCGATTCCAGTGCGGCGTCTCACCGGCCTCAGGAAACAAGGTCAAGAAGGGGACTCGGATGCAGCCTGAGTCAAGAATATTCAGAAGGGGAGGGGAGTTAAGATGGCGGAGGAGTAGGGGACCCCTTTTTCAGCTGGTCCCCTGAGTTGAGCTGGATAGGTACCAGACCAGCCTGAACATTCACGGAATCAGCCTGAGACGCAGGAAGATGCATCTGGATCTCTACAAACGAACATCTCCAGGGCTGAGTATTGAGGTACGAAGCGGGAAACCGTGAAAACGCGCACAGATATCAGAAGATAAACAGAAGGGGGAGAGGGCCGCCGCGTTCGGGCACCGGGAACCGGTAGCCACCTACACGGGGGAGCGGGCAGACTCGCGGACGGCACCCGCGAGAGAGCGGACTGAGACCGTGAGTGGGGAGCGCACCACCAGGCATCTCTCGGAAGACCGGAATCCCGGTGCGCTCACTGGAACCAGACTGAGACCGGGAGCTCCCGGAGCGCGTGCAGGGCGGCTGGCAGCTTTAGAAACACAAAGGACAGAGACGCGCCGGCCCTGGAAGTGAGGGCTGGGACACCGGGTGTGGGGCGCACATCCCGGGACACTGCAGGGTTGAGCAGCACCAACAGAAACGGAGTTAAAGTGGCCAGAACATCAGTGGAGAACGGTCCGTGATCCCTCTGTTCTGAGACAGGCTGAGATTCGGCCACTGCTGCTCTGACTCTCAGAAGAGGCACAGCAAACCACCAGGGAAAGCCACCAGAGAACAAAACCCTGGAAATACCCGGCGTTCCGGAAAGGAGTCCCTCATCGGGCTCCTCCGCTGGGAGCCTGCTTCTTCCTCTCCCACTCCCCTGCTTCTGTTCCCTCTCTCGCTGGTTGGCTGCCACATAAATAAATAAATAAAATCTTTAAAGAAGAAGCCCACATCCCTAAGATCCCTATAAAACAAGGGGCACGGCCTGGGACCCAGTCAATAATTTGGGCTCTGGAAACCCCGCAACCTCTCTTCATCAGAATGACAAGAAGGAGAAGCCCCCCCCAGCAAAGAAAAGACAGTGATTCTGTGGCCTCTGCCACAGAAATAATGGATATGGGTGTAACCAAATTATCAGAAATGGAATTCAGAGTAACGATGGTCAAAATGATGAGTAGAATTGAAAAAACTATTAACGAAAAGGTTACTGAGAATATAGAATCCCTAAGGACAGAAATGAGAGCGAATCTGACAGAAATTAAAAATTCTATGAGCCAAATGCAGGCAAAACTAGAGGCTCTGACGGCCAGGGTCACCGAAGCAGAGGAACGGGTTAGTGAATTGGAGGATGGGTTAATAGAGGAAAAAATGAAAATAGAAGATGGTCTTAAAAAATTCCATGCCCACGAATGTTGGCTACGGGAGATTACTGACTCAATGAAATGATCCAATGTTAGAATCATCGGCATCCCCGAGGGGGTGGAGAAAAACAGAGGTCTAGAAGAGATATTTGAACAAATTTTACCTGAAAACTTCCCTAATCTAGCAAGGGAAACAAAAATTCGTGTCCAAGAGGCAGAGAGGACCCCTCCCAAACTCAACCACAACAAACCTACGCCACGTCACGTCATACTGCAATTCGCAAATGTTAGATCCAAGGATACAGTATTGAAAGCGTCCAGGGCAAAGAAATTTCTCACGTACCAAGGCAAAGGCATCAGAATTACGTCAGACCTGTCTACACAGACCTGAAATGAGAGAAAGGGTTGGGGGAGCATTTTTCAAGCTCTTTCAGAGAAAAACATGCAGCCAAGGATCCTTTATCCAGCAAGGCTGTCATTCAGAATTGATGGAGAAATAAAGACATTTCAGAATCGCCAGTCACTAACCAATTTCGTAACCACGAAACCAGCCCTACAGGAGATATTACGGGGGGTTCTATAAAAGTAAAAAGGCCCCAAGAGTGATACAGAACAGAAAGTCACAGCCAATACAAACAAAGACTTTACTGGCAACATGGCAACATTAAAATCATATCTCTCAGTAATCAGTCTTAATGTAAATGGTTTGAACCATCCCATAAAACGCCACAGGGTTGCAGATTGGATAAAAAGAAATGACCCATCCATTTGCTGTCTACAAGAGACTCATTTCGAACCCAAAGATGCATTCAGACTGAGAGTAAGGGGATGGAGTACCATCTTTCACGCAAATGGACCTCAAAAGAAAGCTGGGGTAGCAATTCTCATATCAGATAAACTGGATTTTAAACTACAGACTATAGTTAGAGATGCAGAAGGGCACTATATTATTCTTAAGGGAAGTATTCAACAAGTGGATATGACAATTATAAATATATATGCCCCCAACAGGGGAGC
Organism: Ursus maritimus; assembly: GCF_017311325.1. NCBI lineage: Eukaryota > Metazoa > Chordata > Mammalia > Carnivora > Ursidae > Ursus > Ursus maritimus. The sequence goes on along the minus strand of NW_024425675.1, from coordinate 22,747,810 downwards.
AGCAAGATACACAAGCCAACTCTTAACCAGAATAAAGAGACATATAAATAAAAATACATTAATAGTAGGGGACCTCAACACTCCACTCTCAGAAATAGACAGAACACCCTGGCAAAAACTAAGCAAAGAATCAAAGGCTTTGAATGCCATACTCGACGAGTTGGACCTCATAGATATATATAGAACACTACACCCCAGAACCAAAGAATACTCATTCTATTCTAATGCCCATGGAACATTCTCAAGAATAGACCATGTTCTGGGACACAAAACAGGTCTCAACCGATACCAAAAGATTGAAATTATCCCCTGCATATTCTCAGACCACAACGCTCTGAAATTGGAACTCAACCACAAGGAAAAATTTGGAAGAAACTCAAACACTTGGAGACTAAGAACCATCCTGCTCAGGAATGACTCGATAAACCAGGAAATCAAAAATCAAATTAAACAATTTATGGAGACCAATGAGAATGAAAATACAACAGTCCAAAACCTATGGGATACTGCAAAGGCAGTCCTAAGGGGGAAATACATAGCCATCCAAGCCTCACTCAAAAGAATAGAAAAATCTAAAATGCAGTTTTTATATTCTCACCTCAAGAAGCTGGAACAGCAACAGAGGGACAGGCCTAATCCACGCACGAGGAAGCAGTTGACCAAAATTAGAGCTGAAATCAATCAAGCAGAAACCAGAAGTACAGTAGAGCAGATCAACAGGACTAGAAGCTGGTTCTTTGAGAGAATCAATAAAATTGACAGACCACTGGCAAGACTTATCCAAAAGAAAAGAGAAAGGACCCAGATTATTAAAATTATGAATGAAAAAGGAGAGGTCACGACGAACACCATTGAAATTGGAAGGATTATTAGAAATTTTTATCAACAGCTATATGCCAATAAACTAAGCAATCTGGAAGAGATGGAATCCTTCCTGGAAACCTATAAACTACCAAGATTGAAACCGGAAGAAATTGATTCCTTAAACAGGCCAATTAATTATGAAGAAATTGAGTCAGTGATAAACAACCTTCCAAATAACAAAACTCCAGGCCCGGACGGTTTTCCTGGGGAATTCTACCAAACATTCAAAGAAGAAATAATACCTATTCTCCTAAAGCTATTTCAAAAAATAGAAACAGAAGGAAAGCTACCAAACTCATTCTATGAGGCCAATATTACCTTGATCCCCAAACCAGGCAAAGACCCCCTCAAAAAGGAGAATTACAGACCGATTTCCCTAATGAATATGGACGCCAAAATCCTCAACAAGATACTTGCTAATAGAATCCAACAGTACATTAAAAGGATTATCCATCACGATCAAGTGGGATTCATACCTGGGATGCAAGCGTGGTTCAATATTCGCAAATCAATCAGCGTGATACATCATATCAACAAGAAAAGACTCAGGAACCATATGATCCTCTCAATCGATGCCGAAAAAGCATTTGACAAAATACAGCATCCTTTCCTGATTAAAACCCTTCAGAGTGTAGGAATAGAAGGTACATTTCTCAATCTCATAAAAGCCATCTATGAAAAGCCTACTGCAAATATTATTCTCAATGGGGAAAAGCTGGAAGCCTTTCCCTTAAGATCAGGAACTCGACAAGGATGCCCACTCTCGCCACTATTATTCAACATAGTACTAGAAGTCCTTGCAACAGCAATCAGACGACAAAAAGGGATCAAAGGTATTCAAATTGGCAAAGAAGAAGTCAAAATGTCTCTCTTTGCAGATGACATGATACTCTATATGGAAAACCCAAAAGAAGCCACTCCCAAACTATTAGAAGTTATAGAGCAATTCAGTAACGTGGCGGGATACAAAATCAATGCTCAGAAATCAGTTGCATTTCTATACACGAATAACGAGACCGAAGAAAGAGAAATTAGGGAATCCATCCCATTTACAATAGCACCAAAAACCATACGTTACCTTGGAATTAACTTAACCAGAGACGTAAAGGACCTATATTCTAGAAACTATAAATCACTCTTGAAAGACATTGAGGAAGACATAAAAAGATGGAAAGATATTCCATGCTCATGGATTGGAAGAATTAACATAGTTAAAATGTCCATGCTACCCAGAGCAATCTACACTTTCAATGCTATCCCGATCAAAATACCGAGGACATTTTTCAAAGAACTGGAACAAATAGTCCTTAAATTTGTATGGAAACAGAAAAGGCCCCGAATCTCCAAGGAACTGTTGAAAAGGAAAAACAAAGCTGGGGGCATCACAATGCCGGATTTCGAGCTGTACTACAAAGCTGTGATCACAAAGACAGCATGGTACTGGCACAAAAACAGACACATAGACCAATGGAACAGAATAGAGAGCCCAGAAATGGACCCTCGGCTCTTTGGGCAACTAATATTTGATAAAGCAGGAAAAAACATCCGGTGGGAAAAAGACAGTCTCTTCAATAAATGGTGCTGGGAAAATTGGACAGCTACATGCAAAAGAATGAAACTTGACCACTCTCTCACACCATACACAAAAATAAACTCCAAATGGATGAAAGACCTCGATGTGAGACAGGAATCCATCAAAATTCTAGAGGAGAACATAGGCAGCAACCTCTACGACATCGGCCAAAGCAACCTTTTTCATGACACATCCCCAAAGGCAAGAGAAACAAAAGATAAAATGAATTTATGGGACTTCATCAAGATTAAAAGTTTCTGCACAGCCAAGGAAACAGTCAGAAAAACTAAGAGGCAGCCCACGGAATGGGAGAATATATTTGCAAATGACACTACAGATAAAGGACTGGTATCCAAGATCTACAAAGAACTTCTCAAACTCAATACACGAGAAACAAATAAACAAATCATAAAATGGGCAGAAGATATGAACAGACACTTTTCCAATGAAGACATACAAATGGCTAACAGACACATGAAAAAATGTTCAAAATCATTAGCCATCAGGGAAATTCAAATCAAAACCACAGTGAGACACCACCTTACGCCAGTTAGAATGGCAAAAATTGACAAGGCAAGAAACAACAATTGCTGGAGAGGGTGTGGAGAAAGGGGATCCCTCCTACATTGCTGGTGGGAATGCAAGTTGGTACAGCCACTCTGGAAAACAGCGTGGAGGTCCCTTAAAAAGTTAAAAATTGAGCTACCCTATGACCCAGCCATTGCACTACTGGGTATTTACCCCAAAGATACAGATGTAGTGAAGAGAAGGGCCATATGCACCCCAATGTTCATAGCAGCACTGTCCACAATAGCTAAATCATGGAAGGAACCGAGATGCCCTTCAACAGATGACTAGATTAAAAAGTTGTGGTCCATATATACAATGGAATATTACTCAGCTATCAGAAAGAATGAGTTCTCAACATTTGCTGCAACATGGACGGCACTGGAGGAGATAATGCTAAGTCAAGTAAGTCAAGCAGAGAAAGACAATTATCATATGATTTCTCTCATCTATGGAACATAAGAACTAGGAAGATCGGTACGGGAAGAAAGGGATAAAGAAAGGGGGGTAATCAGAAGGGGGAATGAAGCATGAGAGACTATGGACTCTGAGAAACAAACTGAGGGCTTCAGAGGGGAGGGGGGTGGGGGAATGGGATAGACTGGTGATGGGTAGTAAGGAGGGCACATATTGCATGGTGCATTGTTATACGCAACTAAAGAATCATCGAACTTTACGTCAGAAACCGGGGATGTACTGTATGGTGACTAACATAATAAAAAAACATAAAAAAAAAAAACGGTGACCCCCCCAAAAAAAAAAAAGAATACTCACAAGGAGTTATTTATTTAGCCTATTGGGTTAAAATCTAACAACAAAAATAAAATCTGTGTCCCCAAAAATGCTTTCGCCAGCTCTACAAGTAGTTACCATCGTGTCCCAGATAAATACAGGAATTCCTTCTTCCTGTAGGCAGATGACACCAACAAACACATTATCAAGAAGATATAAATACCTATATAAAAGAAAAACTGAACTTACGAATTTCCTCTGGGTCCCCACTCGGACAATTTTCTAGGGGCACAACGCAGTAACCTGAGTGACTAATTCAATGGCTGGTTGATATTCCATCAGATAAAAATATCAGCCCATCACCACTATGCCCTTTCCAGGTGGGTGAGTGGGAGCCTGAGGAAAACCATAACCATTAAAGAGCAAAGGAAAGCAGTGGCACCCAGAGAGTGGTTAATTCCTGCCTGCGAGATGTGCTGTTACGGGGACCAAATTGGATTAGTTGTAGAGACTCTCCCGCTGAGCCCGTTAAGCTGCTCCCCTCCTCCACCACTCCAGTGGCTGTCAGCAGCCGGCGCGGAGCCGCCAGCACTGCGGTTCGTGGGCAATAACCGAAGATGTTCGAGCGCCTGGGTGGCTCAGTCATTAAGTGTCTGCCTTTGGCTCAGGGCGTGATCCCGGAGTCCTGGGATCAAGCCCCGCATCAGGCTTCTCCACTATGAGCCTGCTTCTTCCTCTCCCACTCCCCCTGCTTGTGTTCCCGCTCTCGCTGGCTGTCTCTCTGTCAAATAAATAAATTAAATCTTAAAAAAAAAAAAAAAAAAAAAAA
>NW_024425675.1:22543694-22743235 GCF_017311325.1 Ursus maritimus | reverse complement strand
AAAAAAAAAAAAAAAAAAAAAAACCGTAGATGTTGAACACGTTCTCCGTAGCAGGATTACACAACAACAACAATAACAACAACAACAACAACACCAGACTTCAGAATGAACGGGTACTGCAACCCGCATGCATGGGTCCTGCCCGGAACACCTGTCTACGGGGGAAAGCTTCCAGGGCTTCTCAGCCTGCACTGCGGAGGCTTACATCCTGCCTTCAGGGTTTCCATCTCTATCGATTCATAACCCAGGAAAACCAGATTCACCTGTAATTAGGTTTTTCAAAGGTTAGCTCTCTGCTATGGACCGAATGTTTGTGTCCCCCACCCAAAATTCATATACTGGAATTCCCCAATGTAATACGGTATTTGGAGATGGGGTTTGGGCAGTAATTAGATCAAGAAGGTAGAGCCCTCATAATGGGATTAGTGTCCCTCACCCCTCTTCAGAGTGGGGCAGTGGATGGGGCCACAAAGAGAGGTGTGATCTGCCTTGTTTTACCGCCCCCTCTGCAAAGGTTTCTAGAAAAGTAGGCATATTGCACCACAAGGACTGCAGCCCATGGGTTCCTCCCAGTTGTGGTCGACAGTGGAGTGAGGAGTGGCCCCTGGCAGAGCAGGGGGCATGCCCCGACTGGAGGAGTAGCGGTCAGACAGGGAGCTCTGGGCCGGGTGGGGGACAACCCTTCTCCTTCTGTCATCACACCTTTCCAAACACACCAGACAGGTGACACGTAGAGAGAGGGAGAGTCTGAGCCTGACTCACACGTGTGAGGCGGTGGGCAGTGCCCAGCATGTGTTTGCCCCAGTGAAGAGCTGTAAGCTCTGCGTCCTCTGAGGTGGGATGGGCACGAGAGCAGGGTTTAATTCACCCACCAGAGGACAGATTTGTGTTTTCTCTTCTTCAGCAAAGTCTGTGCCTAAAAATTACCTCACTGTTGTATGGGCTGAACTTGTTCCCTCAGAATTCATGTGTTGAAGCCCTAACCCCAAATCCCTCAGAACATGCCAGCATTTGGAGATAAGGCCTTTACAGAGGTAATTAAGGTTAAATGAGGTCACTGGAGTGGGCCTCTTATCCGATATGGCTGACGTCCTTCTAAGAAGAGATTACAGTCACAGACAGGTATATAGAGGGAAGACCATGTAGGAAGATGCCCAGCTAACGCCAAGGAGAGAAGAAACCAATCTTGCCAACACTTTGATCTTGGACTTCCCAGCCTCCAGAATTATGAGAAAATACTTCTCTGTTGTTAAAGCCACTCAATCTGTGGTATTTCCATTACAGCAGCCCAAACGAAGATATTACCCTAGAGTCTACATCCTCAATCTCAAAACTGATTTGCTGTACTAAACACAAATTTTATGTACTGCCTTTTTCTGCTAGTTAAAAATCACATATTTCATTATTTATAATCATCTGCTTTTATGGTCCTAGCATATTTTCAATGTCGACAATGTAATGAAACCAACTATAGTAATTAAAATTTATTTTACATAACCACATCAAAAAGAGAACTGAACAGAACAAATGTGGAAGGTAGATACAGGCAGTTAACGGACCCATAGTAACAAGAGTTCCATTACTTTGCAGATTCCTAGATGCCATTTTCTATGCCGTGTTCGCCACGGTATTGCTAGGGATGGTCAATCTTGGGTTGGCTTCCATAGCATTCTCCATAGACATTCAGCTAGACTGACTTACTGAGAATGATGGACACAAGAGGGCATCTTTGTAAGTGTGTAACCCAGAATCTAAGCAAGATTCCAGGCTTGCACTAACTGAACCAGAGTAGAAAGGGCTTACTAAGGGACCAATCCAGTGGAAAGATTAAACAAACCAACAAAAAACAAACAAAACAAAAAACTTGGGGGAGGTGGAAGGAAGGAAGTGGGGAGAAAAAAGGACTATGAGAGAAAATGGAGCATCTCTGGGGAAAATAAGGCCGTATTCCAGTACCTACAGACTTCCATCCTGAAATCCTTTAGTTACATAAAAAGCACTTATCAATGAAGACTAACAGGACACAGAGTAAAAATGTAAGATTACAGATATATGGCATATATATCTCAAGAGAAGGAATAAGAAGATTGAGAAAACGGCAATGGAGCGACCAAGGTGGTAATTCACACATGAAACAAAATGGAAAGGTATGTGTCATACATACATACATGGGAGATTAAATTTTTCAATATAAAGGGTAAGAAAAGTATTCACCTTACGTTTATTTTTTTCAAGACTTTATTTATTTATTTGACAGAGAGTGAGCACAAGCAGGGGGAGCCCCAGGGAGAGGGAGAAGCAGGCTTCCTGCTGAGCAGGGAGCCCAATGTGGGGCTCGATCCTGGGACCCTGGGATCATGAGCTGAGCCGAAGGTGGACGCTTAACCAACTGAGCCACCCAGGCGCTCCTTCACCTTACATTCAACACCACTTTATATTCAAGTCAATACAGCAAGTTTTCTAAGGAAGGGACATTAATGTTCTGCACATCTACACATCGTAGAATTAAAAGAAAACTTTAACATGTTATTTACTGAATGGGCAAGAGGCCCAAATCCACACTGGGGAAAAAAATTGTGACTGTTGTAAAATACCAGAAAAGTAGCATCTCCAAGCTTCCTCATGGTAGCCCAAACACCTGTCCCTTTTCCCTAGTAGACAATAACCTACTTAAAGTGACTTCTTTCATATCCCAACCTCTAGTATCTCAGATAGTCACGGAATTACAAGTGAGGTGGTGACAAAATGTCCATTCGTTTGTATGTAATTAGTATGAGTTAGAGTAAGGACACACTGTCCATATGACCACCACAGAAACATAATGGTTATAAATACCCAAGATCTATGCTAAGAAACTAGATGTAGCAGGGTTTAGAGGGGGAAAAAAATCCTGTGCAGACAAAATGACACTGCATTTCATTAATTTCTAAATGTCAATCTCTCATTAGGTACTAGGGCCCTGTAGCAGGTACAGGGTGAATACCTCAAATGTACAAAGGCATTTAGAGGATACAGCCTCTCTGCCCCCAAAGAGATTTTCCATAAGCATGGAAGAAGATAAAACTATTTGAAAGAGGCAGTAGAATAGATATAAGAACCTTCCAAAATGTAGGGGCTTAAAAAACCCAATTCATCCCAATTTTAAAGATAATAATGCAGGTGAGACTACAGAGGGCCAGGATATTCACAGGTGCCAGGCCAGACTGCAGACTGGGAGGTGCTTAATTTACAACGGTGTCTGGTCATTCCTCCTTTCTGTAGTGACCTGTGACCTGGGCGCGTGCCAACGACTGATAGCTGGAAGTAACACATGGCTCGGGGTCTTGGCAGCAGCATCTACCTTCCATAAATACTGGCTGGGTGAGGACACGGTGGGATGAGGTCATGTTCGAGTTATTCCCATAACTGACCAAACATCTCTAACTGGTGTAAAATTCTCAGTAAGCCAACAATGACCAAACTGCGTGTGCGCACACACCCGTTGCCCGCATCTCAGCGCAGGTCCTCGGGCCTCAGAACAATGTGGGCAACAAGGGCTTCGCGGAGGAGGGCTATCTCTCTCAAGGGGAGGGGGGATGAGAAGGGGCAGAAAGAAGTGACCGGAGAAGAAAAGAGGAAAGAAGAGGTGAGGAGAGAAAGCAGGGGAGAGAGGAGGATGGTGAATGACAGGGAGGACCAGAAAGAGAAGGAAGGGGAGCACAAGGGCAGAAAGTGGAGGCGGCCACAGGGAATGGAGGAGTGGAGCAGCGTCCCCCTTCCTGGAGGCGCTCATGTTTGAGCGGGGACTTGCTGGAGTTTCACAAACACTGGGCAGGGCAGAGACTGCTTCACTCCAACAGCAATACCCAAACTCAAGGACTGTGTGCCACGGCGATCTGACCTCGGTAATTACGAAATCTGGAAGAAAACTCTACTTGACTTGGTGGAAAGGCAATGCCTGCCTGCAAATGAACTAGTCAACCTTCACTGAGCTGAAGACAGACTGTGCAGACCCCTCACGAAGGACAAATACCACCACCGATAATACTTTCACATGCTAGTAACTATTCTTTGCCCCTTTCCCACAAAAGTGATCCAAACAAGCATTAAACATTCTTGTACAATCCTTAAACCCATCTTAACCTACTTGAACCCCCGCACACACATACACATAAACACTGCCGAACTTGGCTTTGTTAGGGGTACCTATCTCCTTTTGCCCCAAATGATCAAGGGTAACGTTAAGATTCGAGCATAACTGATGTCAAAACAGATGGCTATACACAGGCAGTATGTATTAACATTTATTTTCCGTACTTGCACTCTGAACTCTTCAGCAGCCACAATACTGTTCGTGCTCACCCCACTATAAACTCCATGCCTGCAATTTCTCTTCTTCCCCTTGAAAACAGGGGTGTCTAAAAGAATTACTGCCCTACTCTTAAAGGGTAGGAAAGCACCACAATTCCTATCATATATAGCAGTGACACCTTTGTGAAAACACCACATTAATGATATTTTTTTACCAGGGTTCCATCAAAAATGGTATTTTTATGCCACTGCCAACTTGATATATTTTAATAAAAGCAAAAGAGATAATTAGTTGTTTTTTTAAAAACATTTTTTTCTTTAAAAAAAAAAGCCAATAAAAAGAATACTCTAGCCACCCCTAAAACCAAACCAAACCAAACCAAAACCAAAACCAAAACCAAAACCAAAACCAAAACCAAAACCAAAACCAAAACCAAAACCAGAACGGGAGAATCCCTCAAATTCCTTCAGGTTTGCCCATCTTTGACCTTGCTCAGGTCTCTGCTGCCACCCTGTGGACACTACACTAAAGTACAAGTCTTGCAAGTCAATGGTCTCCGCTTTGACATCATCAGCTTTGGGCACCCACCAGGAGACATGGAATCACAGCAAAGTGCTCTCAGCACTCTCTCTTGTGAGCAACAACCTACTTCTGAATTTCAACAACAGAATATATGTACTCTGACTATTATAACAGTTTTCAGTAAGAAATGGAGGGGGTTGTTGTCAGGAAAATTATTCTGGGAGTCATCTTAATCCTTTCCAGATCAAATATTAGGTCCAACTGAGTTTGAAAATACTGTCAAAAAAATCAGTGATTTCAAGTTTATATCTGAAAAATCAAATGGCTTTATTTCTGTTTAAAGTACCATTAGCCAGAAAATACAACTCAAGGATGATTATAGCCTTCAATAATCATACCTCCTTTCTATAGTGAAATAGTTTGCTGTATTTACAGCTATGCTACTAAAAAAAAAAAAAGGTGTTCTTTAATTACTGTAGTTAGTTCATAGGCTTGACTCTTTTTCTCATCAGACAAAACTTGAAAAGACGGGGGAAACAGAAAGGAGAGAATTATTAAACACATTTATAAATCTATTATAAATCTATTTAGTGCCACATAAATTCAATCAATAGATGTTTGTGAATTAACTTTTTTTAAGATTGATTATTTTAAAGAGAGCAAGAGCACATGAGCATGGGGAAGAGCAGAGGGAGAGGGAGAGAAAGTCTCAAGCAGACACCCCGCTGAGCACAGAGCCCTATGCAGGGCTCAATCTCACGACCCTGACATTCAGTCCATAGCAGAGAGCTAACCTGAGCCAAAACCAAGAGTCAGACACTCAACTGACTGCCGCCCCGGCAACCTTGAAATAACTTAATTTTTAAAATCTGCACTTTGTGTTTCCTAGTGTTTCAATTCACACATATATATGTAAAAAACTGTTGAGCACCTGTAATATCGATTTCTATTATATAACCAAATAAAAGTGAAAATCCACCTAAACCCTCAAAAAGTGGGACAGTTTTCTTTTTTTAACTGACAAACAATACAGCTGATTCCTTTGTGTATGTAATCAGGATACAAAATAGTTGCATTACCTCGAAAAACTGCCTCATACTAGCTAACCTTTTGTAGCCCGTATTACCTAAAAAACAGATTAAAAACTTCCTTAGTTCATTAAAAAATATTGACTGAATGTCTATTATACGGCAGGCACTGAAGTAGTGCTGGTGGCATGAAAACATGGTCACCGTCCTCAAGACTCACTGTGCGACACGGAAGTCAAGCGCACATGAGCAGCAAAGCACTGTGAGCACGCACGGGGTGCGCGTCACGTACAAAATCCCGGGTATCGAGCTCTGTGGTTTGGGAGGCTGCGACTGGCTGACAAGGCTTCAGAAGGAGGCGATGCTGCTTAAGCCAAGTCATGAAAACTGAAACAGAATGGATGAGGACAGAGGGGGCGCCTGGGTGGCGCAGTCGTTAAGTGTCTGCCTTCAGCTCAGGGCATGATCCCGGCGTTCTGGGATCGAGCCCCACATCAGGCTCCTCCGCTATGAGCCTGCTTCTTCCTCTCCCACTCCCCCTGCTGTGTTCCCTCTTTCGCTGGCTGTCTCTGTCAACTAAATAAATAAAATCTTAAAAAAAAAAAAAAAAAAAAAAAAAAAAGAATGGATGAGGACAGCGGAACCTGGAGAATTGTTCAGGGAGTCCACGGGGGAGAAGCATATTCCAAGACAAAGAAGTGGGAGCGCAAGGCACGGCAGAGGGGCCCTGAGTGGCGGCAGCCAGTCTGCCATAAGATATAGTGATGGCTTGGCCATCAGGCCTGGTCACCAGGGTGGGACCTTGGGCAGTGCTTAACCTCGGAGCCCGAGTTCCCTCATCTATAAGCTACTACTACTAATACTGATGGCAGAACGAGCATGAAACCTATTCAAAATTAAAATAATGTCTCTTAATGTAAGATTTATGGTCCTTCCATGGGCGCCTGGGTGGCTCAGTCGCTGAAGCATCTGCCTTCAGCTCAGGTCATGATGCCAGAGCCCGGGACTGAGTCCCACATGGGGCTCCCTGCTCAGCGGGAAGCCTGCTTCTCCCTTGCACAACCCCCCTCCACTCGTGTGCGTGTTCTCTCTCTCCCTCTCTCGTGCACACAAAAATAATCTTTAAAAAAAAAAAAAAGGTTTATGGTCCTCCCAGATAAAAAACAAAGGAACACAGGATTCCATCATGTTCCGAGATCTTTAAAGGTAAAAGGTGAAAGTAAAAGGCCAAAAAAAAATGCAAAAGTCCAATCCTCCTGGGTGGAAAGCTGCGGAATTCCTCAAGGAGAAGAAAGAATTAGGTGGTGTGCAAGTGGGACCCATGGTGTCTGGACTATGTGGCTAAGCCATCTGAGGGGCATGGCCCCAGCAATAATAAAAAGTGGTTCTGCCTGGGAGTTTGGTCACTGATGAGAATTCAGTTGGAGTCCTGGCTCATATTTCAACTGACGAACAAAGTACTTTCCAAATGTATCTGAAATTCATTTTTTCATTCATAAAGATCTAGAATTAAGTATAGAAAAACTGAAGAGAATTAAACACAAGATTAATTCTATATTTTCTGCATTAAGGAATCTGTCCATATTTAGTATCTTATATATTTACATTAAGAAAATTTGGCCAAGTTGCTTTTTCATGTCAGTTAAAAGTCATTTATTTGAACTTATGATCTGAAATTTATAAATAGTAGTGTAACTAATTTTTAAGGGACTCAAGGTTTAGCAAATTCTTAAATTTATCACATTTAGAAGTTAAGAACTACAGGTTTTGTTTTTAAATTTAAAAGTTGATATGTTTAAGGAACTGCATGTATTAAATTTATAAATGCAATTTTAAATGTTTGTAGGAGTTCATTTGTAAATGGAACCAAACACTAGCTACCATTAACGTTAACCAAACATTAATGTTCCCTTTAAAAGAGAATGGCAAATTTTCCCAGATTTAAAAACAGTCTACTGACTTTTATAAGCTGAATTAACAAACTAAAGAAGAACTAGGTTTCGGGATTTGTAACTTTCAGAAATCAGAGTTTCTTTTGTTTGAAGAAACAAACCTCAAAAATTCTGTGCACCAAAAATTGTCCTCAAGGATATTAACAAACTTGAGTCAACAAATACCTTATTCCCAAAGGCTGCTGAGAAAAATTAAGTGACCCGTGTATGTAAAGAAAGCATTTTGCAAGAAGTCTATCACAAAAGAAGACTCAAAAGTTTGCCGTTACTGTTCCTACGTTAAAAGTGTCTGACAAGGTGGGAAGGATGGAAATAGGAAAACAAGCAGACGGCAGACCAGGAGAGTATCTCAGGTCAAACTAAGCACAGAAGTGCCCCTCGAAACGGCTGGCATTTCACCAGATGACTCTAGCAAGACAAGGAGGTGAGCAGCGCTGAGTCAGGCAGGGCTTCCGGTGCAGGTGACGCGGCCCTGGGAGTGAGCCTGGAGGGGAGGAAAGGAACGAAACACAGAACGTGGTGTCTCAACAGACTGTCAATGCATGGAGTGCTAGTAAGCGGGGGTAGCGGGGAGAAGATTTTGGAGACTAAGGAGATGGGGTAAAGTTGAACATTTTACCATGATAGGAAATAGGCAGGAAAAATGGGAAAATTAATATTTTCTTCTTTCGTTCTGTCAAAATTTTTGGTTACCATTACAAAAAACCATACCAAAGAGAAAAGGCAATCCTGAAGCTGGCAAAGTTTTTCTATAAAGAGACAAAATAAAAAATCCCAATTTCCCTAGGATGAAAAAGGACATGTACCACAGCTAAAAGCAACAAAATGCTTTCCTTTCTTAACAAGGTTACTTAAGTTTCATGTTTTCTGATACCTAAAATCAAAGATAAAAATTAAAATGGCTCTCTCAGTTATTCTAAGAAAAATCTGCTCTAGATTTTTCTAGGTCATATGGTCATAAGCTACAGCTGGGTCAAACGGGCAGTCACAGTGGATTAACATGGGCTTTCTAACCAGTGACCTCCCTAACTCACAAAGTCTTTGCCAGACGGCGTCCTGTGAATAGAAGATAGACCTCTGAGGAGAACCAAGGGATAGTCCCACCTCAAGACTGCAAGCCAGTGGGGTATACAGGAAACGTGAGTCATTTTCATTCTTTGCTTGCCAACTAAACGTACGTTTATTTAAACTGGGGTCTTCAGAGTTGAGTCACAATAAGTAATGGAGACCTGAAACTTTCTAACTACTTCATGCATGTTTAACACAACAGCGGTCAAAAAGAAAAGCATGATAGAATTAATCAATAAAACAGAAACAACGTAAGACAGGACACAAATGGCTGGAAATCAGATGAGCAACATAAAGGAAAGACTTGATATATTCCTAATAAAGACTAACAACACAAACAAGGATATAAAGATAAGCAACAAATTAGGAAGAGAAGGAAACATTTGTTGATAAAAGACAGTTATGAAAAAGCTGTGTACGTTTGTGTAAATATATGTGCTTTCAACTCACGTTTATATGTAAAAGCAAAGGAAAAAGACTCAAAGAATATTTCCCGACCCGAAGTAATGGAAAGCCTTCATACTTCACTCAACATACTGCAAAGATTATCTAGAGTTCTTATGAGGATATATTCATAAATTGTGTAATAAAACTGAGGAATAGGGGATTTTTAAGGTAAGCCAGAAATATCTTGCTACACATAAAAGCAAGGAAGTATTCAAAGATGAATAGTGTTGAGTCAGAAGAGCACAGAAACCAGTTTAAGGGAGGTCCCACTGGCCAAACTGAGAACAATGTGAGCATTAAAACAATAATAATTATAGCTGATCGACACATTAAGAATATATCAAATTCCATGGATTCACAATGAAAAAGCCAAAACAAAAGTTAACTTTCTGCCACTAGAGATAATCAAGAACATCAACTCCTAACTTCAAAAACTGGTAAAAGAAAACAATTAAGCATTTATTCTGCCTTTTGAGTAGGAAACACATCTTTGGGTAACTAAAGAGCCCCTTGTTGATGAAGGAGAGAAAACGCTTTGTTACTGAAGAAAATCTGCTGATAAAAGAAATAATGGAATTTGAAAATTACTACTTTACAACCTGTAGTGAAATATTTGTTTTCGGCAAGGATTATTAACGGAAGCTAAAACCATCAGGGGAAAGATTAAAAGGAAAGTGGGTATCTGTAAAGTGTCAAAACATTATGCCACAGATGACTTGCTAACTGAAAAGTTCTTGCAATTAAAAAAAAAATCTTATTTTTAAAGCGATCTGGTTATCACTACCTTTTAGCCAGGGATCAAGAAGTATCACTGATAGTAATAAAACTAGTCATTATGTGCCTATTTCATCTGAATCTAATTAAACCTCTACATCTAACTTCTAAGCTGATAGAAAAATATAGAGGCTACAGGAACTAGTTAAATGACTACTGGAAAGAAAATTCAGACTACTCCGAAATAGGAGGCATTCATTCTCTAAGGCAATGGGAAATGTCACTGACAAAGGAGTAAAATAAAAGTAGGGGTGGGAAGAAAGGAAGAGGAAGAGGCTGTTGCAAATTAAGAGACCTAACAGGCATATAAACAAAGTGGTCTCTGGCTAAAACCTGGTGGAGAAAAACAGCTAAGACAGTTTTGGGTATAAATGGAAAACTTTAATATGGAATTGGTATTACATCGTACTTGAGGATTATATTGTTAATTTTATGAGCTTTGATAATGGCACTGTGGTTAGCCAGGAGAATGTCCTTGTTTCTTAAACATAGAGTCTAAATTCTTTACTGCGAAATATCATGAGAATCTTTATTTTCACTTAAAAATTATTCAATAAGCTGTGCGATGGATATATGGGGGGGCTTTAACACTCTTTCTTTTTTGTACATTTGAAAAGCTTTTTGTAAAACTTTATGCAAATAAATCTAGAAACTGAAGTGAACAACTTTCTAAGAAAAGAATAAATGATGCAAAGAAGACAAAACAGATAATAAAACAATAACCAAACCAGGAAAGCATTAAGTTATCTACAAGTCATTCCCCACAAAACAAGCATATCAGACTAAAACAGTTTCATAAGTGTATTTTGAACTGTTAAGGGACAATTTTCATACTACATAAAATTTTCGAGAACACAGCAGAAGAAAGAAACTTTCCAAATTATGATGCTAGCGTAACCTGATAATACACAGAAGTTTTAGTTAACTTCAGTGCAATCCCACATAGGAATAGCAACAACAAAAAAGTTAAGTAAAATATTAGCACATTTAAATCATCAGTACTTTAACAGAATAATTTATCACAACTAAGTGAAATTTATCCAAGAAGTGTAATGGTGGTTCACAAATAGAAAATACATTACTAAAATTCACCATACTAAAAGGTTTTAAAAAGATTAGCTCACTTGTGCCTAAAAACCATTAAAGGAAAAAAAAAAAAAACACCTCAACATCCACTTACTTTTTAAATTTAGAAAAACAGTAACAGTTTGGTATCTTCTTGAGACAAAAAATAAGTAAGCATAAATATTTAAAAGGAAGAAAAAACACTAATATTTGTTGATAACTGTGTATCTACAATCTTGGAAAAGGTGAGGGAATAAATCTTGCTACATAACATTGGAAATATATTGAAAGGGAGAGGATTCCAGGAAGATGGCAGAGTAAGAAGCACCAGCACCTAGGGTCTCCCCACCTACGGTCTGTCTGTCTCCCCACCTAGGGTATGTCTATATAACTATTTTGGAACTCTGGTGTCTACTGGAAGCTTACAAACTGCCAGGAGAAGGCTTGAATGGTAAACTGCAGTTAATATTGGTCAACTTCAGCTCTCAGCACTGTAGAAACTACCCATGCCCACACCCCACCCCTGGCCACAGGGCAAGCAGCTTTACACTGTTGTTCCTGGAGCCGTGTGCATGCAGCTTGCTTGGAGAACGAAGATGGGCAAAAAGAATGCATCCTCCAGATGCTGGAGATCTGTGCTCTGACTGCTGATAGCTGCTTCTATCAGAGAGGTGCAGACAAAGAGGTGGAGGCCACTTTTGTTGCACCTCGCCCCACTGTTGTAAGCCCCTCTAAGCGACTTTCAGGGACTTTAAAGGGCCAGTCCCCTTTATCTCCTCTTTTTATTTCCCCCCTTCTAGGGGGCAGATATTGAAGATTAGGACATTCGAAAACTACTACATATATGGGGAAAATTAGAAAGTGACTATACATAACCAGGGAAAGGTTCAGAAAAAGTTCTGAGAAGAACTTAGGTTTACACTTCAGGCTGATCCTTGGCACAGACACAGCCTACAACAATAAAACAAACAAACAAAACAACAAAAAACAGCAAACCTGGGGGGAAGGGAGAAAGCTCCAGAGTTACCACATCATCGGTTACAAATGCCCAGTTTTCAACAACAACAACAACAACAACAAAAATCACAAGAGATACAAAGAAACAGGAAAGCATAGCTCATTCAAAGGAAAAAAATAAATCAACAGACACTGTCCCTGAAAAAGGCCAGTGGTAGACCAAACTAGACAAAAACTTTAAAATAAGCATCTTAAAGAAGCTCAAAGAACTAAAGGAATATGTGGAGAAAGTCAAGAAAATCATGCATGAACAAAATGATAATATGAATAAAGAGAACACTTTTTTATAAAAAGAGACCAGGAAGACATTCTGAAGCTGAAAAATACAATAAATGAAATTAAATAATCACTAGAGGCATTCAAAGGCATATTTAAGCAGGTATAAGAAAGAATCAGCCAACTTGAAGATAGGACGATGGAAATTATCAAGTCTGAGCAACAGAAAGAAGAAAGATTGAAGAAAAGTGAACAGAGCCTAAGGAACTGTGGAAAAATCATCAAGCAGACAAACATATGTATTATGGGAATCCCAGAAGGAGAGGGAGACAGGGCAGAGAAAATATTTGACCTGCCCTGAAAGAAATGTTCAAGGGTGCAGTGTGAAATGAAAGGACATTACACAGAAATTCAAAGGCGTAAAAAGAAATAAAGATGTGATGAGCACTAGGTGTTATACACAACTCATGAATTATTGAACATGACATCAAAAACTAATGATGTATTATATGTTGGCTAACTGAATTTAAATTAAAAAAATAAATAAATATCACAATAAGGTAAATGCATGGGGAATTATAAAAGCTATTATTACTATAACGATGATTTGTAACTCCACTTTCTGTTTTTCTACATGATTCAAGAGAATAATAGTTTTAAAAAAAAACAATTATTTGTCTAAAAGCTATTATTGTTGTAACTTTGGTTTGTAACTCCACATTTTGTTTTCTCCATAACTGAAGAGACTGATGCATTTAAAGAATTATTACTTTATGTTTTTGGGGCACAGAATGTATAAAGAAGTCATCTGGGGACACCAACAACTGAAAGGGCTGGGGATGGAACTGTAAAGGAGCAGGGCTTTTGCATGTTATTAAAGTTAACTCAAATCCAAATTAGAGAGTTACAACTTTAAAATGTTAAATGTAACTCCTTTAACCACACACACACACACACACATACACACACACACACACACACACACACACAAATAGCGATAGAATATACACAGAAGAAAAAAAGTAATTTCAACATTTCACAATAAAAAAAATCAACCGAATGGAAAGTAAGATAGTCATTCAGGAAATAAGGGACAATATTCTATAAAGGATACAGAAAACAAATAGCAAAATGACAGAAATCCTTCATCAGTAATTACTTTAAAAGTAAATGGTTTAAACTCTTAAATCAAAAGACAGAGATTGGCAGAATGGATAAAGACACAGGATCCAACTATATGTTGCCTTCAGGAGACTCACTTTAGATCAAAAGACAATAACAGATTAAAAGTGAAAGGATGATGGGAAAAGACATTCCAAGCAAACAGTAACAAAAGGGAGTAGGGGTGGCTAAACCAAATCAGACAAAATAGACTATACATCTAAAAAAGGTTAGAGACAAAAAAAAAAAAGGACATTATATACAGCAAGCAGATATAATAACAGCAAATATGTATGCACCTAACAATAGACCATCAAAATATAGGCTACACAAACTGACAAAATTGAAGGGAGAAATAGTTCTACAGTGATAACTGGAAACTTCAAGACCCAGCCCACAGTAACGGATAGAACATCCAGGCAGACGATGAGGATACAGAGGACATGAACAACGCAATAAGCCAACTGGATCTAACAGACATTCATGGAACTCCCTATGCAGCAACTAGAGTATACACCTTCTTCTCGAGTGGACATGAAACATTTTCATGCCGTATGTTAGGTCACAAATTGAGTCTCAACAGATTTTAAAAGATAGATGTTCTACCAAGTATCTTCTCTGACCACAACAGGATGAAGTCAGAAGTCAATCAACAGAAGTAAAATTGGGAAATGCACAAATTTGTGGAAATTAAAAACACACCCTTAAAACTCTTCCCTTAAAACCAGAAGTAATTCTAAATGGGCTAAAGATTTAAGCATGAAAAAATAAAAACATAAAAGTTGCAGGAGAAAATATGGGTAACCCTAAAATTTTTCATTCAGCATGTGGAATGCTAAGACACCGAAGTGGGATGCCATAAAGGAAAAAACTGATTAAATCTTTTAAAATTCTACATGAAAAGTATCTACAACACATATAATAAAACTGGTCAATTTCCTTTACCTAGGAAGAACGTGCATGAATACAGCAAGAGAAAAATGGGCAGATGAACAGAGAGGTTTATAGAAAAAGAAATTAAAATGCCCAACAAAAATAAAAAAGGACACTCAATCAAAATTAAGGAAATATGAATAGAAACAATGGAAAACTCAATCCAACTAGAAAAAAATTTAACAATTTAAAATACCATGTGTTGTGTGCGCCTGCGAAAACAACTTGCAAACTGAGGCAGCTCTTAAGGAGCCACAAAGAAATAACATGCTCATGTGTGTTTTTAGGATGATAGGATGTTAAAATTTCTTACTACAATGACCACTTAATTATCTTAATGTTCCATACATAGCTTGCAGTAATTTAAAGAGGAGAACACTGGGTGGGCAGACTGCAGAGCACAAAGCCCAGAAAGTAAATGCAGTAGTAGAAATACAGGTGAAAGATCGTTGTCCTAGAAGTGCAAGAGCCACCTCGCCACTGTGCGCTTCAGCGGTACGATCAGGGCAGCTTCAGTCAACGTGCCTGCTGTTATTTATCTCTCCCTCTCGCTTTATTCCCACCTGCCCCCATCCCCATTCTACCACCGCTTAGTAAAAAGATCTTATGAACTACTACTACTAGGTTTACTCACGTGCAAAAGACGGGTGAGTACTGTTTCTGAGCTATTTTTCGGGATTAAGTGAGATCATGCATGCAGCCCGGGGCCCAGCCTAAGCATTCAATAAATAATAGCTGCGAGTTAGACGCTAAATCATCCTATTCTGCAATATTTTATTCTCATGTTTAAATAGTTCCCCTACATATATTTTTTTCTTTCTGTAGGTCTTTTACTAAAACGTGTCTTGACTCTCTTGAAAGAAAGGCAAGATATTCTGAAATCAATGTTAAAGTGGCAAGAATACACTTGACTAACTGCTCTTCCACGGGCGCTCCCTGCTACGGTGAAGAATCAGCGGGGAATGGACGTGATTACACCGAACACGACAGGGGTGTTCTCACTTAGCAAAGGTGATGGCTTCACGGGGCCTCTGACCACCAATCATTGCTGTGACAGTCTGTTTTCTAGTGAATCCTGATGACCCAGAACGAACCTCGGAGAAACACCGATTAGACGCCTCAAAATGAAGTAACTAAAGGCACAGCATCTTGGTTTTTACCAAAGGGGAAAAGGTGTACTTTCCACGAGCGTGTGTCTGCTTGTCCTTCTGCACAGACATCTCCAAGAAGACACCAAAATATGTGCCGCACTGACCGGGAAATGCTACCTCCAACTCTACCTGAGGGCCTAACAGTTGGAACAGCTTAGAACAAAGACAAGAAAGAAAATGGGCAAAAAATGACTTTTTCTCAGGAAACCATTCCTTCTCCAGTAATATCTGGTCAAAACTTTGAGTTATTCCTGCTGTGATTTTGCCATATCTTCTTTTTTCTTCCCTCTCATCTGACCCTTCCCCTTTAATCCTTCCCCATTTATCCTATTTACACTTCATTTGTTATCAGTTATATAAATTCTCTCTCCCCTGTGTGCACCTTGAGACAAGAAGCATGTCTTTCTCTTCAGTTGCTGAATCTCCTGCCCAGCACCTTGCAGAAAATCTACTAGGAGGTGCTGGAAGAGGTTCTGAAATAAGTGAATAAAATGTTATCTACGCTGCAACCCACAGCCAAGCGCCCAGGATCGGCAGTCAGAAAGCTTGGGCTCCAGTGTCAGTCCCGCCATCTGCTGGTCCTGTAGCTCCACACAGAAGCACTTCAGTATCCAGGTCCTCACACAAAGGCTCTTCTATAACATGGGTCTTTTATTTTCTCTGCTATTCTTTACGGTTTTATAAAATGAGATGCTGAAAGTAACGGTCATTGTTTATGCTCATTAAAACACCACGATTACTTCTGTTGATCAGTATTATTTGCCATCCAAACCTTCTAAATTTAAGCAAGGATAGTACAGTTATTCTATTAGGAGAGGCAGATTTCATTAATGCGCTTGCCTTTTTTAAAAAATAAGCACAAAGCCGTAAGCAGCTTGCCATCATAAGTACACATAAGCTTATGTTCTGAAACAGAAATGGCCCGTGTTCACTGTGCCGTTTCCCAACTTTAATTATGACTTAGATAGAAAGTGTGTGAATATTTCTTACCAGGTTCTGGAAGGTCTAATTTTGCACGCTTTAGTTCTACCATAGAAATCTGAAGTTGCTCTATTACAAAGTCATCTTCGAAGAAAAAATCCTTTGCCAGGGTCTCCTGAAGAAATTCTACAAGTTCTTCCATAGACAATTTCATTAGATGTTCTAAGAAAAAAATGAGAGAAATACAAATGCTGAGTCAACAGTTACTTCAAGTTGAGAAGGTAACGTGTTCTATTCTGCTGCAGCGTTTTTTAAAAAGGGCGCAGCATACAACTTATACATGCACTGTGAACACCACTGACACTCAGTGAGATAGAAGTACTTTCTGATATCCAAGCAGTCGATCTACTCTTTGGGAAGACGGAGAGGTGATTACTGCTAAATACCTTTTCATCGGTTTATTTAAGAACATCACACCCTAGACATTAATATTAACCCAGAGCAAGCACCTCTTAGAGACACAGGCCACTCAGGATGACATGGGGACTTTCTGCTTTATTGTTACAGAGCTCCACCTCCCACAGGCAAACCCATTTCAAGTCTCTATATTTACGGTTTCAGAATTTCCAAAAAATCTGGATTACTAACATCATTTGTATTTCTACTTATGAAATTAGTTTTATTTAAAAAAATTCAGATTACAGATACAAAGTAGAAAGCAAAAATCAGCTACAAGCCCACTAGCCACTGCCCTACAAGTAGGTGTGTGTACACATGTATAAATTTAAAAAACGGATTATACTTTGAGTCCATCGGATAGACTATAATGTACTATAATTCACTTAATCAGTCTTTTAATACTGGACATTTAGGTTATTACCACTTTTTTTTTTTTTTTACTATTTAAAATCAGTGTGTGATAAACCTCCCATGACAATGTCTCTAAATACTATTAAGGCAATCAGGAAAAAAACAAGAACAAAATCTTAGGAGCTTTAGCTGAACTCATGGTTACGGTGCCCAGACACAGTTTTTAAAGCTTCATATGGTGGTGAAGAAACTCCATGTAAGTCCTTGAGCTTTTGTCTTTCTGAGAAAAAACTACAGAGCAGCAGACACATTTTTTTCAACAGCTATTCAGTCTGATGATATGATAGGATATAAAGTAGGTATTATGCTTTAAAGTTTATTTGCAAAGGGTGAAGAAACTTTTCATTGCCAAAATTAATCAAGACTCATGTAAATAAAACATAATTTAAGACAGAGAACACAGCTACGGAGAAATATATCATGTTTCCACTTTCTTGCTGTTTAGTAAACATTAAACCAATACATACATGTTTTAATAAAAAATATACTTTTGTTCCATATCTTGGTCAGTTTGTAATCCAGAAAGAGAGGAAAGAGGCAGAGAGGAGAGGAAGGGTGGGGAGGGAAAGAGAAGAGGAGGAGGTGAGGAGGTCGGTGGGGGAAAGACAGAGATTGATTTCCTACGGTTTCCGGACAGACCCTGAGTCCTGGGAGACAGCTCTCTCGGTGCTGTGGTTTGTGTGCTGGACAATGGAGGACGGGGTGTAAGGGAAATGAACCAGACTTCTGAATCCTTATCTTTCAGAATAAATGATACAAACTTGATTTTACAGGAGTTTTCACTTTTCTCTAAAGTTTGGACAATTCAAAGGCCTGCTTTTCAAGTAAGCAATCAAACAATTTTATTTTAAAATACCTAACATGTACTTAGAATAGCAAGCATAGCAGGGGGAAAACCTCACAAAACGTACCCCCCAAGTACTCAATTAGCTTATAATTTAGTTGGGAAGCTGAACTGAAGAATCATTCAAGAATAACCTAAGGGAGGAGAATGATCAATGAATGTGAAACCATGTTGTTAAGACCTAGACTCCAGGTGCTCTGTGAAGTTCTAAAGCTTTCAATGATTCTCCTCTCTGCAGAGTTACAAGAGGAGGTAATAGGAGGAGTTCTAATTTTAAAGGTTGAACTGAGACTTTTAGATGAATAAGGTTCTTCACATTCAAGAAGAAAATTCTCATTTCTTGATTTTTAAAGTAAGGCACTGCATGCCAAATGTATAGAGCCCTTGAAATACTGCAACTGAAAATTGCATTTACCCAACAAGTGACCGTACTTGCCCCAGAGGCCACAATGCAGTCAAGCAGAGAGATAAGCAGCAGGTGCCCCATCTCTGGGCTACAGCTTGGAGCTGGGTGCTTTTTGCCTGGATGGAGGACAGAGTGATGGCAAATGTCTTCACTAGACTTTTTAACTAAGGGTCTGGTTTCTTTGGTCTCTCTCTTCTCTGATTATAAATCAGAGATTTAGACTGAAGAAAAGCCGTTATTAGGAATAAGGAAACAAATACTTAGTAAGAATAATATTACTAGTGAAACCAACACATTGCATTCTACTGCTTAAGTGGGAAAACTAAACTTAGAAAAAAAAAAATCAAAGACCTCTGCAATGTAGTCAGCCTCAAGCCATGAGAAAGAACTGATGGAAGCTGATTACTAACTGAACATGATTTTTTCACTGACTTTCAAGAATTTTTTAAATTCACTACGAAAAGAAAATGAATCTGAAGTTGGGTGGGGAATGAGAAATCAGAGTTAAATCAAGCCTTGATCTTTGTGAAATCTTTATACTTAAACATTTTCTTACTTTTGTGTA
Source organism: Ursus maritimus (assembly GCF_017311325.1). Classification (NCBI taxonomy): domain Eukaryota; kingdom Metazoa; phylum Chordata; class Mammalia; order Carnivora; family Ursidae; genus Ursus; species Ursus maritimus. The sequence continues at coordinate 22,724,004 of NW_024425675.1, read as the reverse complement.
ATTTTAAGATTGTGTAAGACATAGCGGTAAGAACTCGTTCTCCTTCAAAGATGTAGATATCCCATATTCTGAGGTTTAGTGTAAAGGGAGTCTATAATTAAAAACAAAACAGAGATAAGATTAACAGCTCACTCTTGTCTGGTATTTATAATTTTATTATTGAGTTTTGTAAAGAAATACTCACACGATCAAGGAAACATTGAAAAAACCATTTCATTGTGTAAAAACTTGTGTAGATTTCTTGAGAATCCTGAAAAAAACAAAGACTTCAAATTTCTGGATTGCAGCAAAAAAATATGACAATCTAATACTAAAAGTTAGGAAAGCTGTTGGAGATAGCTATCATAGCTAAACATAAAACCGTTTCATTCCAAATCTTTTACATGCTGGAATATTTCTAGTTTTTTCTCCTTACTCCCTCTCTTTCTTCCTCAATCTCAGTTTTGGAAATCACCTTAAGAATAAATCCTTCTTCTAGAGGATTGTAATACAACATTTTGATTCTCTATAATATATTTGACAGTGAAGTATCTCTGCTTCACTAAATTATCATGTTTTATAGTAGAGCATATATATGGCTCACTAAGGATGAGTCTGTATGACCCTTAAAGTACTTTTAGTGCAATAAAAAGGCCTCCAAAATTACTGAGAAATCATTTATCTTTAAAAACTGTACCACTTGTATATATCATCTGCAAAGAAGTGGTCTGATTTTATGAGTTAGGGCTGTGATGGTTCATCAATACTAAATTCCACAAATCTCATGCTCTTCAAACACCTGGGAATTACAACTGCATAGTAAATGAAATGGATAACACTGCAAATCAATAAAGTAATTGGGACCAAAGGCTGCACTAAATTCTTCTGGCTTTACTCGTGGTGTAAATGGGTGTAAGTCAATGTCACATCTACCTACCAAGTGTTGCTTAAGCTTGGATAGAAATTTATTCAGTATTTTTTCATGATGTTCTTGAAACCTCAAGAGTTTAGGAAAACCGTGAACAAAAAAGCCTAAAATACAAACATAAAAACAGCATTTCATAAACAATAGCAACAAAAACCCCTCTTTCGAAACGCAACACATTTCTTTCATTTTTAACTGTCAGCAACAACAGAAATCCAGTAGTTACTAAGATACTTGTCCACCCCACCAAGGAAATAAGCGTGTGAAAGCTCCGGGTGATGAAACTTACAGTCTAATACTTGTTTGCTAAAGATCCCCTATAACCTTGTAAAAATATAGAAGAGGACAGAATATTTCTGAATTACAAGGGAAACTTAGAAACCAAGAAAAAAATGAAAACTGAAGCCATTTATCAGGACTGTCTGTTCTCTTGAAGTATCTTAAAGCGTATCTTAAATGCACGAATTTTTAAAGGTTATTCTAATCTTGAGGACTTAATTCGTTTTATTGTCAGTACGCTACATAACAAACATTTTACTGTTTTTCTCAGGTTTACTCTAACAACTTCAGTAGTATTGTGCTCCTGAAGTTTGTATCACTTTTTAATCCCTTCTGTGATCTTTGACATCAGCTAAGATATAATGACACTGTATGATCAGTGTTACATGAGAAACTGGTTTATCCCATCTCATTACACAACAGAGTCTCGAAGATTTCTAGGAAGTAACTAATTGCACATGGTAAGTTAGTACTGATTTTGTATATCTAACTCACGGAACTTTACATCTATTTTTATTTACAAGTTTCAGATATTCTACACGATCCACTAAAAAGGACGTACATTCAACAGATTTATCATTTCTCCCCATTAGTTATTTCCAATCTGGGTTTTATGTAACTTTGGAAGATGTTAATAGATGTTCTATGTTTTTAAAAAAGAATCCAGGGGAAGTGCTGTGTGCTCCACAAACCCTTCTGGCACATTCATGACCTGCAAGGGCTTCTCAATGTTTCTACCACGCTTTATAAAGAAACTTTGTTTGCTTGATGAACTCACTCTGCCAGACTCATTTACCTTGGAGTTTCATTTTTTCTCCCCACAGAACATGTGCTTCCAAAAAGTGAAACTGTGTTTCTCCAAGAACCCAAGGAACATACTTATGTGTAAAAATTTCCAGAGACAGGGATTCTATTCCTCCCATCGTAACATTTCCTGATGTCATAAAAAATATATCTATCTATCTATCTGTGCCACTTTCATGGCCAATTTGATAGGAATGGGAATTAGAAGAATCTCAAGAAAAAGTCTCATTTTGAAAAAGGCAATGCCCCTCAGTAATAAACATTAGCTCAAGGATGCTAAGATAACTAACATTACTTCACTTGTTAGTGATAGCCCAGACTTGATATTTTAAAATCTCGTTTTCTTCAGCCCTCACTTTATTCTGTACATTTGTAAGTGACATCACTACCATTAAGGGATGCAAAGAACTGAGGCAACCCTCAGTGATAAAATTCCATAGGCAGACCTACAAACAAGTATCTCTAAATAGAAACTTAACTAAAATAATGACCTAACTGCACAGTAAATGCAAATATTAGGATAGTGAAATTAATATTACTTAATAGACTGGTGACAGTTGCTGAACGTAAGTTATCAGGTGTGTTCAAAAGAAATGACTTTCCTAGATTTGGGCAGTGTTCCGCGTAATTACATACTACTGACACTGTAACATCCCTTTGTACTTCAACACAGATCGGCAACACCATTTCATGGTGAAGCAAAATAAAGGTGGATGAGGGAGAGTTATTTTTCTGCAAGATGACTTTTCAAATGATACTGCTGGAACGCAGTTAAGTTTGATATACTGAGTTTTACTTTTGGAGTCTACTGATGGGCTGCAAAGTGTCCAGAAACAGTTATCATTAGTAGTAGTATTCATTTAAAAAATATTCACAAGGAAAAGTGAGGGAGATAGCCAAACGCGTGTGTGTACACACGCACACCACACAAAATACCACCATAAGAACCACATGGTAAGAAAGTGAGAATTAAAAAACTATAGTCATACTTCCGAAAATGTCAAAATATTACTTTAAACATGTGGTGGGCTCCTCACCACATAAAGTTTACTCACAAACGGAACTAAGACGAACCATTCTTGGAGTGATTCGTGCTAAAAAATTGTATTTAATTTGGTATTATCACATGGGTGGGACTGGGAAAATAATTTTGCATTAAATGGGCAAATGCTACTTTTATTTCCAAAAGAAGATGCAATCCAAACTCTAAACTTTCTTGTATATGCTTGACAGATATAAGGGAAAGGTTATTAAAAACAATCTTCTAACTGGAAAACCAAAAACTCATGCAAATTTTGAGATATTAAATAATGAAGTACCCACAACATGTTATCAGCAGTCTTTTACTGTAAATGGAATCGATTTTACGGCTAAAAGAACCAAAACACACATTTCACCAAAATGGTAATTGCATGACAGTCTAAAAGTTTTAGTCAAAGGCATCTTTTATTTCTCCCAGTAACACAGCTTTCCTCAAGTCCTCCAAACCTAAATTAGTCTCTTCTGGCTGGGGGCCAGGAAGTAAAGAATTTCAAAATGCCAACACTGTACCTTGAGGTAAACATCAGGGAATATAAATGTAAACAGAAAAGTTTAGCAAAGTTCAATAAAGGAGGAAACAAGAAATGACTCACAAACACTAACTGACTGAACAGCCCCAGACATTAAGTTTTTGTACTTAACCCTACTAAGCATCTTCCAAAGTTTGACTTTGTTTTCATTTACCTTTTTCTCCCTTCCTTATTGTTTTTGATAAACTATAGGGTTTTCTTACCATGCATGGCATGTTTGGGGCCTGAGAAGAGTTTGACCAGGGCCCAGAAGGCATCTTCTTCATTCATATACATAAGGAGCAAAGCTGTGATCTGGCTCATCCCCTGACAGTAGCCAACTTCCTGAAGATAAATGAGAACAAAGAAACTGGGGATTTTAAGATCCAATTACATGCATATGCACATATAAAAACCTACAAAATAATCAGAAAATGCCTAAACACATTAAATAATGGGCAATTCTACAGATAGACTACAGTTTTTACATTGAGCTATAAACTATAAAAGAATACATTTGTATTCAAAAATAAATGTAGCAGTGTGAACAAAGTGTCAAGCTACACGTATTTTTATCGTCCCCTATTCAATACCATTATACCTTTCGTAAAAAGAACTAATAGTTTATTCTTCCTTTGTAAGTATTATTCTCAGTTCAATATTCCTCCTCTTTGTTCAAATGCTGGCAAGTTTCTCCCCTTCTACAGTTCCCAAGCTGCTGACCTGTCTCCTCTAGATTTCCCAGCCCTTACAGAGACACATTTTGGGATACCCAGCCAGTCTATGTCCCTTCTCTGAGAACTGCCTACTCTCCCCATATTCCCTGCTTGTCATGTGGCCTTAGAGCTTCATGTTTGTGCCACGTGAACCAAAGCTATGCAGCAGAAGAGGTCATTTGAGCCCAGGGGAACAGTGAGCTGGCCACACTGACTAATCACATACTCTCTCCAGGATATCTGTAATCAGATGGTGCATTTAAACGGAATGGTCATGTTGAGTCTGTTGGTGCAATTTTAGCCATGCGAAAACTGAAGAGTAGGCAAAGAAAGCAATCTGGAGGGAGAAACAGTGGAACAAGCAGTTTCCAGAGATAATCAGTTACCATGTGGCCCCAGAGTGGAAGAAAGAGAACGTGTGGCTCTGGCTCAATGAAGGCTTCGCACGTTCCAGCTCCAATTTCCATGAGGCCCAAATATTGCTTCCTTTCTACAGAAAGGCCTTTAATAAACTCTTTTATACCCTGCCCTAGTTTAAAATTTCTCATAACTTAAAGGCTTTAATAGAAATTACACACCCAAGTTTCAAGGTTGTCCTTCCTAGAACCTGGCCAATAAGCATTTAACCTCCACATGAGGTTCAAAACTAATTGATCTTTCCCCAAATTATCATCTCCCCCTGAGTGACGGATATGTTAAGAACATGGTCTATTACCAAAAAGTTTACTTTTAGCCCACTCCTAGGGTTAGCAAGTAGGTACACACATGATCTCCTATTTGGCCCTCGCTGAGTGAACAAAATGTGACCCGAAACTCAAACTCCCAGGGGTGATGAAGAGTGAGCAAGGGTCGAGCAAAAATTCATCTGCCCACCAACTTCCTAAACTTCGAGCCCTGCTCATTCTCAGCATGACTGTGTAAAATAAAAACGAGACAAACACCACCACAACAAAACAATCCAGAGAAAGAGGGGAAAATGAGAGATGCACTGACACACAGTGGTTTTTCCCACTTCTGAATCAGTTCTGTTCTAAGATCCCAAGGTCACCAGAGGAGCCTTGAAAAGATCCACAGAGGCAGTGGGTGCCCGAGAGTTCCTCCAGTTCCTCAGAATACAACTCAAAGAGCCCTGTGTGGGTATGCTCTAACTTACCGTGTTATAAATAGAATACGCAGCAAGAACATGGAATAGGGATTGTTGCCTAGAGAAAAGAAAGGTTATATTGAATATATTTCAGTTATTTCACATATTTTTAAAATTATAAACTTAAAAAAATAAAGTTTGCCTGAAAATAGATAATCCAGACAAAAGTACTACTGTAATAAAGAAATGAACCCAAGCTCAAATGTAAACAATACTCTGTACAGTCTAAATTTAAGGCTACAGACATTCGTTCTTTTTTCTTTTTAAAGGGGGTGGAGGAGCAGAGGGAGAGAGAGAATCTCAAGCAGGCTCCACGCCCAGCACGGAGTCCTAGGAAGGGCTCGATCTCACGACCCCGAGATCATGACCTGAGCCAAAATCAAGAGTTGGACACTTAACCAGCTGAGCCACCTAGGCACCCCTGACATTCATTCTGATAGAATTTATACCAAAAAACACAAATGGCTTCACAATCTCTTAAATGTGTTGCCCTCCTTCTCTGAACTATTCTCACTATAAAATCATCCCCATAGGAGCAGCCAGCCTGCCAGAACTATGGAGGCCCCGTGAAGCCTCAGCTGGAGCGCAGGCTAGGTACAATACCTCGCAGGGCTGGGGCATCCTCTGGGAGGCTGCAAGGGCTCTCAATCAACCGCCAATATCTAGTGCTCTCTCTCCCACAGCCAGGACACTGGTGTCCAAGATTCAAGGGGCAGAAATGGGATGACTCTACCCACCATTATCCCTAGTAGTCCACTAGCAAAATGTTCGCTTCCCATCCCATCAGTCTTAAGCTCTGCTGGTCTAGAGTTCTAGTTCCAAAGGGAGAAACGTTTCCACCAGGAGACACATTGATTCCACTGCACTGGAAGCTGAGACTGCCACCCAACCACTTTGGGCTCCTCATGCCTCTAAATCAACAAGCAAAGAAGGAGGTGACTGTACCAGCTGGAGCAACTGATCCTGATTACTAAGGAGAAACTGAGTTGCTACTACACAATGGATGTAAGGAAGAGTAGGCCTAGAACGCAGGAGAATACTTAGGGTGTCGCTGAGTATAGCCAAACCTTGTGATTAAAGTCAATAGAAAACTACAGCCATCTAATTCAGGCAGGACTGCTAATGGTCCAGAATTAAAATTTAGGTCACCCCACCCGGTAGAGAACCATGACCAGCTGAGGTGCCTGCAGAGGGCAAAGGGAGTATGAAATGGGTAGTGGAAACCAGCTATGACTATGTGCCCAGCCATAGAAATGATGATTATAGGGCCGCCTGGGTGGCTCAGTTTGTTAAGCATCTGCCTTTAGCTTAGGTCATGATCCTAGGGTTCTGGGGTCGAGCCCCACATCAGGCTCCCTGCTCAGCACAGAGCCTGCTTCTCCCTCTCCCTCTGCTCCAAGCAACCCCTCCCCCTGCTCACTCTCTCTTCTGCCCTCTCTCTCTCAAATAAATAAATAAAATCTTAAAAAAAAAAAAAAAAAAGGAAAAGAAATGATGATTCTAATTGTTATGAGCATTTCTTCCTTATTTTGGTATGAGTTTGTTTATATATATGTATTTAACAATGTTTTTGCTTTCCTCCTTCCTTTTCCATTTTCATCTAACGTATTAGCTATATTAGACAGATATATTATTAACAGTTACTTTTATATTGCAGTATTTAGGTTTCAGAACGTCAAAGCAAAAGGGTAAACATCACCAAACACTTTGCATCCTCTTGTGGGGAAAGGGTTAGACTAGTTTCAGTCCTAGGGAAAAGAGTTGTATCATGTTAGGCAAAAGTATGACCTTGTATTACCTCTATTTGGAAACAGAGTTGACAAGGATGTACAATGGTCAGTATACCACTGGTGTCACTTTGGCTAGGCTACAACCCCCAATTATTCAAAAGCTAATCTACGTGTTGCTGTAAAAAAGGCATTTTGTAGATGTGATTAAAATCCATAAGCAGTTGACTTTAAGCAGGGGAGATGATCCTAGATAATCTTGGTGGGCCTGATTCAATCAGGTGAAAGGCTGTTAAGAGCAGATGTGAGGCCTCCCTGAAGAAGTTCTTCCTGCGGACAGTAGCTCTGCTTGTGCTCAGGAGTTCCAGGCTGTCCCTCCTGATGACCTGTCCTCCAGATATGGGACTTGCCTAGTCAGCCCCCACTATCAAGCCAACTCCTCTCAATAAATCTCTGAATGCACATCTCTTACTGGTTTCTGCTTCTCCTGTTGAACTCAGCCAGTGCAGAGGTGAGCAAAACTATACCTCTCATTCATAAACTGAAATACTCATTTCAGTCATTCATTCCTCACTTTTTTTAGTTTCAGCTATGCACTGGGGCCAAGTTTATAGGGATCTATTTGTCACTGACATGGTTCTCAAAAAGTAACACAATCTCCAACTTCTTTACTAAGATTTTAATAAAAGCAGCTACTACATTTTTAAGAATTCCCAGATCATAAAATGACTCTTTACCAACCAAATAGCATCTACTATATCAAAGGTTAAAAAATTTAAGTGAACCCAGATCCTAGGTTTCACACAACACAGACCAAATGATCTGCAAAAACTTAAACCTTTAGGACCTGGATCAAAATTATAGTTCATACAAGACATTCTACTCACTCATGTTTTAAGTTAACAAAGACTTTAATAAACACTCTTTATAAATGCTATTTACATTTTGTAACATTAAAGTTTACTTACTTAACACCATATCTGTCTCTAAACATAATATGGTCCCTAAATGTGCGGTTGACATCGAGGTCTATTTGTCTGATGTCAGGTGAACAACCCCGTGCTCTGTGTTTTAATTTCTGAAGAGAAAAAAGAGGGGAAGAAGGCACATTTTTATGGAAATCAGTTGTTGAAAACAATTCTCATTAAAACAATAAATCATAAAGTCATTATCATTAAAAAACTGTTTTGGTTCAGGAAAGTCACGCCTGTGGTTCACCAATGAACGTGAAAAGGCACACGACGAAGAGCTTCCCTCCCACCCAGGCCCCCATCTCTCTCACACCCATCCCTTCCCTCTTCCCGCCACCTTTCCCCTCCTGTCTTAACAATACGGTTAGATTTTAATTCGGAATGAAGCACTTTTCAGAGCCTGCCTTGCTAAGACTACGTAAAAGCTCTTCGTAGCTGAGCCACACAGTCCGCTAGGATTTCTTTTTTCTTTCCAGCACAGCATTTTTGTTTTCCTTCGAGCTAATCATTGCCTTGTTTCTTGATTTGCTTCATTTTCTACACGCTTGCTGCTAATCCAATCCCAACTCACTTTAAACTGCATCCACTCCTCTGATGTTGCTGCAGTAGGAAAGGTGCTCTCCGATTTCAACTCTGTGCAGATGTCCCTCCAGAGCCTTCGGACCTGCTGCAGCCTGGGGCTCCTGGACCTCGGGGCCTGCTGCACAGCTGGGGCCTTGGACGCCCCCTTCACCCTCTGCTAGGCCTTCCTTCGCTTGGGTGCCCTGTTTCCTGGGTCTCACGTCTTCTCCTTCCTTGGTTTATTCCCTTGTTCGGAGGAGCACATCCTCTAGTGGCTCCTGTAGAAGGCTGGAAGATAAATTGTTTTGAAACTTCAAATGTCTGACAATACTACCTCCTTCTTATTTAACTGTTGAGCTCTTTTAGAATTCTAAATTGGAAAATATTTTTGCTCAAAAGGCACTGCCTTTACTGTCTTCTAGTTTCCAGTGCTGCCACTCTAATTCTGGTTTCTTTGTACGAAATCTGCTTTTTCGCTAGAAGCTTGTAGGCATTTTTCTCTCCACGTCCCGAAACTTTACATTTCTGTGCTTGATTTGTATCTATTTTTATCCACAGGGTTGGGCACTTGATCGATCTTTTCAATCTTATAAACTCGGACTTATGTCTCTCAGTTCTGAGTGATTTCTTCAGTAATTCCTTTGTCCATTTCCTCATCCCTCCCACCTGCATTCCCATTTCCTCTTTCTGGAAATCTTACTATTACAGTGTGGAATCTCCTGGGCTGTCATTTAACTTTCTTATATTTTCTCTATATTATTTTCCATTTCTTTGAATTTATCATCTACTTTCTGGAAAATTCCTTCAAATATTACTCTTAAACCTTCTCTCAAATATTTCAGTTCTATTATAATTTTCTATGGTTAATAGCTTTGTTGTTCTCAAAGGTTCCTTTTTATAGGCTTTTATACTTGTTCTAGGGATGTAATATCTATTTTGATCCCTCTGAAGATACTTGTGATCTTTTTTTTTAAGTTTTCTTCTTGCTCTATAGTCTGTTTCTTACACATTTCTTTTTTCCATTTGTTCTCGTGTGTCTTTCACGTTAGCTCCTTTATGCAAGTGAACAGCGGTATTTCATTGTCTGCTTACATTTAAAGGCAGAACACTAAAAGCTGACGGCAAGCTCTGTGTGCAGAGGTGGGGCTTCACGACTGTCTCCACTGCAGAATGATCTGTCTGGGCAGTTTCACTGGGGTTCCCCCGAAGTCAGCGTCTCTGGGTTTATGTCCTTAGGCTGGGCAGATTTCCCAGAGGAGTCTCTTTCCGTCTCCGGTCAGGAAGACAAGGACCTGGCCGCCAATGTGCTGGGAGCAGCGTGGGGAAGGAGGCCAGGATGCCCCCAGCCCCCAGCTCAGGATATACAGTTCCTCTGTGCCTACACACCCCCCTCCCCAGGAACATCTGGGTCCCCTCCAGTCCAGAGGCCCTCTGGTTCATTCTCTCCAGAGGGTAAACCTTGGACTCGAGCCAGGGTAGCAGGGGGACGTCGGGGTTCTAAGTGCTTCTGCGACGGGCCCTGGGCCACTTCCACAGTTCTGAGCTTCACCTCCACTCCCAGAGGCACCTGCAGTTGACAATTACCAAACCTTGTGGAGATTCTGAGATGGCAATCAGCCAGCCGGGACTTCTGCTTTCTCGGGTTTGCTGAGTTTATAAGTGTCTGGTTTCCAGACACTGGCAGCCGTTCTCTCTCCTGTTTCTTATTTCTTGTGGGCTTTGTCTTTACAACAACTCCCTGCTGTCAGTTTCATGGCATTTCGGGGGAAGGGAGCTGGGTGAGGAGATTTAATCTCCCGAACTGAGCTAGATAAGAGATTAAAATTTATAATAATCTATACTTAACCACACTAACATATAATTACGCATCTCTATACATATATTATACTAACTCGTTTACCATGTTTGGGTGATACAGATCTCTGCCTGAATCAACTCCAGCACATATATATGAAAACATAACTGCTAATTCTCGACTTCAACTAAAAGTAGAAAGAAGTAGGCTATCTGGAATATGTGTGTATGTGTTAAGTGTTCTGTGACTATGCGTACTCTTTGTGTTTTGAGGCCGGAGCTCAGACAAGGGCAGCTTTTAAAATCATGAAGAGTAACCACAGTATACTTCCGAGTCCTAAATACACATCGTATTTATAGTATTGTATTTAGAGTATTGTATTAGAATCACACCACTAAAATATTATCGTACACTATCACTGATAAAAGTTGGTCCAGAAAATATTACCTAAAATTTAGTTTAAAAATGGTAATCTGTTCGTATTTGTTCTTTATTTTTTTTAAAGGTAATAGACAAGTAAAGAGGTTTCAATTATTGTTCTACAGGCCTCCTGGTAAAAAATGAGATGTCAAAACATAGAAAGAGAACGTTTGACAGGACATGATAAAATGTGCTTTAAAATAAAATTTAGTTCAAAGGCAGAAAATCACCCAAATATATCTATAGTATCAGTTTCTCTAGAGGACATGAAAATCCAACATAAAAAGGCCTCAAGACAGAAGCAAATTTCAGTTAAGTAGGTAAAAAATTGTAGGTCAGAAAGATTATGTCCTAGAATATTTACAACGTACAGAATACAGGAAATCAAGCATATTTCTTATCAAGGAGGCAAAGCAGCTTCTACAGTTATCTCTGAGACTGGGTGGGCGAGACCCATGACTGTCACAATAATACAAGAATATACATTTTATTTAACAGAAATAGGATCTAGTGAATCTATAAACCTGAAGTACAGGGGAAAGATCCGCGATATCGCGGTGTGTTTGGCCAACAAGACTATGAAGCCCCAGGAAGGCTGCAGGTGGGGCTGTTAACCACAATGGACCGAACTTCTGCCATCTGTGAGCTCTATCAGACACACAAGAGACACAAATGACACTGAGGTGCACCGAAAAGGACAAGAGGGAGTGGCAGATGAGAGCACCAGCTCAGGAGGCAGCGACAGGCTCACCCACCCGAGAAAGATCTTAGTAGTTCTATTCCTTCTGAAGTTCCAACCTAAAGACAGCAACTCATACCATCTTCGGAGAGACAGTAAGAAAGAGTGGGAATGGAAGACCATCAAATAATGATGCCGGGAAAACTCAAAGAATACCAAAAAAAAAAATTCTTTTTTATGATAGTGTTAGAAAAAATAAAAAGTACTGGCAGGCAAGTCATTTCTGTTGTTGTTGTTATGGTACGCCTGGCATTTACTAAATGGATCTCTCATGTTAACCAGTTCCGGATCATTTTATTCTATGTAGAAAAAGTCTAAAAGATCATTGAAAACACAGTTCTGCTATTAGAACGTGTGCTGGATTGAAAAGTGCCCCTTCCCCAAACTCAGGTCTACCCAGAACCTGTGAATGGACCTGACTTGAAAATAGGGTCTCTGAAGATGTAACTGAGTGAAGATGACATCATGCTGGATTAGGGCAGACCCCAAATCCAATAACTGGCGTGCTTACCAGGTCAGACACACAGACATACAGACACACACAGGGAGAAGGCGGTGTGAGGAGGGAGGCAGAGAGCAGACTGAGGTAGCTGTGAGTCCAGGAATGGCGTCGGCAACGCCCGAAGCCAGGAAGGGGCGAGAAGGATTCTCCCCTGAGCCCTGAGACGAACCAGGGTCGTGCGGACACCCTGGCATCAGACCTCTAGCCTCCGGAGGCGTGAGAGAAGACACTGCGGCTGTTTGGAGCTACTCAGTTTGTGGCGCTTTGTGGCAGCCCGAGGAAACAAAGGCAGCACACTACAGAAAAGTAACTGTTTTCTCTCATTAATTAAGCAAGAATTTATTGTTTATTAGGTGTGTGTGTTAAGTGTAAGTTAACACATACACATATAGGTATTATTGCACCTACCATATACCAGCACACTGTGCCAGGTGCTGGGGTTAGATTTTATGTTTTCTCAGACTCCATTTTCAATATTGGCTCTAAAACTATGATACTAAAAGCAAATATCTCATCAACAGACTAAAATAACTTGAAACTCTAAAACCCTAATACATAAACTCATAGTCTGTGTAGGGCCCAAACAGCTAATTTAAAAAATCTTTTAGACACACAAAATAAGAACTCTTTAAATTAACCAGTATTTATTATCTTTCATCTTGATAAAATGTTATAACACACACAAACACATTATAAGAAAAAGAAAAGAAAACATCAAGAGTACTCCAAAGCTCCTTTTATAATTGGTACAGGGTTTAAATCATAATAATTTTTCTTTTATCCATTTTATTCTATTTACATACATTTTCTGAGGAACACAGTTCAAAAAGATTTTTAGATAACCATTCCTTTCAAAGGTTAATATAAAATTTAGATTTAGAAAAGGTATAGCTGAAATGATAAGGTAAATGTAATGCATTAGCTAATTTAAGGAAAGCATTGCTGATCACTGAGCCAAAGTCTGACTCTTGATTAACAAGTAACAAAACCTAGAGATACCTACTAGTCTTGGAGGAAAATTCTTTTCTCACACTCAGAAGAAAACAGTCAAGTACATACAGGCAGCTGCTGGATAAACTGAATCCCACTGCTGTTTTCCCACAAAGTCTAGAAGGGACATTGCAGATCTCTTTATTAACACTACATTGCAAATAAGCAGCTATGATCAGGTGTTAGTCAGTTTTCCTCACGAATACACCCCAACACTGATCACTTCAAGTATCTGAAAAGCACTGGATACTTACTGACTGATATAGAAAATAACATTTTCCCTGAACTATTTGTTCACAAGTTAGGAAGCAGATTGCACTAAACCAAACAATCAAGAAAATCATAGGCTTATACAACTCAATGTAATATCATTTTAATATAACTTGCAATGATATGAATATCTTACATCACCTTGAAGGCAAAAAGAAATGGGTTTTGCTTTTCAATTTCAAAATAACAAGTTAGTTTTAGATACTCACACTATAGAGGTCTCTTGTCTCTTCTTTCATTTTAGGGATCTCCAGAAGCAGAGCCCAGACTTCACCTCTGAGCTGGAGTGGGATTCCTTTGTAAATTCTCCTATGAAACTTATTGAAAGAAACAAATTGAAGGTTATAAATGACAAAAATCTTAGACTGATCCCTCAAATCAAACTAATTAATATGTGTTAGTCCTTTATTTTCAAAGTATCCATGCTAACCGGTACGTTCTGCCATGGCACACTTGGATCCGATCGTGTCTACTTTCCAAACCCTAGCAGGGAGACACAGGAAGGCAGAGTACACGAAGAAAATGTTAAGTATGCCGAGTACATGAGCAGTTCCATACCATTACCAAGGAGCTCCCCATGCAGCATGAAAGCATAATCAGTGCTCTTTTTCAAGGTGTGAACATCTGATTTACACATTCCCCGTTGATATAATTAACTAGTTACATACTCTCTTCCTTTTCCCCCATACATCTAAAAGGCTCCAAATAGTAAAAACATTGCCTTGTCCCAAAAGTGTCTTCGTGGAGCGTAGAGAATACTGTAAGCCCTAATATCTTTTCCTGCAGCATCTTCTCTCTGAGGCTTTCCAGAACCTATCAACATAACATATCCTGTCTAGCTCAGAACTCAGCCAATGCCACCCGCAATCTTCAGTTCTCTCCCCACCTCCCTGTCCCGCCCCTCCCCTCCACACTCCCCCCCACCCCCGCCACTTCCCTCTCCTCTTTTCAATTTTGGCAGTTCTCCAGGAATAACCTGCCATCGCTTTTGAATGAGAAAAGGAATAAATCATTAGTTTAGTCAACTCTTCAGATCCTTGTACGCTGTCACTCTATGAATCCTAAGACTGCATCTACTTCTCCATCTTCCCATAATTGTACCTTTTTTCCTCAAAGCTAATTATTCAAAATAACATACAAATCTATTATGGTCATTATAAAGCTGTGCATAATAAAACTTTGAAACTTAAAAGAAAATGTGCAAACAAGGAAATGACTAAACAAATTATGGCAGAAACCTTAGGGAGTAAGGTAAGAAGAGGTACATAATTACCTTTATGATCAAAATAATATATTTTAATAGTATGGCTAAGAAAATCGGATGTAAGTTCTAATAACTGACATGCTGACAAGTTATGAGTTAAGAAGCAGAGTTCCCACTACTGCCACATACTACCTCGCTTTTTTACACCAAAGCTTTAGTACCTAAGTCATGACACGGTTTTATAAAACTGATGATGTGACTACGAATGAGCAACAATGCAGAACAACTCTCACTGTGAAACAGTGGATACTGTGAGGTGGATTCAATCAGATAATGCCATACGGAGTTTCAGCTTTGCTCTTCTGGTATAAACATACTATGCCTCAAATTTGAAATTTCAGTAGATGGTGACTAGAATCCTGGAAGTTTTTTAACTCATTCAGTAGCTCTAACTGGAAGAATATATACAGAAAGGTTCTGTGTAAACCAGACTCTGCTACTTGCAGCACTTCCCACATACTAAACATTTACCAGCTTTAATTGCAAACTGAATGTGGTTTTTTAAAAAATGAATTTAAGATTTATCTTCCTAAAAAAAGTCTGTCATCTACATTCATTTCAAAGTTGTAATATTTACCATTATACTTTTTAAAGGAGTATCATCCACTAAAAGTTTTTTCAAACTATTGCCTAAACTTCTAAAGTAAAGATGTTGTACTATAAGCATCTAATATGAATATTGGAAGGTGTGGAAACTACCAGAAATGTGAAAAGTGAAAGTTTAATAGCCAAGTAGAATATGATGTCAGGTAAGCAGATTAACTTCACTGGAGAAGAATCTCCATTAGGCTGATGTTTTCAGTGAGTAAAAGAAGAGTTCTGACATGTATTTTTCAAACTATATTACTTGATAAGACCTCAGACATTATTTTATTGCTTTCATCCAATTCTGTATTCAACAACTATACATAAATGTCCATTTTTCATCTTAAAGTAAGTAAATTTTTTTAAAGATTACATTATCATGATTATATTAAGAAGAAATAATAGGGGCGCCTGGGTGGCTCAGTCCGTTAAGTGTCTGCCCTCAGCTCAGATCATGAACCTGGGGTCCTGGGATGAAGTCCCACATGGGGCTCCCTGCTCAGCAGGGCGCCTCTTCCTCTGCTTGCCACTCCCCCTGCTTTTTGTGTTCTCTGTCAAATAAATAAAATCTTAAAAAAAGAGAAAAGAAATAGTAGAGAAAACCAGGTAGAAAGCAAAAATTAATGGTCCCAGTGCTACTCCAGGGCTAAAATGAAAACTGAGGCACAACTTTTACTGAGCATTTACTACATGCAGGAAACGATTTTAAACTATATATAGATGTTTCTCTCATTCAATCACATTAACAATTCCATGAGATTTTATCCCAATTTTACAGATGGTCAAAGTGAATCACAGAAAAGTTAAATAATGTGCCCAAGGCACACGCAAGATGTCACCATGTTTTAGCAAAAGATACTGATTTTACATTTTATAAAAAACAAAGACCATCTTTCCAAGACCATTTTGCATGGAGCTAGTACCCACTGTTCTGCTCAAGTGAACTTACTAAAATACACAGATCAGAAAATATTAAGGGACTCCAAGAGCAGAAAGCACTAAAATAATGATAATGAAACTGTATTTAAAAGGTAAACATAACACACAGAGTTGTCAAATCATTATGCTATACACCCAAAACTAATGTAACACTGTATGTCAACTATACTTCAACTGGAAAAAAAAAAAGAAAAAGAAAAAGGAATATAAAAAGGGATGTATCTAGAATTCAACTTTAGGAGGTAGTGAAATAAAAAACATGTACACAAAGTCGCATGTACCAGAAAAAGGATTAAATTATGAGACCCTAAAATAAGAATTTTAAATCACGAAAAAAATAATAAATTATGCCTATTGTTTTTCAAATACTCGCAACTCTTATATGACAGACTGACATTACGGTAACATAATTTTCACAAATTTTCAACCATCATAAACATTGTGGAAATTTTGTAAAACAAAGCAGGAATTATATCAAGTATGACAGATACGAACAAAATTTGCTTATTCTCCTGAACAGTGTGCAGTTTACATTTGTTGAGAATCCTGCAACTGACAAAGTAATATCTCATATTTTCTATGATAGTCTGCAATGTAGGCAAAACAAGTGCTGCCCCACTTTAAATGCTGGGAGACCGTGGCACAGAGAAGTGGCTTGCCTAGGTCCAAGAATTTTGTCTTCTTACTCCTATTTCACTGCACTTCTGCCAGATCCCACTGCCTCGTAAGAGATTACAGCTTTTTTTTTTTTAAAGATTTTATTTATTTATGTTACAGACAGACAGCCAGCGAGAGAGGGAACACAGCAGGGAGAGTGGGAGAGGAAGAAGCAGGCTTCCAGCAGAGGAGCCCGATGTAGGACTCGATCCCGGAACGCCGGGATCATGCCCTGAGCCGAAGGCAGACGCTTTAACGACTGCGCTACCCAGGCGCCCCTACACTTTTAAAGTAAGTAGACTTCAGCAGCAGCAGGCGATCACTGTTTATCCCAACTCATACATGAACATCACTCATTTGTTCCAAAAAGAAACTCTGCAATGACTGTATGCTTCGTGGCCAACACTGATGAGGCAGGTGCTCTGGCTCCGAACATCAAAGAGTACTGAGGAGCTCACAGTGTAGCAGGGAAGATCAACAGTAAGCAGATAAACTGATACCGTAAACTGATACCCCTTTATTATAAAATAGTCCTTGCTACAGAGCTGAGCGTCGCACCCTGATGGAAGAAGTCGTGGGAGACAAACTCCCCGGAGGGGCCAGCGTGCGAACAGGAGAACAGCACGCACTACACTGTCCGGATGTGCAGCAGCGGTTAGCCCTTCTGTCACGGGACACAAGAGACTGGAGGGGAAAACCAGAAAAAGTTGAGGAATAAAGATGTTGGGATGAGGGCAGTGAACGTGGTGGTTACTTACTGGTCCAACACAGCGGCTCTCACCTTGAGACGGTATGAGAAATATTATAACGGAGGAAGGCAGGAATGAATTCTACATGACAGAGTTCGGGAAGATCAATACTGAAGGATCCACGGGGATTTGCCAGGAAGGGGAAATGAGGAGATGAGGGCAAGGAAAACAATGACTCTAGTAATTATGACTTTAATAATAAAAGTTATGCTAACATTTTCTGATTATTTATTAGGAGCTGGCATACGTGTTTCTACATCAATGTATCCCTTGTAATACTATCACATTCCTAAAGAGGAACATACTATTATTATCATCCCCATTTTACAGATGAGAAAATGAAGATGTGGAAAAGTAACTAACTCCAAATTGTACAACTAATAAACTGTAGAAGAACTGAAATTCAGTTAGTCTGACTTCAGAGACCACAGTTTTGGGTTTTGTTTTTAAGATTTATTTATTTGAGAGAGAGACAGCACGAGTGGGAGGGGCAGAGGGGGGGAGAGAGAGAGAGAGAGAGAGAGAGAGAATCTCAAGAAGACTCCATGCTGCGCGTGAAGCCTGACACGGGGCTCGATCCACAACCTGACCTGAAACCAAGAGTTGGACTCTTACCCAACTTTGCCACCCAGACGCCCCCAGACACCAGAGTTTTAACAACCGTCATATAGAATGCCTGTATGTTGGATTTAAACAGTGTTTTAAGATTCCAAGTTAAAAAAGTACTACCTTTAAAATTCAGTTAGAAATTTATTTTATGGATATGATACACAAAACCTTTAAGAAAAAATAAATTAAGGTTCCCTGAAATCTACCTTTTGCTTTGAGTATCTTTGTTCCCTTGCCATCAGAATCAAGTAGTCTATTTCAGTCACACAGATATATTTAAACATCCATCAACCAAAAAACAATTCCACTGACTGACCTAATATTTTCAATACCTCTTTCTAACCTTAGTGATTTCAAAATAGTGATGAATGTGCCAGTCCACATCCCACACTGGCCAGTGAGCCAACTTTGCAGCCCACGCCGTAGGGCTCCATTTGGGGGCCCTGCAACACTCCAAGTGTATGACCATGAAACAGGAGTCCACGCCGAGCTGCTTATCTCTTTACCGCCCCTCTGTTTTCTTTACGCATCCCTGCTCCATTAGCTCCTTCATCTCTGCCTCCAGACAGGCAAGAGTCCCTCAAGGCCGGATCTGAAACAGTTTTAAACCATACACAAGGCCCTATTGGCTCTTATAACTATACATCCTTTTTCCTTCTGACTTTTTATTGACAAACACCAAAAGGGAAAAGCAAACAAGAAAGACGGTACAGTAAACGAGCCCTCGAGTGTGGACAAGGGATCGCCTGCTGTGACTAACAAGCTGTGTTGTTAGTCCTTGAGAAATTTATTTATAAATTTGGTGCCTCCATTCTCCCATCAGTAAAGTAAAATGCTAATATAAGGTCCATTCAGTTACTTGACTTAAAAAAAAGGGGGGGGGGAGTATGTCTGTCATTGGTACTCTGCTGTGACACAGCTTAAACACAATTACATCTCGACTAATTAAATCATAATGTCTCCACTTAACAGAGATGACTTCATTTAATAGACTATATTTTTAAAACTCAGTACTACTGAACCAGGAGCCGTGAGAACTGTGAGACACACAGGCGACACAGACAACCTTAATGGAAGCTGTCTTTCATTAACTCTTGGATTCTAAAGATCCAAATATTCTCTGTCACAGCTATATTTTAATTTTAAGACACTTTTAGAAATTTTTTTGTATTACCATGATGTAAGTAAGGAACCTATGGAGGGAAAACTTCCACCTCCTCTTGAAGAGAAGAAAACACATGCTATTTTTTTTTTTTTTTTGCCTCAGTGCAATTTAAAATGAGGTATGAATTGAAAGCAGCAATTCTTTTAGAAGGTACATTCTGTTGCACGCCAAATTGGACCATATATATTATCAAATAATTCCAGCATTATCGTTCTGGGAAAGTGCTTTAAAATTATACATCAAAGAAACAGTTCTGTTAAAATCTCTCTTACTGGGAACTACATTAGCCAGAGTTGCTGTCAGAATAATGTCCTGGTAGAATTGCTCATTTTTACACCGGCTTACATACTTTCATAGACATATGTATACTCGAGAAGAACATAAAGCTACATAATTCTACAAATATCTTATTAGACCGAATGTTGAGACGAAAGTGCAGGTGCCACGCATCGACATTTACCCTGTAATTACCACTTGAGCAGTCTTCCCACAGACATGAGGTAAAGCAGGCGCCAACTTTAGGCCACTCTGGGAGACAGCATGATAATGAACAAGGGCATAGATGTTGCGACTAACATTCTACTTTGAACTGATTCCTCTCAAAAAAACATCTTGAGTTCCAACCTAATGCTAAAACACACAGTTAATAAAATCAACAACCCCAAAATGAGTTTACTCCTGATGAAAATAAAATAATAGAAGAGTCTAACAGACCTTAAATAAGGGTATTTAGAATGCTCAAAAAGAAAAGGGGCATTATTCCTGCGAGATGCCCAAGGACAAAAAGATTTCCACTGTTGAGTAAGTTGCACTCAGTTTAAGGACCCTCTTGAAGACGTGGTCCCCCTACCACGCGTTATAATAGTAAAGACTCTGAGGAGTCCTGTAATAAAGGACTTAACTTTGCTTCACTTGGGTTAGCTCTGATATTCCCAACTTTATTGAAAGAGAGCCCTTTTCTCTTTAAAAAAAAAAAAAAAAAAAACTTCTACCACCATGAACTTCACAGCTTCCCAATGTTTAAAGACTTTTGTGATGAGACTGGTGGTGACAGTAATAGATGTATGTGTTACATTTTAATTGGTTTAAAACTCAGCCCCAACTCTGCAGGGCAAAAAGATTTAAGGGGAGATTTGCTAGAAGCTTTTGGAAAGATCACTCTTGCTTCAGGGAAAGCTTTCAGGGGCCAGCCCTCTTCCTGAGCAGCGTGACATGTGGGTATGAAGCCCAGAATTGCTGCAAGGATTCTGATCCCAGAGGGAAGCCAAGCTCAAGGTAAAGCTGGCACTGCAGAAGGCAGAGACGAGGGGGAATGAAACTAAGTCACAGGCAACGCAAAGGAGCGTCTGAAGCAAATCACTCCTGAAACCATCCTACCTCTGGACAACCTGGTACATCCTCTCAATTGCTGAAACCTATCTGAATGGGTATTCTGTTATAACATAAAGACTCCTAACTTGAGGCATCCCACTAAATTAAATTCTTCTGAAATTTTTTAAAAGAATACGAACATTAATACTTCTATAATTCAAGAGAAACTTTTATAGGGAAAATTCACATTAAATTTGTATAGTTTCAGAAAGAAGTAACATTATTTTAATTACCTTTTCAGTGTTCTTGTATTTTTCCCATCCTTTTAGCATTTTCAACCACTTAGTAGTTCTTTCAATTTCCAGCTGCTTTTGCTAAAATAAAATTGAAATTCATTGTTAATGTTTGAGGCTTCTATACTTACAAATTACCAAAAAAAAAAAAAAAAAAGTCAAAGAAAATGCTGCTAAAAAAATACTAAAAAAGTTAAGCTTTTAGACAGCAAATATACTATCTAACTTTAAAAAGTCAGATAAGTGATTATAGTTGTAGCAATAGTATTCCATAGCCAAAGTTAAGATACATGGGAGATGCTCCAATGGGACAGGTAAAGAGAAAGGAACTGTTTAAATTTTCTAATGCTTTTAAACTAGTCAGTGAAAACCCTATGTATTCTACTAAATTAAACCAAAAGGAAATTCTAAAATATTTTGCAATATTTTTTATGCAGCAACAAAAAAACACTTCAAAATTCCATTGTCTTCTTTTACATTTTACTGAATTCTACCATCTTAATGTTTTCAGTGACGGAGATGATTCTTTAAAGGAGAACTGGGTATTTATTTGTGGGGAGATTAATATCTAACTAGCAATGTGTTAGGGAAAAACTTATCCAAAAGTAAGTAAAAGTTGCTGCCCTGAAGGAAGTTCAAACTCAGGGCAACTGTCGTGGACATGGGTGGTACACTGTGACAGGTATGACAACATACGGTCACAAAAGGTGACCACAAGGTCACAATGGAAGAAGCAGTCAAACCCACCTAGCAATGTTAAAGAAGGTAAGTCCTAAATGAAGAATTGAAAGTTTATTAAAAGATTATTAGGACTTTCATCAAAGTGCAACAGGGGACTGAATATTCCATGAAGCATGGATAAATGTAGTTCTGAGACAGCGTAGCACCGTGGGCGGCCAACAGTAGTTCTAAAAGGCTAAAAAAGGACATGAGGCTGAAAATGTAGGCAGGGGTCTTGGACATCACACCAAATTGGAACTGGAGCAAAGCTGGGGAATGGGGAGGGTGGTACAGAAAATACTTCTTCCTCCCTTCTTTCGTTTCCAGGAGAAGGGATGTTTTTTCCTAATTATTTGGGCCTGCTATCCAATCTCTTCCTCACTTGTAAGGTGGTAAGTGACTTAACTTATTTAGTAAGTTTAGAAAAAGATCTGGGCATGTACGGCTCCTCTGTCCCTTTTCTGTGGAAGCCTGAACCCTCAGAAGGCCTATTTGTACTCCATCCTTTCAGACAGGGAAAAACACCCACCTCAGCCAAGAAGTCGGCGGTGACCTCTCTGTCTATGACCAGGTGCGCAGGACCATCTCCTACCAGGCTTCCGAGTTAGGGAGCCCACAGCGGCCTCACGCCTAACCTGCATCTTCCCCTAACGCCTCTGCGCCCCATGAACGTGGACATGTGTGGTTTCCCCAGTCCCTCCAACAGTGCCGGGCACAGAGCAGGCACCTAACCATCTCATTTTCATGAAAAGAACCCAAAGAGATCGTTCCTTATGAGTGAGCTGAGATTCCACTATTTTGTTAATTCCCAATGCCCACATTTTCTTTTCTGCAGGCCTCTGTAAGTGTAATAGATCTGTGAATCAAAAGCAAAGGAAATGAAAGACTAGACAGCCCAAAAAAAAAAAAAAAACAGTTCTGAAAATCGACTTTATGCTCAAAATGGTGTGCTCATTACAACCCTGTGAGGCACGTATAATAATCCCTATTTTACAAATAAGGGAACAGAGGCACAAGGTGGTTTAATGGCTTTCAGATTCCCCTATGTAGGAAATTCAAGTGTGATGAGAGGCTCACAGCCAGGAAGCCTGGCTTCGGAACCTGCCCTCTGAGCCACCGCAGCAAGGTCTCCTGCTTCCCATGTGTCCTCTGCACAGCTCACGTGACCACAGTTTTGGAAGAAAGCAATGCCTCCTTATTGATGGTCTTCAATCCAGCCTCACACAGGCAGATGGCATATGCCCACCATCAATATTTTTCGATTTAAAAGAAGCATAAAATCCCAAAGAAAATCCTGATTATAGGAAAAGATCCTCATTTTCCGAAAATGAAAAAATTTTTAGAGAATTTTATTTTAAAGCATATTTTCAAAACTTTTTAATCACTTCTTAACTCTTTCTAAAAATTGTGATAGGTTTCTCATAATAAAAGATGATCACTCGTGAGCAAAACACTGTTATAATTCCCATTTTTCAAAAGACTAAATATATTCTTCATTATATTATTAGCAATAAAATGTTGCAGATGGTTCCAGAAATATGTTTAATTTTAAAGCTCAGTGGGGCACTGAAATCTAATTAATGTTTCTGCTAAACGTGACTTTAGAGAAGGCCAAGTTGGGAAAAATTAAGATTGATCTAAGTTTAGTATTTTTTTGTTCTTCTGCACTTCCTCCCCTGACTTCTTCAAAGCACAATTCCTTTCTCCACCAACAGGAAAACACCAAATAATTCAAGCCAACCCAAGAGTATAATAACATACACTTTGCCAAGAACAACCCTGCTGAGACCTAGCAGGTCTCTTGCTATCCTTCATTTTTATGACTATGAATTATCAATGAATCACTTTAAGAACTAGTTACTCTTTTTTTTAAAGGCATACTCTGTATTCTAGTTCTTACATACATAATTTTAAATGCTACACACTAACAAGTAAGGACAAAACACACACACACACACACACACACACGATTTTAAAAACCATTAATAACTATGCTTTTCTTTCCCCTACAGGGAAGAAAAAAAAAAAGATACAGCTTGGGGAAAGCTCTGGGCTGCAGGATTTAAAAATTATGTATCAGTAGTTCCATCAAGTTTAAATGTTAACTCCATAATGCCATCAATTCAGCCACACCTGATTTGAATGCAAGTGACTGCCCCCCCCAGTCATGAACCTCTAACTCGTGGATAAAATATACTTTATCAGCAAACATGCCACAACTAACTGTTCCAGAACTTACTCTGAAGTAAGAAGTAACTGAAATCACACGTGACAAATGTGAACTTGAATGCTCTGGGAAAACAGGCTAAGGAACACTATCTTGTTGTGGACTCAGTAACATCAAGACAAACTAGAAAAGAAGAGCAAGTGAGAACCTTGACGTACAAGCTCAGCAGACACTCAGTTTCAACGTATCCATAACTATTTCCCTGACTGTGCGCTATCACCCTGCTCTTCCCAAACATGAAGTAACAGCATCACTACCTACTAAGCCAATCAAACCAGAACCTTGTTTTTCATCGTCCTTTCCCTTCCTTCCCACTCCCCAAACCACACTCTGCTGGCCCCATCCATGTCTCTTGCTTCCATCATGTCCCCTGCCCCAGTTGAGCAACCCTAATTCCTAGATAAAGGCGCTAACTCCTTACTCGTACCTACCACACCTTTTAAAATGTGTCACAGTTAAAAACGCTTCAGTGGCTACTTACTATCTACAAATGAAGTTTAAACATCTACAGGGATGGCCCTTCACAATATGACCCCATTCACCTTCCAATTTCACTTCTTGATACTGGTACGATCTGGCCACTCTGAAATATTTGTCATTCCCAGCACGTGATGTATTTTCATGCCTCTTTAACCAAAGTTTGCTATTTGTCTGCCGTGATGCTCTTCCCCACCATCATTTGGTAAAATGTATTCTCTCAAGATCCAGTCAAATGTCAAAGGTCTGGAACCTTTCTCAAATGCCTCCATGCTCCAAGCAAAATAAACTATTTCCTCAGCATTTCCTGGCATGGACTAAGGACCCTGCTGACCTGGATTCAAATTTGAATTCTGCCCCTTCCTATATGTTTCATTTGGGGCAAGTTACTTAATCTCTCTGTATCTTAGTTATTTTTTCTACAAAATAAGAATTATTATGATTATAGTTATAACACCTAACAGCTGTGTTTTAGTTGCCCAAATCTTATCGTTATTGTTATTATTCAAGCATAAACTCCTTGAGAACAGAAACCATATTACATACTCCTGATTTAACTCCAACACCTAAAATAGTGGCAGTTATATTTAAAAAGTCAAACAAATATTTTAAAATTAAACATAATTTATATAAGAAAAGATAAGCAAACAGCACTATGAAACAATTAATAGCATTCTGTGGTCCCAGAGGTAGAGGGGCAGGAGGCAGAAAGTGGATGAATGGATAGACCAAGAACATAAATACTTCTGACAGCAATTCAATCATTGTAATATAGAAATAACCAGAAATGAATTGTAATAGTATCTCATGCAGCATAATGGCAAAAATGGTATCGGTCCATCATGCTGGCAACGCTTTTCAAAGTACTGCCAGAAAGCAGAACTACTGATGTTTGAAGTCTATACAAAATTGATATTAGATAACTCTGCTGACTTCAAATAGAGACATCTTACTTCTCCTAACTTTTGTTTTGAACTACTGTAAACCTACAGAAGGTTAGAAGAGTGCACCATATACTTCTACAGTTCACCCTTGAACATGGGTTTGAACTGCATGGGTCCACTTACATGCTGATACAATACAGGACTGTAAATGTATTTTCTCTTCCTTACAAAAAATTTTCTTAATCACATTTTCTTTTCTCTATCTTACTTTATTGTAAGAATATGGTATCTAACACGTAAGAGCATATAAAGTAGATTAATATATTAATAAATATAATAAATATATTTATTAACAGTTAATTGTTCATGTTATCCATAAGGCTTCCAGTCAACAGTAGGCTAAGTAGTTAAGATCTGGGGGAGTCAAAAGTCGTATGTGTGGGCGCCTGAGTGCCTCAGTCTGTTAAGCATCTGCCTTCAGCTCAGGTCATGATCTCGGGTCCTGAGATGGAGCCCTGCATCGAGCTCTCTGCTTCCCAGGGGGTCTGCTTCTCCTTCTCCCTCTGTCCCTCCACCCTGCTTGTGCTCTCTCTCTCTCTCTCAGATAAATAAATAAAATCTTTAAAAAAAAAGAAGTTGTATGTGAATTTTCAACTTCATGAGGGGTCACCTCCACTGTATGGTCAATGGTCAACTGTAATCTGTGTAGCACACTTTGAGGGAGTGTGAACATCCTGTTCCTTAATAATTCTATTCAATGGTCTCACCATCCACTGATAATCCCTGCCTGAAGAGATTCTAATTCTGATGGTCTTACCATCCCCTGATAATACTTGCCTGAATAGATGGTCTTACCATCCACTGATAATCCCTGCCTGAATAGATTCTAATTCTGATGGTGCTAAAATGATGTGGTGGTTTTTTTCTATGATTTGTTCTATATTATTAATTGACACTTTTCTATTTAAAAGTTGTTTCCTTCTAGCTCCTCCTCCCTTTGAAATAGCACTATGGTATAAAAGAACTATTTTATTCAATGTGTTATAATCCACTATCATCATCATTCTTTTAGAAGCTCAAATTGTCTCAAATTAGGCAGAACTGCCTCTTATCTGGTTGGAGATTTCCCCCTTCAAGTGGACACTATCTGGCACAAAATAATCAGGTTCACTTCACTTTATACTTTTTCTACCCTAAGCCTAGATCAGCTACTTCTTTAAGAAACAGTGGTTCTTTTTAATGGGGAATGGTTTTCAAAAACTAAGATCTGGGTACTAGGTGAGCTCATCACTGCAGTTGTTAAAATCAGATAGGAAACCCTAGTATAAGAAAATTCTGTTCCCCCAAGAATGTCAAAACAACATAATCAATAGGAAAATAATGCCAAGGTCTTTATGTCTATCCTATATTCCCTTTGTTATCTCTCTGTTACCTCCACTGACTATGAACATGGTACACTGTTGTGCACTTTTCTTCCTAGGAGATGTTTTCAGAAAAGGACTAAAACTTCCATTTGAGTTTGCAATCTGATACCTGATTGTCCTAAGTTGATGCCCCCCTCTGAGTCGGACTGGCCCCTCGTACTCAGGCAAGGAAGGTATAATGATTAAAACTGGCTGGGACCAATGTCTTCTTTGCTACTTCTCAATCTCCAGTGATCTCAGACTATATATATATATATATATATATTTTTTTTTTTTAGATTTTATTTATTTATTTGACAGACAGAGAGATAGCTAGCGAAAGAGGGAACACAAGCAGGCGGAGTGGGAGAGGAAGAAGCAGGCTCCCAGCGAGGAGCCTGATGCGGGGCTTGATCCCGGAACGCCAGGATCACGCCCTGAGCCAAAGGCAGATACTTAACGAATGAGCGACCCAGGTGCCCCTCAGACTATATTTTTAACCCTATATTTTTAACCCTACGCAGGACCAACTGAACAGTAAGTACTTGACAACTGTGGAATCATCCACATGGTGCTACCTTATCTCCTGTCTACTCCCAGGCTCCTTCCACTGTTAACATGATTAATAACCCTGATAGTAACAGCTACACATATACACAACACATAGATGGATATCAAATGGCCTTCTCTTCTAGAATAAGAAATCTTGGAACTTTACTAAAGTTCAAGTCTTCAGATGCTTTTTTGTCTCTAATGTTTGAGCGTGGGACAAGTGACTGAGGACAGTGGGCCAGAGTCACACACACCTAGACCTCACCAGCAGATGTCAGAAGAGGACAAGAAGTACAGGAAAGAGAGTCCTGTTTTGACAAAAGAACGACACTGAAAAGTCTATTGGTCATGTATTTTGAGTAAGATTTCACACCACATAAAATTAAGATACAGTTTTTAAAGATAAGAATAGACTCTGATATCCTATAAGCTATGCAAAATACTGCATTACATAAAGGAATAGCTGAATTCATGAAAATTCATAGCCTTACATATCCTTTATCCTTATTAAAAACATCAATAAACTCAAAGAAACAATATAATCCATTATTAATATTGTTCTCTGCCAAGTAAATGTAATAAGTGTGATTGTTTATTTGTTTAAATGCCTGTTTGGGGGAATCCAAAGCACTCTGCAAATATCAACACTAATCCTCTTATGAGAGACTTGCAACACTACCCTATTTTAAACAGAGAATGGCCTTATGTAAAATAATGGTGAAGCTGGAACTCAAATCATGATTACTTGACTACGCATTAGTGTACAAGTCTTCCCAAACGGCACTAAGTGCATGCTTCAAGTGTATGCTTTGTAAAGATTAATAAACATGTGTAGAATTCAGCAAGGTACTATTTCCGCTGATGTTATTCAATGATAAATACATGCAAAATTTTTTATTAGCTTCCTGGAAACTGCAGGCTTGGCCATTAGGACTAGGCAGTCACCTAAGAATAATGAACTAAACTTAAACCAGAAAAATTGGGGGAAATTCTGATAACTAAAAAGTTTACAGTCTTAGTCTGCTTTGCATGTGTCTAGAAGTTCTCATTCCACTTTAAAGAGACCAAAAGATTAAAAGGCAGGTCATGCAATAGGAGAGCAGTTTTAGACAAAACTTACACAAAAGGCATAAATGGAACCTCAATGAGCAGCCTCAGAATCCTGCCTCTCAGTAAATTATTAAGGTATGCATAGATTTTTTTTAGGGACTTCCTATTAAACTCTTTAAAGTAAACAACCAATTAATTATAAGCATAATTGCATAAAATAGGTCTTTTATTCTAAAGGCAAGTCTCTTAAAAAAACAAAAATGTAATGACAACCTCCTTCAAGCATGCATCCTCCACTCGTTTTTGTCTTTTATTTCTCCTTTCCCTCACTGTCACCCTTCTTGAATCATCTATATCACCAGTTTCCAGACTTCTGAACTTTCTGTACTAGAAAACTATACAAAAGAAAAAGAGAAGCAGGGGCACTGAAGGCAGGAGTCTACACTGGGTTGCCATATTTTATTTTGCCAAATATGGATTACTTTTGTTAAAAGATACCTTCTAATTCTTCTCTCCCTAATTTCTCAAAGGCCACTGTAATATTCAAAAGTGTTTAAGTCACCACATTTAGTGTTAAAAAGCAGCCGTTACAGTCACTGAATTATGCATTCAGCCACCACTTACTGAGCATACACTATGTGCAAGGCTCTGTGTTCTGGGGGTACAGCAGTGAACAGAGTAGATAACCACCCCCCCAGAGAGATGACATCCTAGTAAGCAAACAGACAAAATAAAGACCTGAGTAATATATATAAAACGTGAAATACTGTTAAGTGCTAAAGAGAAAAACAGAGGAAGAAGAGGGATAATTAGCATGTGTGGGGGGAGGGAGTTCCCAATTTTAGATATGATAGCCAGGGAGGAGGGTCTTACTCTGAAGGTGACATGTGAAAAAGCAAAGGAAATGGAATGTGTCTCGTAGCTATTGGGAGAGGAGGCAGGGAAGCACCCCAGGAGAGGAAGCAGCCAAAGAAGGAATATGGCAGGTATGCTCTAGAACCACGACAGAGGCCAGTAAGGAAGAGAAAGCAGTGAAGATTAAATGACAGCCTTAACAAAAAGCACGTCATACAGGGCTTTGAAGGTCACTCTAAGGACTTCCCGTTTTACTGTGGATATGACTGAGGGCCAACATAATGCTCCAATCAGAGTGTCATGTTCTTACTTACTTTAACAGGCTCATTCTATCTCTTTTGGTGAACAGGAAGATCATGGGGGAGAAAGGGGAACAACAGCAGAAGCAGGAAGATATAAAGTTCCAGAAGAGAGGTTACAGTGAAGAGGGTGGCAGAAGTGGTGATGGTAAGTCATCAAATTCTGAATATATTTTGAAGGCAGAGCTCACAGGATTGCTGACCAATGAAATGCAGACTACAAAAGAAAGGAAGTCAAAGATAACTTAGAAGTTTTAGACTGACCAACCAGAAGAGTAGCGCTCCTGTGTAACAGAATGGATTTAAAGAGAATAACAGAAACCCCTGTTTGGACATTTGTTAGACATCTAAGTGTAGACATTTAAAAGTATATGCAAGGATATACAAGTATGGGATTCAGGGAGCCAAGTCATCAACATACGGTTGGCATCTAAAGCCAAAAGACGAGATGAGATAGATTAACAAGGAAAAAATACAGACAGGAAAGAGAAGTTCCAAGGCCTGGGCCCTGGGGTACCTCAAAGCAGAGATCTAGGAGATGAGAAGGAATGAACAGAGGAAACTGAGAACAAGCAGCCAGTGAGGAAAGAACACGCAGAGGGTCTGAAGGCTGGGAAGAAAGAATGTGTAAGAATGAGACCATAGCCACCAACGTCAAAAGCTGCTCGTAGGTCAAGAGGAAGCCTGAAAACTGCCTACTGGATGTCACAGTATAAAGGTAATTAGAGACCCTAATCCAGGCCAGGAGGGGGGTGGGGATAAGGGTGGGGAGTTAAAAATCTGATTGGAATGGATGCAAGAAGGAAATGCAGGAAAGAAATGGAAAAGAAGGGGTATAGACACCTCTCCGGAGGAGTTTTGCTGTAAGACAACAGAGAATCAGGTTAGTTCTGTGGAGGAAATGGGGCAAAAGAAGATTGGTATTGGGGTTGTTGCTTTACAGGAGAAATAACAAATTTTACTCTGATGGGAACAATCAAGCAGGAAGAGAAAGAATTCGGGAGAGGGAGAGAAGAATAGCTCAAGTGATGTCCCTGAACAAGTCTAATCACTCACAGTGATGAGAGCCTATAAAAACACAGATGAAGACAGGTGGGTAGGTGTGGCTGTGGAAGTTTGTGGAAGTTCCCTGATTGCTTCTGTTTTCTTATAAGAAATAAGAAGAACATGAGCTGAGAGGACAGAGGAGGTACTGGGAGTTTGAGGAGGAAAGAGAATGTTCCAATAGTTGAAATGGAGCAAAACTTGACCAGGAATAGCATGCTTTCCTAGCCTGAAAGTTGGCCTGAATCAGGGCTGGACCTTTAGTCCAGAGGAAGCAAGAGAGGGGTGGGAGGTAAAGGTGTATGGGAGTGATTGTACTGACCGACAGTACAATTTCAGCTGGGAAGAGAGGAGAATGAAGACATGAGTTTGGGGAGGGATGATGTAACAGTGGTTAGATCAGTGAGGTCCAAGGATCAGTGAAGTTGGGACACTAGACAAGAGAGAAAAAGGTCAAAGATTTGGGACAGAGCCTCAGATTCCCATTTCAAACTGGATTGATAGAGGTCACCAATAATCTCCCACCTATTATCTCACTTGACCTTCCTCTAGTCATTGGATGGACAGCGAGTGTCTCAAAGGCAGAAACTACCTCTTATTTGACCCTAGTATTCTAGGCAGTACCTAGTCCAGTTCTTGATACACAGCTGCTACTCAATAATGTTATCTATTTTAAGAAAGAAACTCATTTGCCAAAACATCAAGGTTGTGGTACTGGGAGAAAATGAGGCAGTCACAAGAGAATTCAACTGCAGCAAATACCTATAAGGATCTTTATGTATTTCAATTGGCAATTTTGTCTACATCTTAAAGGTATGCTTCATTTTCTTATTTCCAGAAATTTTTGATTTTAGGAAGATTTTCTAAAGTATTTTTCAAATTCTCATTCCAATTCTTTACCTCTATTATCTGGACTCAGCATCTTTCCCCCATAGAACATAAACAAACTGATGATAATCCCAATCCGTAGCCTGCCTTCCATTCTGCAATTCATTTTTTGGAACAGGAAAAAAAACCAAACAGAGAAGGGGAGGGAGATTCTGACCAGCCTTAAGACATTCAATCCCTAACTGTCATGGACACACAACTATGGAACCAGCTCCCTTGCTAAATATAATGAACAAAGGGGAAACAGTTAAAAAAAAAAAAAAAAAAAAGTAAAAAGTTTATTAAACGTAAGATTTTTTAAAGTCCTTAAAAGCTAATAGACTTACGTGACTGAAGCAAACTTCTGTTGTTGTTTATAGGAAATTTGGTTACAATCCCATGGAATAGTTTTATTACAAAAAGCTACTGGTCTAGAATCCTGCTTTATTAGCTACAGAGTACACGAGAATCCCTTGTGAAGCTTTCCACAAACGACCTACGTGGGCTCCTGCCCAGAGAGTCTGACCTAACAGACGGAGGAGGGTCCCAAGCACCTGTGCTCTTCAAAGGCTCTATATGCGAAGCACTCCTACACTGAGAACTGTCTAGAACACAAGTCTCTGATAACTGTTACCTTTCGTTTTTTTCAAACATCTATCAGAAGTTCCAAATAGCTCCTAAAATGGTTTTGCCATTAATTACTTTTTTACAGTGATACACTCTGGGTTAAATTTAAATGCCTGCACCATTTACATATAACATGGCACTCAAAATCACAAAGGTGGAGATTTTATTCCTCTGATAAACATCATTCACTGGTAACGATAAATACATGCAGGGCTGGGACTCACCCGTTCCATAGCTGCATTATGATACGGGAGCTCCTCCTCACTGCAAAGGAAAAATAGTATATGTGAAATTTTTGAAATCATAATGAACTTTTAAAAAATTATATACCTATAGATACATACGATATACAACCATTTATCATCATCTCAAGAATGGATCACATTACAAAAGCTTCCATTCTACCAAATTCAATATAAAACAATCAGTGATTCTGAACCCACAAGGTCCCCTATCTTCAAATCTCTAGACATACGCTAAGACAGTCATCTCCAGCCACATGTGGCTATTTAATCTTAAATGTTAAGTTCAAATTAAATAAAATTAACAATTCAGTTTTTCAGTCTCACCTTAGCCACAGTTCAAGTGCATGACAGTCATGCAGACAGAGGCTATCATTTTGAACAGTGTGTATACAGAAAGAACATTCCCACCACTGCAGGAAAGTCCCACTGGACAACACTCCTGCAGACCCAGTCAGCAACCTTCTTCTGGGAAGGTAAATATTTAAATAGTAAATGCATTAGGCTTTGCAGACCGAACAACCTTTTTCGTTAACTATTCAACTGTAAGGCTGTATTGCCCAAGCAGACACAGATAATAGTAGACTGCTTGTGGTTTTATTCCCACCAAAGGTTTGCAAAAACAGGTGGGGAGCTGAATGTGACCTGCAGGCCATAGTTTGCCAACCCCTACTCTACAACATCACCTCCACTCTCTGGCTCAAATTATGGCCTATAACAAATGATTGCTTTTTAAAAAAATGGTATAAGATCAGGGCACCTGGGTGACTCAGTCATTTAAGCATATGCCTTCGGCTCGCGTCATGATCCCAGGGTCCTGGGATTGAGCCCCACATCGGGCTCTCTGCTCAGGGGGGAGCCTGCTTCTCTCTCTCTTTCCCGTTCCTGCTCTCTTGCTAGCTCTGTCTCTCAAATAAATAAATAAAATCTTAAATAAATAAATAAAATTTAAAAATAAATAAAATAGCCTCCAATAGATTTATGCATGAAAAAGGAAAATCTAATTCTATAAATCAGGAAAGCTTCATTTGTTAAAACTTCAATGGGGATGAGATTTTTAAATATACAACAAAAGATCAAATTCATTTCTCTGATACGGTAACACTGTGACATCAACTCTAACCTAAAACACGCTGAGACTCTTGTATTAACTGCCAGTAATGTAACAACAACGAGCTATCTGTAACAAAGCTCTGTGCTTTGAATTGCTACCTCAGTAACACTGATGTGTTGGCAATGACACAGATTCTTGTCTTAGTTTCTCTTGAACCACATAATACCACTTTTCAGAGTACAGTGCATTAGTATTCGAGAGTCTAGTGTGTTCAAAGGCACTCTGTCCCTACTCTGAAGAGTCCTTAGGTGGACCACAAACCAACCTACAGCAATGGAACTGACAGAAAGTGTAACCACCAGAAGAGATCTTAAAGAGAGTCCAAACCCTTCCCTTCAAAGATAAGCTAACATGTCAGCCGCAGTCATTCAGCCTAACACAGAGATGCCCACTTCTATCTACCTAGCCCTGTGACTTCAAATGAAGATGGACAAGATGTTCTGTTTGTGCAGCAGTATATGAAGAAAAGGCTAAGAAACCAATTCTCAAGAAGAAGAAGAAAAAAAGAAACTTTTGAGGTTTTAATATGAAAGTCTCTTTTTTTAACGTAAAGTGTCCACTCACTGTCCTTTATTGACAGTGACACCTTGCTTTTTTTTGTTTCACTATGCTCACAGTCTACATTTCCCTGTTAATCTGTAACCCTGATTACTAGAACCAATGATGTACGAAGAGCAGAGGATGTAACTTCTAATTTAAAAGTGCATCTATCCGTTCTTCACTTACTGGCAGAAAAAGGGTCTATCAACACCCCTGCCATTTATTTCTTAGGTGAATGGGGTCATCTTGAACGACGAGGAACATCTGACACCCTGTGTGCACACTAGGACCAGTATTTCCGGGGTGAGTAGGCTGCCCTGGGTGAGTTACTTTTTGTACAGCTGATTTGAGCAGATCCCAATAACTTTATTTGAACTTTCCCAACTGCAAATGAAGTGCCAACTCTGGCTGCTTACCAAAGGACTCGTTCTTTGAAGGTGCTGGGTACATTTCTTTGGTGTCCTCCTGTTTACTAAACAAGACTAAGAACCTAGGGGCGCCTGGGTGGCACAGCGGTTAAGCGTCTGCCTTTGGCTCAGGGCGTGATCCTGGCGTTATGGGATCGAGCCCCACATCAGGCTTCTCCGCTAGGAGCCTGCTTCTTCCTCTCCCACTCCTCCTGCTTGTGTTCCCTCTCTCGCTGGCTGTCTCTATCTCTG
This sequence comes from Ursus maritimus, assembly GCF_017311325.1. Lineage (NCBI taxonomy): Eukaryota > Metazoa > Chordata > Mammalia > Carnivora > Ursidae > Ursus > Ursus maritimus. The sequence goes on along the minus strand of NW_024425675.1, from coordinate 22,689,500 downwards.
TCGAATAAATAAATAAAATCTTAAAAAAAAAAAAAAAAGACTAAGAACCTCACTGTGCCTATTCCCAACGCTGAATCAGAACCAACTTCTGCACTTGTCTGTGAAAAGGTGCTGACCATCTATCTGCTCAGGCCACATGGCCTGTGGTGCTCAGGTCCTACAGAGTGCACCTGTGAAATCCAAGAGGAGACAAGACTGCTCTCAGCATCCCGCACCACCTTAACATCGAACCGCACTACTGAAAACCCTGGGAGAGAGACGCAGGAACATACAGACAACCAGCCAGCCTTCGGCAACATCCAGAACTAGCCAGACTTGGGGTTGGATTTCCCTCCACCTTGGTAGCTTACATTATTTCCTTTTGCCCTGTCACAACCCCACCTCTATCCTACCAGGATCTGCCTGCCTGTGCAGGAACACCATCAGATTCCCAGTTACTGAACTCCTACTAACCAAGACTTGCTTCATATGCATTTTTTAAATTTATTTTTTAAATTTTTTGATAGAGATACAACTGACATATAACATTGTATTAGTTTTAGATGTACAACATAATGATTTGATATACGTATATATCAAAAATGATTACTACTTTTAGTTTAGTTAGCCTCCATCACCACACTCGGCTACACATTTTTTGGTTTTTCCCTTGTGATGAAAACTTTTAAGATCTACTCCCTTAGCAACTGTCAAATATACAATACTGTCAAATATACAATACAGTATTATTAACTATAGTCACCATGCTGTATACTCCCCACCCAGGACTTATTTACCTTATTACTAGAAATTTGTACCTTTTGACCACCTTCATCCATTTTGCCTACCTCCCAGCACCACCACTCCCCATACCACCTTTGGCAACCAGAAACCTGTTCTCTGTATCTATAAGTTCATTTTTTTGTTTGGTTGGTTGTTTCAGATTCCACCTATAAATGATAACATACAGTATTTATCTTTATCTGATTTATTTCACTTAGCATAATGTCCTCAAGGTTCATCCATGTTGTCATAAATGGTAATATTTCATTCTTTTTTGTGGCTGAACAATACGCCTCTATGCCTCTGAGTGTGTGTGTGTGTCTATCCATTCATCCACCAACAGACAACTTAGGTTGTTTCTATGCTTTGGCTACTGTAAATAATGTTGCAATGAACACTGCAACATACAAAAATCTTTTTGAGATAGTGATTCCCCTTTGGATAAATACCCAGAAGTAGCTTCCATAGTAGCTGCACCATTTTACATTCCTCCCAGCAGTGCACGAGGGTCCCCTTTTCTCCACATCCTTGCCAAAACTTGTTATTTCTTGTCTTTTTGATAATAGCTATTCTAACAGGTATGAGGTGATATCTCACTGTGATTTTGATTTGGATTTCCCTCATGATTGGTGACATTAAGCATCTTTTCATGTGTCCGGGAGCCATTTGTTTGTCTTCTTTGGGAAAATGTCTATTCAGGTTCTTTGTCCATTATTTAATCGGATTTTTTTTTTTTTTTTTTTACTTAGTTGTATGAGTTCTTTACATATTCTGGATATTAACCCCTTATCAGATACCTAATTTGAAAATACTTTCTTGGGGGCGCCTGGGTGGCACAGCGGTTAAGCGTCTGCCTTGGGCTCAGGGCGTGATCCCCGCGTTGTGGGATCGAGCCCCACATCAGGCTTCTCCGCTATGGGCCTGCTTCTTCCTCTCCCACTCCCCCTGCTTGTGTTCCCTCTCTCGCTGGCTGTCTCTATCTCTGTTGAATAAATAAATAAAATCTTTAAAAAAAAAAAAGAAAGAGAATACTTTCTCTCATTTGGTAGGCTGTCCTTTTATATGCTATACAAAATCTTCTTGGTTTGATGCAGTCTCACTTGTTTATTTTTGCTTTTGTTGCCTCTGCTATTGGTATCAGAGCCAAAAAATCATAGCCAAGACCGATGTCAAGGAGCTTATTACGGCCTATGTTTTTTTCTAGGAGTTTGATGGTTTCAGGTCTTACATTTAAAGCCTTTAATCCACTCATTCTTCTGCATGTGGCTGCCCAGTTTTCCCACCACCACTTACTGAAGAGACCATCCCTTCACCACTGTATATGCTTGGCTGCTTTGTTGCAAATTAATCCACCATATATGCATAGGTTTATTTCTGGAATCTCAATTCTGTTCCATCAATCTATGTCTCTATTTTTACATCAATATTGTAATGTTTTGACTACTCAGGTCTGTAATAGAGTTTAAAATCACGAAGTGTGATGCCTCCAGCTTTGTTCTTATTTCTCAAGATTGCTTTGGCTATTTTGATCTTTAGCTCTTTGGTCTGTGTGGTTCCATACAAATTTGAAGACTGCACATGTTCTATTTCTGTGACTATGTCATTGGCATTTTGATAGGTATTACACTGAATATGTAGATAGCTTTGGGTAGTATGAACATTTGTACAAAATCAATTCTTTCAGTCCATGCATATGGACCTTCTTTCCATTTATTTGTATCATCTTACATCTCTTTCATCAATGTCTGATAGTTTTCAGAGTATGTCTTTTTCTCTTTGGTTAAACTGATTCCTAGCTATTTTATTCTCTTTGATGCAGTTACAAACAGAATTATTTTCTTAATTTCTTTTTGATAGTTTTTACTATGTATAAAAATGCAACCGATTTTTGTATATTGATTTTGTATGCTGCAAATTTACTGAATTCATTTATCAGTTCTAACAATTTTTTGGTGGAATCTTTATGGTTTTCCATATATAAGATCATTTCACTTGCAAATAGAGACAGTTTTACTTCTTCTGTTCCAGTCTGGATGCATTTTACTTCTTTTTCTTGCCTAACTGCTCTGGCTAGAATTTCCAATATGATGTGAATAAAACTGGCAAGAATGGGCATCTTTGTCCTGTTCCTGATTTTGGAGGAAAAGCTTCAGCTTCTCACCATTGGGTATGATGTTAGCTGGGGGTCTGTCTTATGTGGCCTTATTCCTGATAAGGTCCATTCCCTCCACAATCGATGGATGCCGAATTGTGAAAACAGTCTTGAGACTGCTTAGATGGATGAAAGAGCAAGAATGTGGTCAAGTTTTCCTATATGGATCTTCTCACGTTATTGCTCCATACCTAAAACCTTTTATACAAAATCTGCTGTGTGCACAACACTGATCGCCATAGAACTTCTCCTCCTCAAATTTCTGTGATGGCATGCATTAATTTTTACAGCCTTCTAAGGAGAAAATGGGGGATTGCTGCCTTACCAAAAGCTACACACAATGTCTAAAATACACATGTATAGCAGGGCACCAGCCTCAAGCACACTGGCTGGCGGGCTGCAGGAGGGCGCGAAATGTTGCTGAGTGAATGTATGAAAACAAAGGGTGAACACATGCCGGCATGCAAATATGCATCTTCCCCTTGCCACTTAAGTATTCTCCAAGTAGAAGAAAGGAAAGACCAAAGTCTGGATGAGGGCAGAGTATTCCTTTAGATCAGCAACCTACAGCCCCACGGGTCAAATCTGGCCCACTGCCTGCTTTCGTAAATAAAGTTTCAATGGAACACCGCCATGCTCATCCATGTATTGTTTCTGGTTGTCTTCACACTACAACAGTAGAGTTGAATCATTATGACAAAGATCACAAAGCCAAAAATACTTCCTATCCGGCTCTTCACAGAAAATGTTTGCCTAACCCCACTTTAAAAAACAAAGGTTTGTCCTCTAAGGAAAGAGGTACATAGAAGTTGCGAAAAGAATATGCCAAGTGGACAGCAAGAAGCCATGCCTCACAGAAACACGGTAGTAAAAACAACAACGTAGTCATCCCTGGAAAGAGAGGGGCCTTAACTCAATCTCTTCTTATCCGCTTTAAACTTAAAAGAATTATTAACTAGAGAATATGTGCCGATAATCTTTCACTACCTCAGGTGTCTTATTTCTGTGAGCCAGACATTCACTGGGAAACGTAAAACTTAACTTGTTAAAATCAGTAAATTGAGTATGTTGACTAAATTTTGTTTTTGTAGTTGTCTAAGTTTAGATTTACTCTAATCAAAAGGATTAGACAAGTAGAAAGAATTTGCAAGCTCTTATCATCAAGACAGAGGTTCTTTAAAAACAAAAACACTTTTATTTTGGCTTTCAAATATTTATAAAGTCATAGTAAACTACAAACAATCTGCCAATTTTTACAAATACACACATTTTGATTAGTTGAAAATCCGAAGCTTCATATTAATTTTATCTTTATTTTTGATGCAATTTCCTTCTATTAATAACTTCTGACCTAAAAGCTCTATCATTATTCAAATTCCAAGCATTCCAAGCTGAACAGACTAGCAGTGACTATTTTTGATAAAAATGCTGAAAGTTCAAATTTCGAAATTTCTCTCTTAAATACGCTTGATTTCTCCATTCTCCAGATGTAACTCTGTCACAGGCATTCAGACCGGGGATAATTCCCCATTTCTGAATCCTAAACAAAGACCTTCCTATTGCAGCATCAAGCCAAGCTGGTTTGGCAACAGTTTTTATATTTATTGTGAAATCTGTTATAAGGCCAAGTTAGTCCTATACTGCATTTGTTAATACTGTCACATATCATAACAAGCAATTTAAGTTACTAAAACTGTAATTAGATATGAAGTCAGCAGCCTTCAGAGAAGATTACAAAGTTACTTTTGGCCACTGTATTGTATTGACATTGACACTTAAAAACCAATTTCCCTGCAGAACCAAGCAAAAATTCAGAGAACTAGAGCAGCAGAAAGAAATGCTCTTTGATCAAGGTGTGACAGAAAGCAATATCTAAATGCCTAGGCTAAGTGAGTTTATTCCATAGTGCAAAAAACACTTCAGGCTACAGTGACAAGCAATGGAAGGCACCAGCAGCAACCTCTGGAGAAAGTGTTTTACTTCAATTAGGCATTGTAACAAAAATCAATGAGTTTGGTGAAATTTAACAAAGCCTAACATTACACTAAAATACATTTCTCTGCTTCATTATTTTCATTTGTGCTGGATGCTTCAGGACTGCACCGTGGTATAAATTAAAAAATTAGTGTGATCGTATGAGAACTGGTACCAACTGGCTTTTCAAAGTGGTGAGCTTAGCTACCTGACTATACCTTCATACAAGTGACTGACTTCAAATTTCTTTCTAGGCGTGTCAAAGCACTCTTGTGTTTCTCTTACTTAAAATCCAGAAGAGTAGTAACAGGCAAGTATACTGCAGAAGTTCAGAACACAGGCCCTGCTGTAAGACTGCCAAGGTCTACATCCCACATCTGGCACAGGCAACACAACTTGGGCCAGTTGGCTGACCTCTTTCTGGTTCAGTTTCATCTAAAAAAAAGATAAAAAGAGTACCTATCCCAAAGACTTTCTGAGAGGAATAAATGAGTTATCCACGTAAAGGGCTTAGAATAGTGCCTGACAAACAGTAAGTGCTCAATAAATACTAGCTAATATTATTAAGATAAATAACGGACTGACTAAACATGTTTCAAGCAATGAGAAAAGAGATTTTGGGTAATTACTAGATCCTTTTGGAATGCACAGGTTTTTCACATGTAACTTGTACTATATTAGACCATTTTATGATATAAACATCTTTTTTGGTGGTTCACTCCCAATATACAGTCACTTGAAAAGGTCAAAATCAGCTAAGTAATATTGTACCTTCTGAATCGAAATCTGGGATAGAGCCCAGAAATTTATTTTTAAGAAAAATTTCTCAGCTGAGTCTAGTGTGCAGACAAGTTTGGGACCCACTGATCATGACAGGGCTAAAAGCTCAAATTGTCCTTTAAAACTTCATCATATACCTCAGATCTGCACACTAACCCACATAAATGTGTAACCATTTCCTGCCACATTTGTGGCCAAGTTTGATTTATTTAAAAAAAAAAAGTGGAAGTAGGGGTTTAATTTAAGAATAGTGTTTCATCATAGTTAAGTACTGCTCTGCTGGTCTGTTGAAGTCAAAGTCTTCTAATTATAACTACTCAGGAGAACATTCTGGTTATACTAATGTCACTGGGTATAATAGTAACACCTTATATTTGTCCAGACCTTTTTTTTTGTTTTTTTTTTTAAAGATTTTATTTATTTATTTGACAGAGAGATACAGCGAGAGAGGGAACACAAGCAGGGGGAGTGGGAGAGGGAGAAGCAGGCTTCCTGCCAAGCAAGGATCCCGATGCAGGGCTCGATCCCAGGACCCTGGGATCATGACCTGAGCTGAAGGCAGATGCTTAATGGCTGAGCCACCCAGGCGCCCCTGTCCAGACCTTTATGTGGCATTCTACCATTTTATTTTTTCAAAGCTTCAACTACACTCTGAAGTGGGTAGAGCAGTGATGATTCCATTTTACAGACAACACATGAAAGGGTTATCTGCAACAAGCGAAGCCCCAAGAAGGGCACACATCCTCTAACTCCCAGAACCATTTCTCTTAATTTTGTTTGCTTGCTCTACCCAAAGAAAAACAAGATATCAAAAAATACTTTCTAAACGCAAGAAAACTCAACAGAAGGAGAAAACAAAGTTTGAGTACTACAAGTTACTGCTATGAACTATGAAGAAATTATGTTTTCCTTCAAAATGTAATCATATATCCTAAAAACAAAACAAAAAAAAAAACCTCTGGCTTTTTCCTATTTATAATAAATGAGACTGGAAAAGAATAAATTTGAATGAGAAATTACTCACTAAATTGGATGGAAGCAAACAAACTACAGAGATGAAGAGAAGTCTCTCTAGCCTGTAGGGATCTACCCAAAGTCAGACCCAGGATAGGCGGAACTGGCATCATTAGCAGGATGTTCCAAGAGTCAAAATCACTTTAGCCACTTTACAGTAGTCTAGACCTCTCTCAACTCTTTACGTAACATACTCAGGATAAATGGAATTAATTTTGAGAAGCAATAGCACAAAGACATTTATGACTACGGGAAAGACCAAAAGCATCTCCTTTCATTGCTCATTTTTAGGCTGCATAACACTGAAGTTCTAACTGCTAATTATTTTTAAAATGCATTTATATAAAATGAAATGTTTTGTAATTATTTTTGAAATACAAATTATTATTCATTTCCATTTAATTCTGCTAAATTATTAATACAACTCATTTACTGCGTTTTATGTTCTTACTAAAATACAACAAATATTAGTGACTGTATTCTTAACTATATAGTTCAATGTTAATCATAAAGGTTAAAAATGCCAGGAATTTAATAACAAAAAGCACATTGTAGGACCACTCTTGGAATCTTATTCACAGCTGTGCAATTAAAAATAAAGAAAATCAATATAATAAGTCACCGTAGAAACATTATAATAAAAAAGTCAGCTTTCAATCGATGCAACTTACTGTAAAAAGCCAAATCTATCCGTGACTTTGTAAACAAGGTAATCAGCATCCTCCCAAGGTTCAATCTCGGCACCTTCTCGTCCCTGTAATAGCAGACAAAGAAGGGTATTATTGGGAATTTATAAAATTGAATAATTTCTTAAAACATAAAGACCACAAAAAAGTTATTTTTTATGAATTAATAATAAGAGCTAGAAATGAGGCACTATCAACCTAAATTACCTGTAAAAACAACAACAACAACAACAACAAATACTTTTGGCAATTTAATCACTATTTCCCAATTATAAGCTTCAGAAGATCCGTATGCCAGCAACAGCTGACACACAGCTAAGCCCTTATCAGACTTGGGTTTGTGTGAAAAGTCAACTGGGAAAGACAGAGCAATGAAGGGTAAGAAAGCACTCAAGAAGGAACTGCCAAACTTTAATGTTTTTGACTAAACATGTCATAGAAAAAACCTATTTCTTGCCTTTCATCCAAACTTCTCAGAACAGTAAGCTATCCACCCTGTCTCTCTACTTCTTTACTTCACAGCTACATCAGCCTTGACAGTATTCTTCTTGCCAAGGTCAAAATGATCTGCCATTGTTCAATCCAGAGACACTGTTCAGTTCTTATCTAGTGGATTCTGTTCAGTGCATTTGTCAGTGTTGCTCACTCCCCATTCGTCAAACTCCATCACACCAGCCTCTCTTAGTTCTCCTCACACCATCCAACTCTTCTTCTAATGGGTCTTCATGGGTCCCTCTTAACTGTCAGTGTACCCACAGCTCTGCCCTCAGCCCACTGCTCTTCTCACTCTACTTTTGAAGCCGTTAACTAGCACCGATTAGAGTAGGAACCTCAAATGTCTACACCAATCCATCAAACTTCAGACTCAATACCCAACTGTCTCATGGGCCCCTCCATGTGTGTATATTTTATCAATGACTGCACAATGGCTAGCCTAGCTCCTGCGTGTGACTTAACTACGTGAAAAAGAAAATGCATGCAAGCATGAATGAATGATAGGTCTATTGGTTTTAAATGTTAAGCAGTTAAATAAATTAATTAGGTTTTTCAGACTCCACTAAAACCTATTCACAATAATGGGAAATTGTGTCTGATGCTCCAAACAACCAATTTAAAAACAAACTCTAGGAACATAACTATTAAGTAGAGCACTGCCTGCCTGTATGCTCCCTGGGAGCAGGACACAGTCCAGATGGCTTTCTATAATTTCATGCTCCTGTTATTCTCTCAAATAATCAAAAATAACAGATATGAAATTACACGCAACTGAGATAAATATAAAACATGACATTTATAAATCACTGCCTACAACCCATTATAGACCTCAAGGGGTAAAGTAATAATAAGGAGAAATGTAAATTGTCAACAACTGTTATATTCTAGGGCATCAAAAACCAGATTCCATAACTAACATGGAGATAAGATGCTAATGGAGGTTATACATAATGTATGAGTTTAAATTTTCAGATCCGTGTTAAAATTTTAACAGCACATATAAATTATAAATAAAATGGGTATTTAATTCTATATACTGACATATTCAAATATTTATTGAATACCTAGCATGAGTTAGGAACTCTTCCAGATATTTAGGATACAAGAGTAAATCAAACAAAAGAAATCCTTACCCTCAGAGTTTACATTCTAGGAGTGACAGCAGACAACAAACAAAATAAGTATAATACGAAGTATGCTGATATAATAAGTGCTATAGTGAAAAATAAAGAAGAGAACAGGGATCCAGAGAGCTGTTATTAAACAGTGTGATTAGAGAAGATCTCACTAAGATGGCAGCATCGGGATAAAGATCTGAAAAAGGTGAGGCAATGAGGCATGAGAATATCCAGGATTAAAGTGTTCTAGGCAGAAGAAACAGCCAGTGCAAAGGCCCAGAGGCAGGAGCAAGCCTGGTGTGTTGGAAGAACAACAGAGACGAGAGTGCCTGGAGCAGAGGGAAAGAGGGAGAGAAAATCTGGAGATGAAGTCAGAGAAAAAAGATGACTTCCCACTGTCACATGAAATAAACAAACTGCTTCTGTAATTTAAGCTCTCCAAACACCAAATCCATTTCTATTTCTATGTTTTTTTCTAACAAAACTTACTCAAAGAGTAAATATGAATACTTACTCTGTCATATTTAGCAACTATTTCAGCTCGCTCCTGAGCAAGTTTGAGGGCTACATCCTGGTCTGAATCTGTGGAGAGATCAAATTTAGATGAACCGTTATTTAAAGAACCATAAAGTTAATTAATTATAAAACTAAGACAAAATAAAAATAAAACAAAAAATCGGTATTACCTAAAAGGACAAACTAGCAAAATCGAATAAACTTAAAAGGGTAAGTTAAGTATCTGTAACTACAACTTTGAAATATCACCGCATCTATCATTTCAATAGTATAGATGATATTCAAAAGAAAGCAAATTTGTTAATATAGCATTAAGTTAGGGGAGATCATAAATCTTATCCTTCAAGAATCAATTTTGGATCTAATTTCAGAGAAATAAGTATTAAAGTAGAAACAAACCGAAAGCTCTCAGCTTTCAGATGAAATCCATCTGGACATATGATGAGAAGGAACATTCAAGAAGGCTTTTACAAATTGAGGTAATTTGTCCACAAAACAAACCTGTGTAAGCTATACTTCAGGAGTTAAAAAAAAAATTATTTCTCATGATGAAAATAATTACTTCTTCATTTGGCCTCTGAGGTCCCCCTCATCAACTATTCCAACTACTATGATAATCTTCAATCTTACCACACACATATACCCTTCTTTGTTACTACCACCATGTATCTTTGGAAAAACACAAATCTGACAACAGCAGTAGAGATCATAACATGAAATAGCATGCATATGATAACACATCCCAAGTACTGTACAGAAAAAGAAAAGACCAATAACAGGCTATGTCAAAGGCACCTCTTATCAAGAAGAAAAAGACAAGCATTCCAAGAGAAATGTGGGCAAAGGCCATGAGCAAGAAATTCACAAGAGTAACAATAGCAGCCACAAGCAAATCTGTGTTCTCAGTAATTCCCTGGCAGATAGTAAGATATGGCCAGGCAGCAGATACCGTGAAAAGCACTTTCCATGCCTTATCACATGTATTTCTCACAACCCCACCCTAAGATAGGTATCATATGAATTCTATCACACAGACAAAAAAGTGAGGCCTAGAGATTTTAGTGAACTTGTGTAAGGTCACAAAACTAATGAAGAGCAAAACTGGGATTCAAATCCAGATAGTCTTGACTCCATAGCCAATAATTTTAAGGATTACTTTATAAAAATGATTACTTATGACACGAGAAAGGACTTCCAGGGAAAGAGGACTGGTAGTACATTTTATATCCATTCTTCCCGAAACTCACTAAAATGACAATAGAGGGATTCTTTAAATCCCCTTCCTCAAAGGCCCAGGAAATGGTGGCTCCCCAGGAGAGGGAAGGGTGGGGTTGAACACGGAAAGGTGAGGAAAGACTAATTCCCTGAGATTGAAGGGATGTGCACGAGTATGGAAGAGGTTGGGTGCAGGGAAGAAAACCCCATCTTCTCCCTCCACAGCAGACCAGCAGATCTGGCCTGAAACTGCGAAAGCAGGAAGGGTCAATCCAGGCATGCCATCTAGCACCATGGAAGAAAACAGACAACGAGGCAGCTCGAGGAGTGGAAGGTTGTTACTTCTGTGGGGTGGGCTGTGAGAAGGGAGGAGTATGACAGTCAGCTATTTTTCAAAATAAGCCATACAGACTGCTGAATCTTTAAACCAAGTATAGCTCTGATAAAAATAAACTCTAAATTTAAAAGCCAAGGCATGGAAAAAAATCAAACTTATTAGAAACTAAAGAATTACAAGCTTTAAAATATCTTTGTACTTTTCTCTGACCAAAAAAATGCACTTTTGTTACTCAATGTTGACAATAGCATGGGGAAATCTGCAGTAGCTTACTGTGAGGGGAGACTTATCAGTGTGTAAAAATCTTTGTGGAGAGCAATTTGATAATATGTCTGCAGAATCTTAACAGGCATATCCCAACAATTCCACCTCTAGGGACTTACTTAGGCCAATGAGATCATCAATGGAACAGTAAAAATTGGGAAAACGGGAATTTGTAAATTTTTAAATGTTTATTTGGGAAAAAATGTTTACGTCACTGCTTTTCTCAGACTACAAAGTGTCAATATGTTCTCCTTTGAGTGAAAAGTGAATAAATAGTAGAATGGTTCAATAAAATAACAAAAATGCAGACTCGTCGTTTATATTTTCACAGTGAACTAATATAGTCAGGAGTCTGGGATAATCAACTCAATTATATATTCATTACCCTATTCTAGACTTACGGACCTCTGTCAATACCTTTTCCCTCTTCTGTTGCCCAGCTTCACAACATTACACTCCCACTTCTACAAAGGGGTAGGGAAAGCAAATTAATAGAAATTAAACTCAAACTAGGAAAGTTGACTACTTATTAAACTCCACTTCCGTTATCAGAACTAAGCGTGAATATCTAAGGTGATCAGGCCAAATTCAATGGATGAGTGTTTTCTTTGAATATATTCTATACCAGACCTTCATTCCTGCTACCAGTCCTAGGAGTCTCAATTCATTTCCTACTTAACAATGACAAGTTTAAAAAGGCAGGAACTGGAAACAGTATGTAGTTAAGAAGATGCAAAGTATCCCAAGAAAGCATCATTGTGGTGAACTGTAAGACAGAAAGCTTTCCACAGATCATCTCTAGTCTAGAGATTTCTAGAAAGGAAAACCTAACTGTGTAATAGAGGCCATACAGGAATTGAACAAAATTCTATCTTAATTTTATGAGAGAAAGATCATGTACTTTAATATGATTAGAGTAGTTGACATGGCTCTAAATCAAATAAAGTAAGTTCCAAATTTTTAAATTCCTTTAGAAATTTCTTATCATTGCATTTCCCTGTGGAGAGAAAATTCTGTAATGTTGACAAATGTGTTCTAAAAAAAGCATGAATCTGAAGTCAAGCTGAATTTATAAAATATAGCCAAACCTGCTTCTTTAAAGAGACTAAATCCAAATGCCAATTCTTTCCAACAGGGAGTAGTAGAGACATTATTTATCATCCACGTTGTGAGGCAATCATCTTTAGAGTAAGAAGTAATATCCTTATGCAGAATTCACCATAGTTATATTGTTTCATATTGTCTGATCTATAGTTGAGAAGTTTATTAAGAATTACACTAGAATCCTCCCTTTGGTTTCACTGTGAGTGCTTACTTAGAAAGTCCGTTGCAAGAACAAAGAGTATGCCCTAAAACACTGACCACAAAGGGATATCAACAGCTGTCTTGTGTCTGTGAGCAAGTGTGCACAAAGTTCCAGGCACCTATTAAACAATGACAGTTGTGTTACTCGGTACTTATATCACATGTCATTATTAAATTTAAAAAGCTCTATTACATTACTCGAGCCAAATTAAGTCAAATTATTTTTATTGACTTCACATCTAACGTAACAATGTTCCAAAGTAAAAGAGGCATATTTGAAGCAGTAAAAATCAAAAGACATTGGATATGTATACTCAAGTATACAGGAAAACATATCTGGGCACAAATTTATGGAAGGTATAGCATCTTATGAAGGGTTTAAAAAACTAACAACTATAACATTTTACGAAGACTTCTAATTCCCTTTATATATATTTTTAAGATTTTATTTATTCATTTGAGAGAGGGAGAGAGCACAAACAGGGAGAGAGGTAGAGGGAGAGGGAGAAGCCAACTCCCTCCTGAGCAAGGAGCCCGATGTAGGACTTGATCCCAGGACCCTGAGATCATAACCTGAACCAAAGGCAGCCACTTAACCGACTGAGCCACCCAGCTGCCCCTCTAATTTCCTTTAAACACAAGAATTTTTAGAAGCAAGCATCCTCCTGAATGACATTTTTTAAAAGCAGGCATTGTAGCTTAGTATCACTCAATTAATCCCAAATTGTAATGAACAAGTCAAAATTATTAAATTTCAAATTTAATCCACTAAAAACAGACAACAGACATTTTTCCTACTGTACATTCTGACAGATTATTATTATATATAAATCAACTATTCCAATTTAAGAAGTACTTTACCCTTTGTTAGACAACTGGTCTGGCCTTGGGAATTAACGGCAGCTTCAGTCCTCATAGAGTAAACTTATCTACTCCAAGATTTCATTATTATTTTACAGTTCTCAAGCACACCAGGAGTGTTAGGTGGTGCCTCACACATTCTTGCAACAAACTGAAACAGAAAAGTGGAAGGCAGCTCTACTTTAAACTATTTGTGAAACAAGCAGAAGAAAGAAAACATTTCTAGGGGAGAAGAAAAGACCTTTCTGTGGTTACGGACTACAGATATTCAAACAAAGATGATGTTTGTTGAGGATAAAAACATGTCTTTCAGGCTAGATCCCAAGTATGAACCACACCAGCCTACACCCAGCATTCCATCTGACAACAAACAGGAGCTTGAAAGAAGCAGCTTTACAACATGCCTTCATCTTGTATTACAAAATTAGCCACATGCTTACTACTTTTAATAAAATTTGTCATGAAGCAACAAAGACAATTTTTATTGGAAACATTAAACTAAAGCTAAGTAGGAATGTTCTCCTCAAATACATTTTACATCTTAACATAATTTTTAATGTGAAAACTGCAGCCTCTGTTTCAGACACTAAGTGAATACATGCTAAATTCTGGAAGGTTTTGGAAAGTTTTAACACACCACACATATACAAGTGAACAAATGTTTTGTGAAACAATGTGTGTAACTACTGTAGGATGGCACTGTGAAATTTCCTCTTCCATTCTATTTATTCTTCCCTACTTCCCTTCAGTGCTTCCTTCTTTCTTTAAAATGGTCAAGGACCTACAATTTAGAAACCACTTTGCACATCGTAGGTCCTTGACCTGTTAGAGGCACGCTTGTGAACATTATAATTACACTTAACTGGACACTAACACATTAAGTTTATACTCAGCTTAAGCCACCTGTAATATTTAATATAAGCAAAAGACCTCAGAAGCTTAGAGAGAGGGAAAGATTTCAAGTTATACACCAAGGAATGAGAATCAGACTGCTATCAAACTTCTTACCAGCTAAAAGGTAATGAAACTCTGTTTCCAAAGTTCTGAGAAAAAAACTATCATTAGCTGAGAATTCTACGCCAAGCCCAACTATCAATCAAGCATAAAGAAAAAATTAAAAACATTTCTAGATATTATGAGCTATGCTGAGCTCAAGAATGACCCCTCCCCCCCAGAAGATGTCCACATCCTATCTCTGGAACCTGTGAATGTACCTTATATAGCAAAGGCATTTGCAGACGTAACTAAGTAAGGCTCCTGAGATAGGGAGATTATCCTGGATCATGCAGATGGGCCCGACGTAATCATAAGGCACCATATAAAAGGGAGACAAGAAAGCTTGATGATGGAAGCAAGAAGTTGGAGTGCTGTGAGAAAGGAAGGGGTCACCAGCCAAAGAAAGCAGGTGGTCTCCAGAAGTTAGAACAGACTAGGAAATAGATTCTCCCCTGGTGGCTCCAGAAGGAGCCAGCCAGGCTGACACCTTGTCTTTGGCCCAGTGAAACTGATTTCAGACTCTGGCCTCTAAAACTGTAACAGAATAAATCGTATGTTGTTTTAAGCCACCAAGTTTGTGGTCGTTTGTTATAGCAGTGATAGGAAACCAATATAATACCAATACCAATACTGCCTCTGCAATGTTTCTTTTATTTTTTATTTTTTTTTTAAGATTTTATTCATTTATTTGACAGAGAGAGAGACAGCCAGGGAGAGAGGGAACACAAGCAGGGGGAGTGGGAGAGGAAGAAGCAGGCTCTCAGCAGAGGAGCCTGACGTGGGGCTCGATCCCAGAGCTCTGGGATCACGCCCTGAGCCAAAGGCAGACGCTTAACAACTGTGCCACCCAGGCGCCCCTGCAATCTTTCTTTTAAAAAGAATTTCAGAATACACTACAGAAAAACAAGACAACAACAGAAGAACTGACAGAGACTCTCTCCTTTTTCAAACATTAGTCAGGCCCCTCCTAACTTCTTCCTGACGAGGCCTCATCCTGTCTCCAAACTACCTAGCCTGGCTGTAGCAGGAGACCCCCCACACCCTGATAGCTGGTCACCCTGGCACGTCTTTACCCAGAATCCTGTTCAGTCAGTGTAGAAAGGACCCCTGTACCCTTGATGTCACCTCTACCTGCTGAATCCTTTACTCTGCCTGTTGGCTATAACCCCCCCTTGTCCTTACTGTGTTTGGAGGGGAGCCCGATCTATCTCCCCTATTGCCAACAGTCTCAACACTAACTACAATCGTCCTGAACAAAGTCTTCTTGGTTGTTTTAACAAGTGCCAGAATAAATTTTTCCTTAACAGAATCAAAAAGAGGGGCAAACACAGGATCCATGAAATGAAATCTCAGGGGGCTAAAATTAGACATTTCCAGATGCCAAATATGTAGTTGCCTAGAGAGCAGTCAGCCTACATTAGAATAGGGAATACAAGGTGTCTTCAGGCAGAAAGTGGATATTATTAGTGATACAGTAAAAGCTTATACATGAAAGACTCCAAAAAGAGGTGAAAAGACTGTTAGAAATCAGAACAAGCAAAGCAGGGAGTGATAAAAGTCACAGTCAAACGTAAAGAAATGTACGAAAGGCATTTGTACATTTGAATTGGAGAAATAAATTCATGTGACCTCGACACTTTCAACAGGAGAATTTTACTTCCTTCCTACCTACGTCATATTTGAAACTGAAGTAAATGATACTGACATTAATGTGATATTGACATTATTCTGATTATGTAAGAATTTTATTGACTTTTCATATTCACAATCAACTGTAGACAAAGTGTCCAAAATCAAACTCTGATCTGCACACACAGACCCCACTCCAAACTTAAGCCCCCTTTCTAAAAGCAGCTACTGTGACCTATGAAAAACATTCTCCGCACTATACGGGAACCTGCATGTACCCATGCGCGCGCACACAGACATCAATTTCCCTTTTCTAGTCAAAGACTAGAATCGTTCTATAAATAACTCTACACCTTACTCTTTTTCATTTAACAGTACATCTTGGAGATTGTGCATATCAACACCTACAGATCTACCCAGTAGTGTGCCAATAAAAGCTTAGCAACCGATTCTTAGAGGGAAGAAGTAGGGGCTCGGAGACCTGGTTTGTGGCCTCTCCCAACTTCCAGGCGGCCACTACCCCCACTGCGGTGGCTAATTAGCAAAGTGCAGCGCGCTGTCACGGAACGCAGAGTTCAGCTGGCTCAGATACTTCGACGGATCTGCCTCAACCTGGCCACATCTGTAAAGCTTCCTAAGGCGTTCATGGAATTTATTCAACCAGTCTTCTCTAGAGAATGTGAACTAGGATAAAATGAGAGTCCATCTTTAATGGGAGTTAAAGATGAAACATCGTGCGGTAAAGAGCTTACTAGGCAGTGGTGACCAAAGGCAAGCGGAAAAACAGAGGAAGCAGAAACTACCAGGAAGCTGAGGGGGGAAAAAAGCAGCTGTTGCAGAGAGGAAAATAGTACCTGACGTGCAGAGCAAAGCGAGTCACCATCACAGAGACACTTCAGTCTAAAAAAAGAGACAGAAGGACCTCTTCCTGAAGCTGCTTCATGCTTCAGTTCCCAGTGGCTTTCACTTCCTGCTCAATACAAATAATGCTCTTTTTTCTTGAAATAATTTGAATAAGTTATTCTTGTCTATGATCCGAGTTCCTTCATTCCACCACATCTTTCAACCAAAAGAGGCCCTCAGCACCCAGAGTGCCTACGCCATGGTTTCAGTTATTTGCGAGCACTTTCTTAGCATGCCATGGACTAAGACATATCAAAAATAAGGATGCTATTAACGGTAAAATCTTAATAGGCACCATTGCTAAAAACTTCAGCATTTCTTTTGTCATGCTCTAGATCCAAGGCTGGAAGGAATACTCGAAGGAGGAATAAGCAGAGTTAAGCAGATTAACACTAAAACATAACTAAAAACAAACAAAATAAAGGAAGGTGCACTAGTCACAAGAGAACCTGAAATACCACTTATTGTAACTGGTCATTCTGTGTGAGATGACATTAAGTGCGGTCACTTACAAGTTCCATATATGCTCTCCCCACCCCCCAGAACGTTTATTCTGAAACAGCATGCCAGGATACCCTGGATACCAACCACCTGACAGTCCCATGAGAACTAACCCAGTGTCTCCTCCTTTCCCTTCTACTCCCTCCACTGGAAGGTCATCTCTAATCCAACATTCCTTTGCACTCCAGCCCAATCCCACTTCCCTCTCTCATAACTCACTTAATTCCATATTAAACAATGTCTTATCAAAAAATGTACAACCCCCGGGGCGCCTGGGTGGCACAGCGGTTAAGCGTCTGCCTTCGGCTCAGGGCGTGATCCCAGCGTTATGGGATCGAGCCCCACATCAGGCTCCTCCACTATGAGCCTGCTTCTTCCTCTCCCACTCCCCCTGCTTGTGTTCCCTCTCTCGCTGGCTGTCTCTATCTCTGTCGAATAAATAAATAAAATCTTAAAAAAAAAAATGTACAACCCCCAAAACCTACTTCTCTCCTTCTTCCTCCCTCCACTAGAGTTAATAATCTTAGAAAACTCTTTGGCTTCCTTTTCTCTTTCTCATGTTCACTGGGAATAAGACAACAAAAAATTCAGATCATAGTGGCAATTATTAAACTACTATAAATAATTGTGATCAAGGAAGGGACAGCCAAAGACTAGAAGCTAAATACATGAAAGAACAAATGCCATAACCCAAAGTCTTCAGAAATGCCCGATCTACTCTCAGAACCACCACACAAGTGTCCATACAGTAGCTTCATATTTCTTTAGTTTAATACTCATTGTCTGATACCATTAAAAAAAAAAGCATTCAGTTTGAGAAGTTCTTTGTAGATCTTGGATACCAGTCTTTTATCTGTAGTATCATTTGCAAATATATTCTCCCATTCCGTGGGCTGCCTCTTAGTTTTTTTGATTGTTTCCTTGGCTGTGCAGAAGCTTTTTAAAGACTGGTATCCAAGATCTACAAAGAACTTCTCAAACTCAATACGCGAGAAACAAATAAACAAATCATAAAATGGGCAGAAGATATGAACAGACACTTTTCTAATGAGGACATACAAATGGCTAACAGACACATGAAAATATGTTCAAAAGCATTAGCCATCAGGGAAATTCAAATCAAAACCACACTAAGATACCACCTTACACCAGTTAGAATGGCAAAAATTGGCAAGGCAAGAAACAACAATTGCTGGAGAGGATGTGGAGAAAGGGGATCCCTCCTACATTGCTGGTGGGAATGCAAGTTGGTACAGCCACTCTGGAAAACAGTGTGGAGGTCCCCTAAAAAGTTAAAAATTGAGCTACCCTATGACCCAGCCATTGCACTACTGAGTATTTACCCCAAAGATACTGACGTAGTGAAGAGAAGGGCCACATGCACCCCAATGTTCATAGCAGCAATGTCCACAATAGCTAAATCGTGGAAGGAGCCGAGATGCCCTTCAACGGATGACTGGATTAAAAAGCTGTGGTCCATATATACAATGGAATATTACTCAGCTATCAGAAAGAACGAGTTCTCAACATTTGCTGCAACATGGACGGCACTGGAGGAGATAATGCTAAGTGAAATAAGTCAAGCAGAGAAAGACAATTATCATATGGTTTCTCTCATCTATGGAACATAAGAACTAGGAAGGTCAGTAGGGGAAGAAAGGGATAAAGAAAGGGGGGGTAATCAGAAGGGGGAATGAAGCATGAGAGACTATGGACTCTGAGAAACAAACTGAGGGCTTCAGAGGGGTAGGGGGTGGGGGAATGGGATAGGCTGGTGATGGGTAGTAAGGAGGGCACGTGTTGCATGGGGCACTGGGTGTTATACGCAACTAATGAATCATCGAACTTTACATCGGAAACCGGGGATGTACTGTATGGTGACTAACATAATGTAATAAAAAAACATTAAAATAAAATTTTAAAAAAGCATTCAAAATAAATAAGCTTAAATACTTTTCAATTTTAGCTTTTATTTTAATTATCAGTATAAATAGGATTTGTATCTTTTTGCTCAAAATATTCTATTATAGCACTATCAGCAGGGTATCAGTATTTTCTATTATATCATGCTTTAAATGAATAGTTTTAAAATTTTCCATTAATTTACAGAACACATTTCTTCAAACAAATTCTTATATAGAAGCCCAATTGCTCAGCAAGGCAGGTAGGTGAGGTTGAGGAGAGAGAGAGCAAATTCTCCTGGCTTGATCTCCCTCTTTCCTCCACAGTGATCCAAGGGACCTGTAGGGACCTCCAGTGCTATACAAGCCAAAGCAAGCTGTACCCACTGGCCTTCTTTTGTGAGTACCTTTGTAAAGCTACTGCTCAAAGACTTCTCTTCCAATCAGTTTTCCAACCGCATATCTCAAGCTCCCTTTCACAGAGTCTCCCCGACAATTCTCAAGGTCCCGGTCGTCCTTATACAAATAAAAAGATCAACATTTTATAATTGATAGGTTGGCTGTTGTTTTATTTTGTTTGTAAGCATATAAGACCCTTCAGAACAGGACACAGCTCTAATATTTTAAACACAGAGCACCCGGTATCAACAAGGTATGTAATATTTCCATAACTAAGAAGATACTTGAAATTATAGTCTTAACAATAATTCCTGGGTAGGCTTCTATTACTTGCTTCTTAATTTCTAGAAAGATGAGAAACAAAATAATTTTTCAAGTCCTAAAAATAATTACTTTTGACAAAGATTTATTATAATTGAGAAGATCATTTTTTCTCAAATTCAATCATGAATTATAGCCTGCTTCTAGTGGACCCACCTTACCAATGCCCATGGCATAAGGGAGAACTGGCCACTGCTTCTTTTTTTCTAGCGTACTTCCAAACCAGTACCCTAAATACCTTATTGAATACACTTACTGACATGTCTATTTAACTGTAAGCTCCAAGAACAAGACAGTTATCTCATTCATCTTGGTATCATTAGTATCTCTCACAGTGCCTAACATAGGGTAGATGCTCACCAAATATTTCTTAAAAAGATAAAAATAACTCCTCAAAATTAATTACTATTGTGAACTATTCGACGAGCTAAACACTTAATATATCAATTCATTTTTAACAATTAGACTTTTATTTTATTTATTTAGTTGAGAGAGAGCATGAGCCAGGGGAGGAGCTGAAGGGGAGGGAGATGGAGAGAGAGACTCTCTTAAGTGGACTCCATGCTGAGCGCAGAACCTGAAAGCAGTGGAGCTCGATCCCAGGATCACAACCCGAGCCAAAGCCAAGAGCAGGATGCTCAACTGATTCAGTTCAACTGGCTGAGTGGGCCGCTCAACTGATCGACCCAGGTGCCCCAACAATTAGATTTTAAACTATTTTCCAGATATACTTTCACTGCAAAAAGTGTATCTTTACTAAAGATTATCAGCTTTGTTTTTTTATTCTATTTCAAGGTAGCATTAAAAACTTTATTAAGACTGTAAAATTCAGATATGATAAGTCACAATCTATTTCTGATTAGCACTTCTGATTACTTACCAGTCCTTCATATCCATTAAGGAAGAAGGAAAGAAGGAAGGAAGAAAAGAAGGGAGGGAGGGAGCGAAGGGGATAGATAGACAGACAGATAGATGGATAGATAGAGAAGTCTCTTGAAAGTTGAAGAAAACCGGAGACTTGTGTGTGATGTTTGTGTTCCAATCTACTCCTCTCCTCACGTCTTCCTCGATCTAGCTCCCCAATCCACTCAACAGAGCCTCGCAGTCTCACTTTCTTGACAGAAAGATCCTGTTTACTTGGCTGAGTGTGCTACCATCATGCTTCAAGTCCACGTGGAGACACTTCAGCTAAAGGAACACTCCCGAACTCTCCCGCCACTCTTCTGCCACTCCTCTCATGGGAGCAGAAGGACTTTTGAGGTTGGCTTGGTTGAGCTCCTTGCTCTCTCTCTCTCAGCCACCCGGGGTGCATGCCCTCCACTCCACTCTCCATGCATGAAGGCACCCGTCCTGAGGGGAGGCCTGCAGATGCTCGGCTGTGCTAGTCACCCAGTGAGTACATCTAAGTCAAGATGGGCTAATAAGCCCTTTTCATTTCAGATCTAATGTCATGTCCTCAGATTAGCCAATAGAGGAGACATTTTGATCTCCATCTGTCAGTCTCTTGTGTCTTACTTCTCAAAGAGAAGAAACAGTATCACTATCAGGTCCCTAGAACTCCCCAAATCAGACTAGAAACTCCTACGCTTATGTGTAAGGTGATTCATAGAGAAAAAGGATATGGAGTGATGTAACAATATTTAAATACCATTACTACTGATGAGAAGCATAATTACTAGCTGTTGAATGTGAGTGCAACTCCCACATGTGGGGGCAGGGTTGAATGACAAAATTGCCAACAACAGATACTTAGCACCAAGACAAGCTTATGAGTCATTTTACTCACTTAGATCCGCCTACAGTTGCTGGCAAACTCAGGATTATACCTTAGCTGCTTTTCCAGCAGTATGATTGTTTTAGAAGATGACACAAGGCTCACTGGTGACAACTCCCTGTTTGTGGATACTTTACAACCTGGCCAGTGAGAGTTTACTAGGTGCCAGACACTGTGTTGAGCATTTACTACACATCATCTCACATAATCCTCACACAACCTACTCCTAGAGTTGTGTGTCTATGCCCAGTCTACATGTGGGGAGCCTGAGGTGTGGAGAGGTTACGTCATTCTGGTCCTAGGGGAAATAAGTGGCAGAACAGGACTTAAAAGTCAAGGCTATCTGACTTTAAAGCCCTGTTTCTATTTTGCTGAAGTACAAATGGATGATCTTTTTATATTTCTTCTGACCTCTGCTAGTCCTTACATTTCTTCCCTTAGAAATAAATCTACCTGTGATTCTTACGGGTTCTTCACAGTTGCTTTCTGCTTTCCAGTAGCCTTCTAAACTTACCACACTGAATTGTCTGCTATTTGTGCAAAATGGACTCCGATGATATAGAGAGTCCAAGAACCACTTATATGAGACATCCTTTATAATCCTAAGCAACTGTACTTCCTATATTATAAGCTGTACGTCTTAGGATAATAATAGGAAATGTTCAAGAAACATACAGTGCTCGCTTCAGCAGCACACATACTAAAAACTGGAATGATACAGAGAGGATCAGCATGGCCCCTGCACAAGGATGACACGCAAATTCATGAAGCATTCCAAAAAAACACACAAATAAAACAAAAAGCCTGCAAAAATATTTGACCAACTAATCACCATATGGATACTAAAGTTAACTCTGCTAAAATACTTTATGCATTTAGTAGATACTAACTCAAATGCCCTCACAATTAATTTCTATGATTATGGAAAGAATTCGTTGAATCTACTTCATTTACTTGACTTTTACAACTCTTTCAGCTCATTCAGAACCATAAGCATGTACAGTTATATTCACTACAATACAAGTTCATGCTGAATTCGGCCCAATGGGTACTAACGAGAAACGATGCAATTACAGAAGAATCTTGGAGACCACATACAAGACAAGGGGAATGGAAGAGAATTTATAGAATGCCCACCTTAGTAGTACATGACTAATTCCACAGATAATCTGGCAAACCCTATTCTCAACCCGATGGTAACTTTTTGACTCTTTAAATCAAAAATGATATGAAAATAACAAACTGTGCCTAAAATGGCATACTAAAACAAGAACTCAGTATCACCTAGAACAAACTACCACACAGAAAGAATTGCATTAATACTTTTTTTTTTTTTTAAGTATGACAGTGCAAGTATTATTTTGTCCCTGAATGGCTCTTAGGTTCAAATCAGAATACAAGGCCATTGAGGAGTGCCTAGGTGGCTCAGTCAGTTGAGGATCCAACTCTTGATCTCAGCTCAGGTCTTAATCTCAGGGTTGTGAGTTCAAGTCCTGCATTGGGCTCCATGCTGGGCATGGACACTACTTAAAAAAAAAAAAGAATGTAAGGCCAGCAAAAGCAAAAGGCAAAAGCCAGCAGCTTGGGAAATAATAAATATAATAAATATAAATGTTCATATCACACTGAAGCTGTCATTCATTCAAATAATTTTGTTTTAAAACATGCCCTAAGTTCCAAGCACAGCACCACATAATTCTCATAAAATGGAGCTGCATTCACCACCTCCCCTAACAAATCCTAAGAACATCATATATGCATATCTCATATTTGTATGTGTGTTTAATATAACATGTATTCTTTACATTGTTACTGTTATTATACCAATAATGTTGTGTTGGGGTGCCTTGTATAAGTGAGATTTATTTTATATAACAAACATCAAAAATGCTATACACATATGAAAGTCACTGATCAGGAGACTAGATAAAATAAATACCAACTAAGTCTGGCTCATAATAACAGCGAGCATTTCTTCTGCACAATACAAACATCTTATGTATGTTATTTCATGTAATGACCTCACATCCAAAAATGAGATAGGTATCATTATTGTTCATTTCACAGACAAGAAAATTGTTAGGTTAATTAACTTGCAAGATCACACAGCTCTGAAGTTCTAGAAGTGGCACTGGGACTAAGGTAATAGGGCCCCAGAGTACTCATAATCACTCCACGTCATCTTTGAATAAATGAAATGGCAAGCAAATGAACAAAGGTTTGTCAAGATAATCTGTCAAAAGGGATCCTCAAAGTAGCATTAAATCAGGGCAAGAGGCCAAGGAAATGCCCCCCAGTCAACAGGAAGCCAAGGAGGTGTTTTTGAAGAGAAAACTGGCCAGAAGCTGTAGCACAAATGAAGGTTGCTCAGGAAGGGAGAAGAACGAGCCTATTAAGAGCTCGTGTTATTGAGCTTTTATTACTCACCGAGCACTGTGCTAGGTACATACAATATCTCACTGAATGTTCGAACAGTCCTATTGTCATTTCTATTTTACAGATGAGAAAATGAAACTTAAGAGGTCAAGCAACTTGTCTAAAGCTACGTTACAGGTCAAAGCCTCAATACGAACTCATTATCTGGAAGGCTAAAAGCCTATCCTCCTGCCAATCATGCCACAAAAGTGAAGAGAGAAAGAGAATATGTCTGCATATCTGTAAATTAATAAGGTATAAGCTACCAAGACACTAATGCACCATAACCAGGAAGTGGGGAAGCTGAGTCAGTGGGCTCAAACCTACGTGTGCTGATTGTGTTTCTGCGAGTGAATATCCTCCTCCAATAAAAGGAAAAATCTTCCTAGATCTGAAAATGACTTCGCAGAATTACTTATTCCTGTGCACAGATACCCAAGTTCTCAAAGTTTCCTTCCACTGATACCAGAAAGCTGCCATTGAGTTTAACGCATATAAAATGCATTTTCCTCGTTTGTGATTATTACAAAAAAGCAAGTAAAATTTTTTTTTTAAGATTTTATTTATTTATTCGACAGAGATAGAGACAGCCAGCGAGAGAGGGAACACAAGCAGGGGGAGTGGGAGAGGAAGAAGCAGGCTCATAGCGGAGGAGCCTGATGTGGGGCTCAATCCCATAATGCCAGGATCACGCCCTGAGCCGAAGGCAGACGCTTAACCGCTGTGCCACCCAGGAGCCCCGCAAGTAAAATTTTCTAAATGTTAAAGTGGAACAGCTCAATACTGATACAATTAAACCTCTTTTTTCTTTTTCTTTTTCTTTTTTAATGCTTTACCAGCTGCCAATCACCAGACCCAGGAAGGGAGCAGGGAAACATGGGCTCCCTGCCAAGGGTGTTTAGTTGTCTTTGATTTATACCCTCTATTCAATATAACCCAGTCCTATATTTATTTTTTTTCCAGCCCTTCTGACTACATCTTTTTTTCCCCAAGTACAACACATAGGTTCTTCAGTATAAAGATTAATTCCAAATTATATCAAACTGTAAAAAACAACATTTCCAACACACCTATTACTGGCAATTTGTAGTACATAAATAGTTTACAAAACACTCCAGCTCTAATCACTGGCATTTGAAATTTTTAATGTTTCATCAGTTTCAACACTGCTTAAGGTCATCACATGTAACAGTTGGTAATTTTCCTTAGGCATGAATCTGAATCATGGACTGTGTGTACGAAAGTGGGTCACCTGGCTAACGAGTGAGCCTAGATGTCTAGCTAGTGCCTATCAAAGTAGCTTCGTTTTTCTCTACTCATTTCACAAACACCAAATCCCATGGTGGGAGTGAAATAAAGCCAAAGCAAAACACAAAATTTAGTGGCCTCAAAAAGAAAGCAGGTAATATTTGGGAAGTACTTCTGATTTGCTACAGTAACACAGCATAAACCCTCCAGGTCCGATCTACAGAGGTCTTAAATGATACATTTCTCCAGAACTAAAGACTAAAGTTACTTTAATACCAAACAATAAAACAATAAATCATCAACTACCATGGAAAACAAGACAAACAAACAAACAAAAAAAACCATGAACAGAAAAAAGACAAGAATAAGCTCAGTCACATGCGACTCTTGCTTTCGGGGTTGTGAGTTCGAGCCCCAGGTTCGGTGTAGAGATTACTTAAAAATAAAATCTTAAAAAAAAAAAAAAAGACAAGAATGACATGCACTGTAATATTAACAAACATCTTAACGTCTGAGAGAAGGAACTACAGATAATTTTATTTTCTTCTTACACTTGTGTATTTTTTTCTACATGGTCATTAATAAGCATATATTACTTTTATTATAAATCATATTTTAATATAAAGACAGATCATATTAATAACATAGTCAAAAATTTAAAAACATTTTTCCCCAGACACATTTTAAGCTTTTTAATAAAATAGAATACTGCCTGGAAAACAAACTTGTTCCCCAGTTTTCTTACAAGGTTTTAGATGGAAATCTATAAAATATTTTTTAAAGAAAGTTATCTATAGTCATCAAAATAATTCTCCCCTATCTCTATTATATAATCTTAGATGCAACCAACCCATGAAAGAAGAGCAAAGGGCTGCCACTGGGCTCCAGATGACACTTTGTCTGGATATCCTGAAAATTCCAACTTAGGTTTCTTTACTGTTATATTTATCATCCCTATCGCAATGTCTCACTTTCAATTACATGGCCAAAAACTTATATACAGGTTCCATCAGACTCTAAATGAATTTATATACAGCAGTTAAAGAGTAAAACTCAAAGACATGATTAAGTAGGGAAAAAAACTCTTTGAGAATGCTGTACCTGATGAGTTATACCAATTTCCACATGAAATATCACCATATTTCAAGGAAATTGATTATAAAAACACATTTTACATAAAAGACCTGCCATCCTTCTCATTGAGGAAAACATTTCTTAGAAAGCACTGTCTCCTTCCTACTCATTGAGCATACCATCTGAAGTTACAGAATACATTTATAACAGCCACCCCAATTCCTCTTTTACAAGAAAATAAGTGTGACCAACTTCACAAGCCATCAAAAAAGACTGGAAATAACATAAATGTCCATCAATTCAGCTATTAAAAATCATGATGTAGAATTACATACTTTGGCTTCATTTCATTTCCAAGATACACTGGAAATAGGGGGGGGAAAAAAGGACAAAGTTCAGAATAGTGCATATAACACCCTGTTAGGGGTTAGGGATGCACCTAAATACACAAAATTAACAGTCGTTGTCCCGGGGAGGTTAAAGCTAGGTTTCAGTGAATGGAAAGGACACTTATTTTTCAATGGATATCCTTTAGTACATCTTGAGTTGTTTACCAGGTACATGTGCCACCTTATCAAAAGATTAAAAAACATTAACAATTGTAAAGATAATTAATGTTAGGAGAAAAATCTCTCCTCAGGAAAAGGTTACGGTTTCATACTACTCCAGCATAACTCCCCCTACACAAGCAACTGTTCCCTTCTCTCCCACACCCTTCTTCTGGCCTGCAGGGACCTGAAACATAGGGAGTGTCAAGTACAGGGCCACTTCAGCCTTTCTGATAGAATGCCTTCCTCTTCCAGTTTTCCCTCGTGTTCTAAAGAAGGAAAGGAAGAACGTAAATTCAAAGAGATAAAAACTACGTCAAGTGCGGAACCATTTCCTTCCCATAACCACAAGAAAACCAATTAGCACTTTCTCCTCTAGCAGGCCATCAGGGCAGGGGGCCTGTGATGGTGCAGAAAGAGGATCGGGCCTGGTTAGTACTTGGATGGGAGAAAGAGGAAAAATAAGAATCTATATCCTGGGGGCGCCTGGGTGGCACAGCGGTTAAGCGTCTGCCTCTGCCTTCGGCTCAGGGCGTGATCCCAGCGTTATGGGATCGAGCCCCACATCAGGCTCCTCTATGAGCCTGCTTCTTCCTCTCCCACTCCCCCTGCTTGTGTTCCCTCTCTCCCTGGCTGTCTCTATCTCTGTCGAATGAATAAATAAAATCTTAAAAAAAAAAAAAAAGGATTTAAAAAAAAGAATCTATATCCTATCCTTCTCAATATATGAATAGAAAACCAGGCCCAGGGAAACATGTCTTTATACAACACAATGATTTGTGAAACAGCCAATATTTTACTGAGAACGGCAAAAATTAAACAAAGGATAATACAAATGCTAGAGTCATTAAATTTTAGGCTATTACAGGCTAGTTCAAACACCTTAAAAATAAATATACCACCCTGGGTGTCTCTGGCTGCCTCAGTTAGTATAGCATGCAACTTTTGATCTCGGGGTCATGAATTCGAGCCCCATGTTAGGCATAGAGCTTACTTTAAAAAAAAAAAGTACAAGCCAAATAACAAAATTTACACAAAAATCTGCCTCAAGCAGATCACACTTCAACTTTCCTAACCAATTCACTTACTTACTCAATGGGATTTTTATTGCTGACAAATCTAGGTTGTTTTTGAAATGGATGTCTCCTAGAACTTTCATTTATTGTGTTCTTGAAATGCCTTTAAAGCATTTTAGAGGGTATTTTTTTCCCTTAAACTTTTTTTTCATATGACACTGATCTTCTCAAATGCAGTTTTGCCAACAGCAGTTCTTTTGAAGAACATAACTTCAATAAACTTGCTGATAAACGGATTACATTACTATCCTTGTGAATAGTAAGTTACTTTAACTGACCATTTTCAATACAGCCAATCTAATGAGTTCTTTGGCTTCCAATAAAACCATCAATGCTTTGACAATTGCACAAACTCAATGTGGACAAAGGCTCTTTGCAAGTGCTGAGAAACACAGATTATTAAGACACCCTATCTGCCCTCAAGATGTTTACAACCTTGTAAATGAGTAAAAGAATCATTACCTTAAGAGATGTGTTCCCCACAGGACCTTACCAGCAAGAAGAGAAAGACAAAAGTAACAATCTTTCTTAAAGCGCATCACACAATCTGCAGGGGACAACTGTGTTACTGCACCATGCAAAATGTTCTAACACGACTAGAAAACCACAGAGCATCTAATGAATTAATTATTAGAGGTGGTCATCTAAAGATAGAACAGAATTTTAGTGAAACCATTTTTGTTTATTTCAACACTATAAACGAGAGCCAATTTGGACTTTTCTTCTAGGAGATGCCTTCAGTTTGACTTATATCCCTCTAGAAAATAATGACACATCTAGAAATCAGAAGCTCAAATTGCTTGGCAAGTATACTGCAATGCCAACACAAACCAGAGTTAATTGCCTACTTCCTTTTAAATGCTATCAAGTACCATAAATCTTTTGGAAAGTATGGTTATCTTTATTTACAACATGAAGAAAGTGTTTTCCCACTGAATTATGCCTGGAATGTGTGTATAAATGTAAACATAGGCAAAACAAAGCTTTCCCCAAAATCTGTAATAATAGCTTCACAGCAGTCTGATAGATTCATTTAACAAATTAAAATGAAATACTCTTACACAAATTAATGCAAAATTAATCCATATACCAGTAATTTCACTCCATTTCCGATTTTTTAACTCAACAGAATTCTTAATAACTGCTTTACCACTTATTACTGATGTAAACTTGGGCAAATTACAAACTGCATGAGCATTGGTCTCTTCACCTGTAAAAGAGAAATAATGACAACAAGGGCACCAGCTAACATTAACTAAATGTCTGCTACATATCAGATACTATTCTAAGCATATATTCTCAAGCATGTGATCATAAACTCAAACAACCCTATGGCGCAGACACCACAGAGAGAGAGAATAATATATCACCACACTCCAGATGAGGAAAGAGAGGCACATGTTTTCAAAGGTCTCACGGCAGGTGGCAGAGCCCAGATGGTCTGGGATCCAGAAGCCACACTCTCAATCATTAAGATACAGCTGCTTAAAAACTGTAAAACATCTCCTGCCCAACTTGTAGAATACTTGTGAACATCACATTTAATCAGGCTCATAAAAGTATTTTATAACTTTTAGTGCCATATAAGATAGGGTATTTACTGTTAATAAAGTTTTAAGGACAAGATTGATAAAACTTGACTGTGGAGGTATCAGAAAAATTAAAGTGAAAAAAAAAAAAAGTCAAAGGAATTGTAAAGGACCTTCCAGTGTATCTAGTTCAACTTCCCACCAATGTTAGTATCCCCTCAATAACATTCTTAATAAGTTGTCACAGGATTTCTCCTTTAATGCCTCCAGAGATGAAAATTTCCCAAACTCACAAGTCAGTCCATTCCATCTTGAATGTTCTGATTATTATTAGAAATGTCATCCTTTCAACTCCAAACAAAATTAGGCTTTTCCACATGATAAGCCTATAAATACAAATCACTAAGATAGTCACACTGTTCAACACATGACATTTTATTAAAGTCCCCTTTGAAATGTGACACCCAAATTCAACATAAAATCCCAGACCAGGTCTGATGTGAGGAAAACAACAGCTCTATTACCTTTCTTGATCTGCACCTAAGTTCACTTTTCTTTCCTGGCTGGTAGTCAATTTGATGAGCTCGTATTTGGCATACACTTAATGGAAATATCTCAGTCCTCTCTTAGGGGCTACCTCAATCACAGTGTAGAACATGACATTTTATCATATTTAATCCTGTTTTCACTTTGGTCTGTTATTCTAGCCTGAAAAGATCTTGGCAAATCTTAATTTCATAACCTTACTTTAGCTATCTCTATCAACACTGTACTCTCTTCCTTCACAAACCCAATGATTACAATGAAATTTTCATCCTGGCCACTGAAAAACTGGAGAATAAGTTAAGATCCTAGGACATATTAGCAAAGACCTTGACTCTGACATGAATAAATTGACTTAAATATGATCCATCAATCAAATATAAAATCCTTACAAGACCTATCACTTCTCGTAGTCTGTGGTGGCATCATAGAAGCCTTTATCAAATACATTTCTAACACCCAAATAAAACCTATCTCTTGGTGGGCTGGGCTCAAGACAGCAACGCGGTAAGATCCTGAACTCACTCCTTCCTATAGATACAACAAATATACAACTACATATGGAATAATTTGCTCTGAGAAAGACCAGAAAAACGGATGAAAGGAGCCTCCGCAACAAAGGACAGCATCAAGGATAGGAAAGGGAAAGNGGGGTGGGGGGAGGGAAGGGAGGGAAAGAAAGGGAGGGAAGAGAAGGAAAGAATAGAAGGAAGAGAAAGAAGAGAAGGAAGAAAGGAAGAAGGAAGAAAGAAAGAGGCAAGGAAAGCAAAGCAAAAACACACCCCAGGCACAATCAGGAGGGATCTCACGAACAAAGAAGTTTTCCCTCACAAGTGAGGGAAGTTTTCCCTCACAAGTGAGTGTGCTCTATATCAGGCACCCAACACTTAGACCCTGAATGAGAGAAGAAGCTCCTAAAAACTGGGCTTTGAAAACCAATAAGGAATACCTCCAGGAAAGCCATTAAACTTGTAGGGAATGGAGAACCCACTCTTAAGGAGCTGTCATACAGACTCACTCACCACAGGACCCAGTGTAAACAATATCAGTCTGAAAAGTACCTAGATCATATGTGGAGACCCACTTATTAATGTTAAAACACTTGCTGTACAGGCAGGAAACCACTGAGGCTTTCTCCGGGGATGGAGACACTAGTAGGTGGTGCATTTTTACAACCTCATCCTACCTTGCTAATGTCAGAACTGGCAGGCTCCATTTCGGAACTATCTCTCTAACCTGTTAGAGCCAGTGGGGCACCCAGCTGAAAACCCACTCGTCCACACAGCACAGCCAGCAAGTCACAGCTGGGCCAGGTGCTAGCTTTTCCCCCGCCCCCATGCCACATGAGATGAGTGCATGCAGCCCACACAGGGAACACCCCTTGGGTGTCAAGATCTGCTGGTGAGACAGGATTGTACTTCTGGGCTCCACATGAAATCTCCTACACAAGGCCACTCCTTCAAGACTGGGAAAGGCAGTTGATTTGTCTAAGACATAGAAACAAACACAAAGAGGCAAAATGAAGAGACAAAGGAATATGCTCCAAAGAAAGAACAAGAAAAAAGAAACATCAGGCAAAGACATTAATGAAATGGAGATAAGCAAACTACCTAATGATCATAAAGATGCTTACTGTACTCAGGAGAAGAATGAAGACAGTGAGATCCTCAACAAACAGACAAAAAAATGTAAGTAAATATGAAACAAAAGCTACACAGCTGAAGAATATATTAACTGAACTGAAAAATTCTAGGAGTTCAAAAGCAAACTGGAAGGAGCAAATATTGAGTCAGTGAACTAGAAAACAAGCAACAGAACTCACCCAGGCAGAGCATCAAGAAGAAAACAGAATTTTTTTAAAAGATTTTATTTATTTATTTGACAGAGATAGAGATAGCCAGCAAGAGAGGGAACACAAGCAGGGGGAGTGGGAGAGGAAGAAGCAGGCTCCCAGCGGAGGAGCCCAATGTAGGACTCGATCCCGGAATGCCGGGATCACGCCCTGAGCAGAAGGCAGACGCTTAACGACTGCGCTACCCAGGCGCCCCAGAAAACAGAATTTTTAAAAAACAAAGATAACCTAAGGAACTTTTGGGATAACATCAGGTCACATTATAGGGGTCCTGGAAGGAGAGGAGCAAGAGAAAGGGACAGGAAACTTACCTGAAGAAATAATAGCTAAAAACTTTCCTACTCTGAAGAATGAAATGGACACACAGTCCAGGAAGCCCAAACAGTTCCAAAAAAGATGAATCCAAAGTGATTCATATTAAGACATGTTCTAATTAAAATGGTAAAAGTTAAAAGATAAAAGAGAAAATCTTAATTAGATACAAGGGAAATCCCATAAGGCTACATCAGATTTTTCAGCAGAAATTCTGCAGGCCAGAAGAGAGTGGCATGACATATTAAAAATGCTAAAATGGAAAAACTTCCAACCAAGAACTCTCTATCTGGCAAGATTATCATTCAGAAATGAAGGATTAAGCATTTTCCAAATAAACCAAAGCTAAAGAAGTTCATCACCACTAAACTGGCCTTATAAGAAATGTTAAAGGGAGTTCCCTAAACCAAAAAGAAATGACACTACTTAATAACAAGAAAACATCCAAGAGTAAAAATCTTGCTAGAACATAGGTAAATATATAGTAAAGGTAGCGGATAAGTCATTTATACAGCAAGTTTGAAGTCTAAAAGATAAAAGTAGTAAAAATAACTAAAACTACAGTAATTACTTAAGAGATATATAAAAAGAGCTAAAATATGACCAAAGATATAAAATGTGGGAGGCATGGAGAAATAAGTATAGTTTTGGAATGTACTCAAATTTAAGTTGTTATCAACTAAAACCAAACTATATACACATAAGAAGTTATATGTGAACCTCACAGTAACCACAATGCAAAAACTTATAGCAAATACACAAAAGAAAATAACAAAGAAATCTAAACATAAAACTAAAGAAAGCCATCACACCACTGAGGAAGAGAAAGAAAAAACAAAAGAAACAGAGAGGACTTATGAAAACAGCTGGAAAACAATAAACAAAAAAGCAATAAGTATATCTCTATCAATAATTATTTTAAATGTAAATGGATGAAACTCTTCAACCAGAAGACATGGATTAGCTGAAAGGATTAAAAAACAAGACCCACCTATATGCTGCCTGCAAGAGACTCACATCAGAAAGACTCACACAGATTGAAAGTGAAGGGATAGAGAAAGATATTCCATGCAAATGGAAATGAAAAGAAAGCTGGAGTAGCTATACCCATAGGAGACAAAATAGACTTTAAAACAAAGACTGTAATAGTAGATAAAGAAGGCCATTACATAATGATAAAGTAATTAATCCAACAAGAAGACATATTTACAAGTACATATGCATGCAACAGTATCTTCACACAACCAAGATATATAAACCAAATTATCAACAGACCTAAAAGGAGAAACTGACATTTGACAAAGTAGCATACTTTAACATCTCATTTACATTAATAGATAGATCCAAACAAAAAATTAAAAAAGAAATGTCAGACCAGATGGACTTAACAGACATATACCAAACATTGCATCTCAAAGCAAAAGAATACACAGTCTTCTCAAGTGCCCATGGTACACTCTCCAAAACCGATCACATGCTAGGCTACAAAACAAGTCTCAGTAAATTCAAGAAGACTGAAGTCATCTCAAGCATCTTCTCCAACCACAATGATATAAATCAATGATAGAAATCAACTACAAAAAGAAAACTGGAAAAACCACAAAAATTTTAGAAATTAAACATGTTGTGAACAACATATGGTCATCAAAGAAATAAAAAATACACCTACAGACAAATTAAAACAAATGCAACATATCAAAATCTTTGGACTGCAGCAAAAAATGGTTTTAAGAGGGTATATTGTAGCAATACAGGCCTACCTCAAGTAACAAGAAAAATCTTATATAACTAATCTAACTTAACACCTAAAGGAGCCAGAGAGAAAAGAAAAAAAAAAAACAAAAAAGGCCCAAAGTCAGTAAGGGAATAAAATAAGGATTAGAGCAGAAATAAATAAAATAGAAACTAAAAAAAAAAAAAAAGAAAAGAAATTAATGAAACTAAAAGCTGGTTCTTTGAAAAAATAAACAAAATTAACAAATGTTTAGCTAGACTAACCAAGAAAAAAGAGAGGGCTCTAACAAACAAAATAAAAAACAACAAAGGAAAACTTACAACTGAGACCACAAAAACTCAAAATATCCATAAGACACTACTGGAACAATTATACATGAACAAACTGGACAACGTAGAAGAAATGGATAAATTCCTAGAAACATGTAATCTTCCAAGACTGAATACTGAAGAAATAGAAAACCTAAATAGACTAATTACTAGTAAGGAAATTGAGTCAGTCATCAAAAATCTCCCAACAAACAGAAGTCCAGCACCAGATGACTTCACTGATAAATTCTATCAAACATTTAAAGATTTAATACTTACCCTTCTCAAACTCTTCCAAAAAGCTGAAGAGGAGGGAATACTTCCTTCTACACTCATTTTATGAGACAACCATTACCCAGATACCAAAACTAGACAAGGACACAACAAAAGAAAATTACAAGCCAACAGCATTGATACGAACTGATGCAAAAATCCACAACAAAATGAGCAAATCAAATTCAACAATACATTAAAAGGATCATACACCACGGTCAAGTGGAATTTATTCCAAGGATGCAAGGATGGTTCAACATCCACAAACCAATCAGCATGATACACAACATTAACAAAATGAAAGATAACAACCCCACAGTCACTAATAGATACAGAAAATGATTTCACAAAATTCCATATCCATTTACAATGAAAAACTCTGCAGCATGGGGCACCTGGGTGGCTCAGTCATTAAGTGTCTGCCTTTGGCTCAGGGCGTGATCCCAGCGTTCTGGGATCGAGCCCCACATCAGGCTCCTCTGCTGGTAGCCTGCTTCTTCCTCTCCCACTCCCCCTGCTTGTGTTCCCTCTCTCGCTGGCTGTCTCTCTCTCTCTGTCAAATAAGTAAATAAAATCTTAAAAAAACAAAAAAAAAAACTCTGCAGCAAAGTGGATATAGAGGCAATGGACCTCAACATAATAAAGGCCATATATGACAAACCCACAGCTAACATCATACTCAATGGTGAGAAGCTAAAAGCTTTTCCTCTACAATCAGAAATAAGACAAAGAGGCCCACTCTCATTACTTTTATTCAAAATAGTATTAGAAATCCTAGACATAACAATTAGGCAAGAAAAATAAATAAACAAATAAAAGGCAATCAAATAGGAAAGGAAGAAGTAAAACTGTCACTATTATTAGATAACCTGATACTCTATATAGAAAACATCTAGATGTCATCAAAAAACTCTTGGAGGGATGCCTGAGTGGCTCAGTCAATTAAACATCTGCCTTCGGCTCAAGTCATGATCCCAGGGTCCTGGGATGGGCTCTTTCCTCAGTGGGGAGCCTGCTTCTCCCTCTGTCTGCCACTCTCCCTGCTTGTACTCTGTTTCTCTGACAAATGAATAAATAAAATCTTAAAAAAAAACAAAAAACAAAAAACCTCTTGGAATTGGGATGCCTGGGTGGTTCAGTCAGTTAAGTGTCCAACTCCTGATTTCAGCTCAGGTCATGATCTCAGTGTTGTGAGATCCAGCCCCACGTGGTGATCCACACTCAACAGAGAGTCTGCTTGAGACGCTCCCTCTCTTTATCCTTCTGCCCCCTCCCCCAGCTAAGACATGCTCTCTTTCTCCCTAAAATAAATAAATAAATCTTTAAAAAAAAAACAACCACTCTTGGAATTAATAAATTCAGTAAAGTAGCAGGATACAAAATAAACATACAAAAATCTGTGGCATTTCTATACACTAATAATAATTATCAGAAAGTGATATTAAAAAAACAATCCCATTTATAATTGCATCAAAAAGAATAAAATACCTATGAATAAATTTAATCAAGCAGGTGAAATTTAACCTGTACGTTGAAAACTATGAGCACTGATGAAAGAAACTGACGAAGATACAAATAAATGGAAAGGTATTCCTGCTCATGGATTAGAAGAATTCATATTGTTAAAATGTCCATACTACCCAGATTCAATGCAACACCTCTCAAAATTCCAATGGCATTTTCCATAGAACTAGAACAAATAATTCTAAAATTTGTATATAACCACCTGAAGCCAAACAATCTTGACATAGAGAAACAAAGCTGGGGTATGCTCCCTGATTTTAAACTATACTACAAAGTTACAGTAATCAAAATAGTATGGTATTGGGATAAACACAGACACACAAATCAATGGAACATAATTCAGAGCCCAGCATTAAACCCGCACATATATGGACAATTAATTTATGACAAAGGACCCAAGAATATACATTGGAGAAAGGACAGTCTCATCAATAAATGGTGTTGGGAATACTGGACAACCACATGCAAAAGAATGAAACCAGACCACTCTCTTACACCACACAAATTCACTCAAAATGGATTAAAGACTTGAATGCAAGACCTGAAACCACAGAATTCCTAGAAGAAAACAGACAGTAAACTCCTTGATGTTGGTCTTAGTGATACTTTTTGTGGCTGTGACTCAAGGGAAATAAAAGCAAAAATAAACAAATGGAATTACCTCAAACTAAAAAGCTTCTGCACAATAAAAGAAACCAACATCAAAATGAAAAGGCAAACTACTGAATGGGAGAAAATTTTTGCAAATCATATATCCAATAAGGGATTAGTATCCAAAATATATAAAGAACTTATATAACTAAGTTGCATAAAAACAAACAATCCAATTTAAAAATGGACAAAGGGTATAAAAAGACATTTATCCAAAGAAGACACACAAATGGCCAACAGGCACATGAAATGATGTTCAACTTCACTACTTATTGGGAAATGTACATCAAAACCTCAATGAGCTATTAGCTCACACTGGTTAAAATAGCTAGTGTCAAAAAGACAAGAAATAACAAGTAATGGGGAAGATGTAGAGAAAGGGAACTCTCATGCACTGATAATGACAATGTAAATGGTTGAGCCACTACGGAAACATTGTAGAGGCTCCTCAAAAAATTAAGAATAAAACTACTATATGATCCAGTTATTCCACTTCTGGGTATTTATCTGAAGGATACAAAAACACTGATTCAAAAAGATATACGCACCCCTGTTTTCGGTGCAGCATTACTTACAATAGCTGAGAAATGAAAATAACCTTAGTGTCCACCAGTGGATAAATAAAGAAAATGGACTACTACTCAGCCATTAGGAAGAATGAAATCCCACCACAGGCAACAACATGGATGAATCCTGAAGATATTTTGCTAAGTGACATAAGTCAGATAGAGAAAGAAAAATACATATAATTTCACTCATATATGGAACCTAAAAACAAACAAAACAAAACTAACACACACTCACAGATAGAGGGAACAGACTGGTGGTGGTTACCTGAGAAGGAGGAGGGCAGAGGGGCAGGCAAGATGAGTGAAAGAGGTCACCTGTATGGTGAGAAATGGTAACTAGACTTTTAGTGGTGATCATAATGGTGATTATAATGTCGTACACCTAAAACTTACATAATGTTTAAAGAAAAAAAAAAACTTACGTAACATTATGTACCAATTTTGCCCCCGCAATAATTTTTTAAAAGAAGAAATGTGAAAAAACAAAACAAAACCTATCTCCAACATTTCCTTGGGATGTCTATTCAGTGACAGCAAAACAAGAAATTTACTTTAGTTTGTTCTTATTATACCCAGAAAAGCTCCTAAAGATCATCATTTCCTTTTAAATTCATTCACAATCTATTATTAATAAAACCAAGCTACAATTCTGATTACACTTATTATGAAATTCAATTATTTCTAGTTACTAGAATCTACCCTTGCTCCTCTTTTGAGTTGTGATTCAAGTATCTTCTCTGTACTTTATTACTCTTAAAAGATTATTTACAATTACTCCAAAATAGTCTAAGTCAATAACTCATTGAATCCTAAAGACCTGAACTTAAAAGATGTTGTTATCCCCTAACTTACCCTGGTTTTCAATTACCTCTCATTTCTATTCTCTTTTCTGTTTGAAGTTCATTCTAACAAACAAACAAACAAAGCCAAAAACCAAAACAAGCAGATGGAAGAAAAGAGTCTGGGACATATTCTTTCTCTCTCATGTTTACATTACCTGACCGGCTCTGAATAGCAGGCCTATGTGGTCATTACAGATTTCCAGGAATCAAACTATGCCTTCTAAGGTATTTTTATCACACTCCACACAGTTCACAGATGTCAATTCATTTGCACTCAATTCTTTCTGACACTATTTTGTAAAGTACTCACGACTCTTTTTCATTCATTATTGGTTACAAGACTTTTCTTCTACCTTTCATTCAAATCCTTAAACTCAGAGGGCACCTTAAACAGCTTCTATGTATATTTTTATTTATTCAATCTAAATTCCTTCATCATTTTTTTCTTCTTAGAATCAGTACCCACCGTAGATTTTTTTTCCCTTTTTTGTTTTTTTAATTGGTCCAGGTCCCCTTTTAAAGTCTGCAAATGTAAGGAAGACCACACCTTTACTCTAATATTTTTCTACTTCACTTTCCTAAAGATAATCATGTATCACTAACTTGGCGCAGAATTTCATTCCTTAGCATTTTACAAATCCTCAGAAGTTACCAGCACCTGAACCTTAGCAACAAGCATTTTATTAACTTGAATTAGCCCTGAAAAGCAGTTCCTTTCATTATTATTCCCACAGCCTCCTAAAATACATACTTATCAGTAAGATTACAAGATGGATTTATTTATATTTGAATAAACTCTATTGTCAGGCTTAAATTCTTGTTGAAAGAAAATGCTTACAAATGATGACAAGATCTCATAGTTTCAAGGTTTCAAAATACTTCATGGAGAAAAAATCTTTTCAATAAATGATGCTGGAATAACTAGATAGCTATACAGGAAAAAAACAAACTTTGGCTCTTACCTCACACAGTACACAAATATTAACTTAAAATAAGTCCATGTTTGTCGGGTGAAATGGGGAGACCCTGGGCCCTGGGGCCTTGACTTAGCCGACCTCAAAGGAGTCACCGAAGGTTCCTGGTCTTGTCACAAGAAAGAATTCAAGGACAGACACGCAACACAGTGGACGAGTGACACAAGCGGGAAAGTTTATTAAAGTGAAAAGTATACTCTCAAGATGTGAGAGTGGTTAAGTTCAAGAGAGAGCTGCACACCCTGGGGTTTCCATCTTTTATTGACAGTTGTTAACTAGGGAGTGGAATATTCATTACTTGGGACAGGGATTTCTTGGAAGAGGGTTTCCTGCCTTTTCTTCCTTATGTGGTCAGGGGTTTCCTGTCATGTGGCATCCACCATCTTGGGCCTGTCTGGATCAATCTGGCTTCTTGTGGACCGCTGCCAGGACAGGCCTCTGATTTTCCCTATAGCTGGCCAAGACTTCCTCTATGCTGGCCTCCAGGTATCCTGTTAGAAACTAATGCCTTACTCTAACAAGAGATTTATATGTATGAGCAAAAACTATCAAACTTCTAGAAGAAAATATAGGAGAAAATCTTTATTAGATTGGGTGCCCAAAATGAAAACATGTTCATAAAGAATTTTATGTGAATGTTAATATAAGCATTATTCATAATAGGCAAGAAACCAACCCAAATTCCCATAAACTGGCAAACAGATAAGTTATGGTTAATCTCTATTTGGAATACCACCCAACAAAACAAAGGAACAAATTTACTAATACATGCAGCAACATAAATACAACACAAAAGCCTCATAATATATAATTCCATTTATACCCAAGTCTGGAAAATATAAAATTATAGTGACAGAAAACAGATTAGGGGCTGCCTAAGTGAGGCTGGTGGTAGGGCAAAGAGACATAAGAAAACAAGAATTTTTAGAATTCTTTTTTATTTTTAAAGATTTTATTTATTTGTCAGAGAGAGAGAGAGACAGAGAGAGCAAGCACAAGTGAGTGGAGGGGCAGAGGGAGAAGCAGGCTCCCCGCTGGGCAGGGCGCCCGACGTGGGGCTCAATCCCAGGACTCCCGGATCACAAGCTGAAGGGAGATGCTTAACCGACTGAGCCACCCAGTGCCCCAGAATTTTTAGAATTCTTGATGGAACTTTTCTCTATCAAGATGTGGTGGTAATGACGTGACTTTATAAAATTATCAAAATTCATCAAGCTCCATGCTTCAAATGGATGAACTTCATTGTTCGCAAATTATACCTCAATAAATCTTTTTAAAAAAGATTTCATAATCTCACATTTTTAACAAACACTAATCACTTTGAGCTTTATTTTTATTACTGAAATGTCTTGCTGTTTTGGGAGAATCTCTAAATTTATACCCAATTTGCCATTTCTAGGCTGTTATAAAATCAAATAACCAAATTTATGTGAGCAATATGGAGAAAAATAATCAAGAGACTCTGAGTGAGGAGCTAATGGTCTCTCTAAACAGCAAACACAAGTTTCAATGCACTGACTTTGTTGCATCTACTTTGGAAGCTATTTGCTTCCTTCAAGTTTTTAAGTGACCTCTAAGTAAAAAATGATTATAACTGTAACAATGATAGCAACGAACATCAATCAGGGACCACGGCTAGGCACTGCACGGATCACGAACAGCTACTTACCCCACTTTTCACCGTTTGCCAACAATACTCCCACCACACAGGCCTTATTTTAGTTCTTAATAGCACAGCATCCCCCTTTTTCATTTTGCCTCAGAGCCATCCCACATTCTCCTATTCTGTCTGTCTGGAATTCTCCCCACTCTTTATATGGCTCACAGCTAACACTCTTCCCATCTCAACCTAAGAGCTACCTCTTCAGGGAGTTCTTCCTTCGGTTGTTCTCTTTCATGGCACCTTGGTATCTTCTTCACAGAAAATACCACAATTTATAATTATTTTCTTTGTTTACTTGTTTGTTTTCGGTCTTCCCCACTGAGCCCACAGATCAGTCCACATCATCTTATTTACCACCCTATAAACCAGTGCCTAGCATAGTACCTGACACATAACTGAGGTTCAATAAACTTCTTGAATGACTAAATGAAAGAACAAGAATTTTCTAATTTAATCCCAAATCGCAACTCTAGTGACACAGGTACCATTGTGGAGAGGAGAAAACAGACTTGGAGAGGTTAATATTGGACAATGACTATATAGCCATTAAGCAGTGGTACCACAAATAGGCCTCTATGTCTCCAAATCTTGTGCAAGTAACCAAATATTAATGTTTATATGCAGTGCAGCAAAACTCACTGAATTTCTACAATGGACTGAGTCTCAAGTTATTGGTTGGATCCTATCATAAACTCTAAGGACTATTCAGATTATTCGCCTGGAATTTTGTTTGATCAAATATTCTTTCAAACAATCAGGCCAGCTCAATTATGAAGCCTGATGGTAGTTCCTGGAATAGGCTTTAATTGGTTACAACTAAATTTATAGTACATTCCTAAACAAAAGATGCATATGGTCACTAACATAAATTATGTAGTATTTATACATTCATTCTATTAACAAGTGAGCTTGTTGTCTCACTATTCTTACACTACTAGCTCTCACGACACTATTCTTCCTGCCAAGACTGAACAGCAAAATGCCAGCCATCAAAAGTAAAAGCTTTGAATATGCCTAGAGGCGTGGCATATACGCACCAATTAAGAAAAAACAAAGGTTATATTCAGCAATAATGTGAGACTTATTACAATAATTCTATTCACTGGGGAAAAAAGAA
The DNA here is from genome assembly GCF_017311325.1 of Ursus maritimus. Lineage (NCBI taxonomy): Eukaryota > Metazoa > Chordata > Mammalia > Carnivora > Ursidae > Ursus > Ursus maritimus. The sequence continues at coordinate 22,647,344 of NW_024425675.1, read as the reverse complement.
AAGCCAGAAAAAGAAAAGCAGAATGAAAGAGCTTTTGAATGACAGTGAACTTAAATAAGTGAGTCAAGATAGTGAGTCATTCTTAAGTGTATACCTCAAAAATGTGCACAGATACTACTACAAGTACCAAGATGCTAATTATAATCTTTGTCAAAATAGGGAAATAATGCTGCTTTATGCTGAATTCCTGTTTTCAATAGAGTCATAGTTCTACCACATACATTCGAACGTAAATTGTATTAAAACTAGATCCTAAAATACTGTCTATGGATAGAAGCAGCTTCCGAATATGTAAGAGAACAGCTGCAACCTGAGGTTAGGTAAAGTCCTTCAATATTCTTTAGGGTGGGAATGAGATAAAATTCTTTTATGCTAGTGTAATACAATCCACATTATGCAAAGAATTCATATATACCAAGAGGAAGAATTACTTCTTAAATTAAACATACTGTTAATTTTAAGTAATGAAACATTTATTTCCTTTCAAGGAACCCCTCCCTAGTTTGCCTATTTCTGTACCAATAGCATTACTATCCAGATTTTAAGTTCAAAAGCTAGGAATCACCTTTACCATTTTTTTCTTTGATCCCTCTACATGTAATGTCTCACTAATTTCTGAATATTTTCTTCAATCACCCCTTGCTTTTTTCATTTCCCCCCACCACCACATTAGTCTACAACCATATTTTATCCACAGAATTATATTTGTTGAATGGAAGGAAAACACTGTTTCAAGACAGTGTACTGTAATCCCCCCTACATGGTCTACTGGGATAGTGTGGTAGGTAAGTAACTTGCCAATAACAATAACTAACAACACTTGAATTTGTCAAGTCTTTCCTTATGGGAACACTCCTCTCACTAACTTGAATATTCATGTTTCCTTCTGTGGGAATTAAAGTGATAGCATTTGGGCGAGAACACCAGATATATTAGAGGACCTGTCCACAAGATTACTCACTTGAGTGCATGTCACTTGCTATGTATGTCACAACTAAATAAAAGGCTGAGAAGTAGTGACTCTTAGTATGTTATGTGAATATATACTTATACTGATTCTGGGAACCCTCATTTTATTAATCGGTATTAAATTCATCTGGGATTATCACAAAACTTAAAATTGCAAGGCTAAAACAACAGAAGATGTTGATTTCTTTCCTGATGTCTAGGATATCTAGAACTAAGTCATCCAGGTCTGATATGAGGACTCTATACAGGCAATAGGAATTCAGGCTCCTCAATCTTTCTATCTTTATTCCCCACATCCTCTTTAAGACCTATATCCTCAAAGTCACCTCATGGTGCAAAGATGGTTGCCAGATCTCCTGCCATCATATTTGTATTACAGAAAGTAAAAATGAAGGAAGATGGGTGGCTTGGGGGGAGGGGGACTGTTTGTACCAGAGAAAAAGCAAAAAATACTGCCCACCCCAGATTAAGACCGCTAAGAGACAGAAAATCAGCATTTCTCCATCTCACACTAGAGTTCAGGGTAACTAGGACAACCAGGGCCTGAGGGCCAAGATCCCACAGAGAAAAAAAACAAAGAGAAGACAACCTAAAATTTCAGCTGCTTAACTCCTCAATACATTTGCCCATTCGTAAGCATCAAAGACTGCCAAGCAGACAGTACCAACAGCAGTTAAAAAGCTAAACAGAATTGTTGTCAGTCTCAAAGTCCTAAGAAGACAAAAACTGGAGTCAGGACCCATCAATGAGGCAGGAACCTGGTAGGCACCACGGACTTCCAGCTGAGGTCCCTGAACTACTCTACCCTAGGATTCATGAAGATCTAGAAATAAACGTTAAGTCCTTATAAATCCTAAAATTCAAACAGCTCAAGTATGATGGACTAAGTTGCTCTGCCTCTTCTCTAACTGCCTGCCAAGAGCTACAAGTTTATCCAAAATCTCTACAAATTTTTCATATATAATAGCTACCATTTAATAAAAACTTAGCAGGTATATGAAGAAATAATACCCCTAAAAAGGGGAAGGGAAGACCTACAAAGTAAGACAGATATTGTAGTATCAGACAGATTTTTTTTAAATTCTGTAATTAATATGTTTCAGAAAAGTGATAACAAGATGGGAGATTTTCATCAAAGATTTGGAATCTTTTCTTTTTTCTTTTCTTTTTTTTTTTTTTTTTTTTTTTTTTTTAGAATCCTATGAAAATTCTAGGACTGAAAAATACAATCACTGAATTAAAAATTCAACAGCCAGGCTTAACAGTAGACTAGACACAGCTAAAGAGAGGATTAATAATCTAGAAAACAGCTCAGTAGAAAATATACAGACTGAAACAAGAAGAGAAAAAAGGATGGAAAATACATGAAAGGGCATAGGACACATATACACACCAGGAAATGGTCTAACATACATGTAATCGGAGTCCCAAAAGGGAAGATAGAGATAATAGGGCAGAAAGAGTTTTAAAGAGCTAATATGCAAGAATGGCAATCCACAGATTCAAAAGGCAACACAAACTCAAGCAAAATGCATACAAAGGAAAAAACACCTGGACACATCAGAGTAAAACCTGTGAAATCTAAAGACAAAGAAGAAACCTTAAAAGCATCAAGAAGGGAAAAAAACAAACAAACAACGACGACAACAAAAACCAGATAACCTTCAAAGGCACAGCAATTAGACTTGTAACAAATTTCTAAACCTAAACTCTGAAAAGTCAGAAGACCCTGAAATAACACCTTTAAAGTTCTGAAAGAAAATAACCAGCACCTGAGAATTTCAAGAAATTTAAAAAACATCCTTCAAAATTGAATCCAAAACTAAGACATTTCCAGACAAACAACAACTGACAGACTTAATGGTCAGCATCCATATACTAAAATAATAAAAAGGAGTTTTTCAGGTAGAAGAGTATGAGCCCTGGTGGAAGAACAGAAGACATGAAGGAAGAAACAAAGAGCAAAACAAAAGGTAAATGTATGGATATTACCAACATGGGGCTTAAAATATATAGAGAATTAAAGCATATATGAATAATGAAAGGCAGGTGAGACATAAATGGAGTTAAAGTATTTTAAAGTTCTTAGATTTTTCTGGGAAGTGGGGAACAGGGCTAATTTATTATATATTCTAATAAATCAAGGATGAATAATGCAATCTAGGGTGACACCAAGGAGGAGCAAAAGAATTTATAACTAATTAATAGGTGTGAGAATGGACAATAAAAATTATCTGAATTATGTAAAAGATGATAACAAATGACAGGAAAAGAATTTAAAATAAGTGGAAAGATAGAAAGTCAGATTTAGACCCAAACATGACAGTAAAACATGTAAATAGACTGAGCCATTCCAATCAAGAGATTGAAATAATCAGGTTTTACTTTTTTAAAAGATTCTTATTCATTTATTTGAGAGAGAGAAAAAGGAAAGAGAGTGCACAAGCAGGGTGAGGGTCAGAGGGCGAGGGAGAAGCAGACTCCCCACAGAGCAGGGAGCCCAATGCAGGACTCCATCCCAGGACCTCAGGATAATGACGGGAGCCGAAGGCAGATGCCCAACCAACTGTGCCACCCAGGTGCCCCTAAAATTATCAGTTTTTAAAAAACCATACAGATATACACTACTTAGAAGAGACCCATCTTGGGGCATTCTGAGCCAATTAATCTTGCTTTCAACTTCAGGGGTACCCACCAACCGAGGAACTGGATTTTTTTATATTCCTTTTGTGAAAGAAAAAAGCCCATTTACTATTTCCTTTTGGGGTCATAACCAGAGGATTTTAAAATAATTCCAAAATAACTCCATATCCTCAAAAGAATTTTTAACAGATTACTAAAAGCTAAACCATACAACTCCTTATCAATTATGGACATAATTAATTATGCATCAGATTAACTTTACTGAATATTTTGTTTTCTTTCTGTGCTAAACCTCCTGCACACTAATTATTTTCATGATCACTCAGCTCAGTTATTCATTCACAACTTCATCCAACATATTAGAGGGAAACCTGAAACCCTCTGCTTGGTCAAAGCTAGACAACTTCTTAGTAGGAAGGATCAAGGAACAGTCACAAAAAGAGACATATGGGCCCCAATACTACAAAGCCAACAAGGGTGGTACCCAATATGATAGAACAGCAATTAAAATTTGTTCCCATTTCAAGTTCCTCTTTCTCATACAACCACAGCAACTCCAGATGAATGGTAAAGTCTACACATTTCCCTAAATATATTATACTTAACACAGGAATTTAAAGTGGTGTGAATAACATATTCTAATTCAAATAAGACATGATTTTAAGAGCAAATTTTAAATTGGATTATCACCAATGTTAAATTGGAGTCATGGGGCTGAAAGTCTAGCTAAAGCGGATTTAAAAGAAAATGGAAGAGGAGACACTGAAGACAGTGAGTACAGACAACTCCTTGGAGGAGCTTTACTGCAAAGAGAAAGAAATGGAACAGCTGCTTGCAAGGGAGGTAAAGTCAAATGAAGTAATGCTCCATTTGATGAGATGAATAACAACATATGGTGTAATGATGGGAATGATCCATTAGAAAAGGGACACGGATGACACAGAGAAAGGAGAGCTGAGTGAGCTACGTTTCGGACTGGATGAGAGGACAGAGAAGAGTGCACAAGGAGAGGGGCTGCATTACACAGGAGCAGAGACACAGTTCATCTACAGTAAGAACAGGCACGGTACATGGGTTTAGCTGATGTGATTACCTAATTCTGACAGTGTTAGTCTCTGTTAGTCCACTGAAGCAATTAGCTTCAAGTTTCTTAGTAAAGAAGGACAATAATCAGCTGAGAACTGGGTATGGGGAAGAGATGTTGAAGGTTTGAGAAAAGGGGGGAAACAGAGATTGTCACTGATACGAGGGCAGAAGGTAATATAGTATGACTGTTAGGCACCATGAAAAGCCCACCTAAAGTTCATGAAAATGAATTTAAAGTACAACTAGTCAGAATGTTGTGATGGATTCTCCAGCCAAATCCAGATGCACAGGAACAAACAAACTGGATATAAAGCTGGCAAGAGCCCTATAGGGAAACAACCAAATAGACTCTGAAACCCTGCCCTCTTCTTCCCCTGCCCCCGACTAAATCCCACCTGTGCAAACATATGCACTAATGTCCTCGTACAGATAACATCGTCATCTCAGGGGTCTGTCTCCCTTACTAATAGGGTTTCCTCTCTCCCATGAGTGACTACATACATTCCCACAATGATGAATCCGACTTCTGTGTCCCTCTACCCTATAGCACCTGAATGCTAACCTCATATCCTGCTGCTTTCTGGATGTCTATACCTGGATATCTTACAGGTAAATCTCAGTGTGTCAATAATCCTTGAAAACCTGGTCCCAGTGTTTGGTTGTAGAATTCCCAACAACACGTCCCCTACACTCTCCATCCACGGACCCCATAACCAAGACACACTACACTTCTTCCCTAAACACAGTCAGCCCTTTAACAACCTCACACCTCTACAGATTATTACATCTAATTCACTACATGTACTTTATATAAACTACACCCACTTAATCCTAATCATACTGAAAGTCACATTAAACTGAAGTTTCTAAAGAACTCAAACAGATCCAGCCCTCCTCTGCTACAAATATAGAACAAATGCACTAATTCTTTTCTGGAGTTTTTGTGAGTTCAAAGTATAATTCTAAGTTCGAAGTATAATTTCTACAACTAACCATAGGTTATTTTGCTTAATACTAGTTCATGTTTCATAATGCCTAGATGAACATGTTCCAATCAAATACATTATTTAAAAATAAAACAAAAGGGGCATCTGGGTGGCTCAGTCAGTTGTGTCTGCCTTTGGATCAGGTAGGTCATGATCCCAGGATCCTGGCATCCAGCCCCATGCCTCCCAAAGACTCAGACTCCCTGCTTAGCGAGGAATCTGCTTCTCCCTTTCCCACTGCCTCTGCCCCTCACCCTCCCCCTGCTCATGCTCTCTCTCAAATAAATAAATAAAATCTTTAAGAAGATAAAAATAAAAACAAAAAAACCCTACTTCTGAACAAAAAAATCATTAAAAAAGCACTACAAGCCTTTAAGTCAAGCTTGGTTACATACTTCTATAATAATGACAGTACATCTTCAAAGTACTAGAAATAACAGACTACCAAATTGTCTAAGCTAAAGGTCCAAGTGTAGCAATGAAGGTAAGTCCCCGTAAGGGAACAGATTTGTGTGTGTGTATGTATGTGTGGTATACCTAAAGCACTATGCAGGCAGAAGATACAATATAATATACAAACTAGCTGGGTTTCTGAATATTATAAACAAGTGTGTAAATGCTTAAGTTGTTTAAATTAAAGGCAATATTTACTGGCCCAAATAACAATTTCTATTCTTACCTTCTAGACACATGAACAGGAAAATTAGAAATTCAAAAACATCATAAAAATAAGAATATTAATTACTTAATCATTTTTTGAGTACAATAAAACATCAACTTCAAAATCATTTTCCAAACCATTCAGTAATTCAACGTCTCAGATGTATACACTGTGCTTCCCAAGCACCGCAGTAATAAGACTTTCTATAGCTTAGAGAGTTATAATCACTTTGGGGTAGTACAAAGTCTCATTTTTATCTCTATTATTACAATTCAACGTTTATGGAGCTCCAAACATGCATATCATCTAAGTAACATTATATTACAATAGTATATGGGAAAGCAATGCATTAAGCCCAAAGCTTCTTTGCTTTCTTGAGCAGTCAGAAAGTAAACCTAAACATCTTATAAACACAAACTGCTATAAACTGATTAGAGAGAGGACTGCTTTCAGCTAGATGGGGAGGGGAGCCCTGTGTCGCTCCAGTGACACCTTAGTCTTGATTACGAACACAAGCTCTACCACTTACCAGAAACTTGATCTTAACCTCTCTCAGCCTCGTTTCCCTTATCTGTAAAATTGAGATACCACCATACCACGCAAGGTTGTTTTAAGGAGTCTGGATCTAGTCTACAAAGCAAGTAGCAGTTGCACATGGAAAAAAGGCTGGAATGACAGACGATAAAATATTAATAAAGATCTTTCCTGTGAGGAAATTAAAGGATCTCCAACAAAATCTTTCCCTGTGTGTTCTGTGTTGTCCAAGTTTTCTGCATTAAGGAAAATAATTCTCTAAAAATAAAATGAAAAAAACGAAGTTTTATTTTATTACCAAAAAGCACAATACATTATGCAAATCTCAAATTTCATATTATCCCATACAAGAAAAGTCACTACTTGCGTTCTCACTGTGTGCCAGATACATCCCATAAACTACCTCCACTTAATGTTCACTGCAATTTCTGAGTGTGTCATCTAGGCAATTATAAACTATGTACTGACAGTAAGTAAAATAGGCTTAAAATGTAAGAAAACTGAGGATCAGAAAAGTCACTCAGCTAGTACATGATAGTGCCAGGATTCGAACCCCAGTTGACTTATAGGCTCTAGACACATTACAATGGTTAATTATAAACGTGGCAATGAAGGAAAGAATCATCTTATCATTAAGGAACAAAAAGAAAATGCAAATATTTGAAGGTTCAGGGCTTTTTTTTCTCTTATACAACTCCGCCCGAAAATACCCTATGCCCTTTCCTTACTACTGTAATATGTTTCTCTAAAAGAGAGGGGACACTGTGGGGTTATCTGTTTGTAAAAGATCCCTAGAGATGTAGCGACCTTCACATACCAAGCCCCCACAAATAACTAAAGCGCAGCTAACCAAAGAAGAAAAAAAGGCCTCTAAAAAATAGGTGCTCAAACACCAAAAAAGTTTGTGTACATTCTTAGAACATCCCTCAAAACTTTCATCCAGAACTAATTTACCCTGTTTTTATTCAGAACTATTTTTTAGACATACTTAAAACCAGGTTGATGGTTGCTTCATTTCCAAGTCAAAGAAGATTAAAGCAGAAAATTAGAATAGGAAGGACTATTAGAGGCAGGTACACTGATAATGTACAAGTAACTGCCTGCCTAAGAATTCAGAAAGTTAAAACATTTATAAGGAAGATTTAAAAAGCATTTAATCTAAATCTATTTGGAATATATGCAGCAGCCCTAAATATTTCATTAGGCCCTGAGTTACTCAGAAAAAAATATTTAGTATACTCTATGGCATAAAATAGCAAAATAAAAATCTAAGTAGTTTCATCCAGAAAGTTAAAATACAAAAGTTTGTGCTTCAAGCATCCAAAAAAAATTACATTATAGAACACTTCATTTCCTAACTGAACAGTTATTACATACTTATAAAATATTCAGACAATACAGATGGGTATAAAGAAAATGAAATCTCTTTCCCATATATTGCCTTCCCGAACCCACTTCCCAGTGTTAACTGTTTTTGGTGTGTTTCTATAAAATCTTTTTCTTCTGCATATTCCAAAACAGATATAATCATACCATGCACATACACACATGCACTCACGCAGAAGAACACATGCATACATACTAGAGGGCAGGCAACAGAACCAAACTATGCACACTGTTCTGTAATTTTTTTCTACTCACTATATTTCATGGCTATTTTCCAGATCTGTTCACACAAATCAAGCTTATGATTTTTTGAAAAGATTTATGTTAGAGCGAGCCGCGCGCATAAGCATGAGCAAGGGGAGGGGCAGAGGGAGAGAAAGAATCCCAAGCAGACTCCCCATTAAGAAGGGAGCCCGATGCAGGGCTTGATCTCAGGACCCTGAGATCACGACCTGAGCCGAAACCAAGAGCGGGTCGTTTAACCATCTGTGCCGCCCAGGCACCCCTCAAGCTTCTTATTTTTAATGGCTGGCTGTACTGTACTCCACTGAATGGATGTATCATTATGTACTAATGTTTCTCCTGATAGTAATTCAGATAATCTCCAGTGGTTTCATATTATATAAACAATGCTGCAGTGAAGATCTTTATGTACATAAGCAGGAACAGTATGTTCTACAAAACAGAATCACGGATTTGAAATGATAGGCCAGATAAAACACAATTTTTAATTCTGATAAAGAATACCAAAATTGCCCACCAAAAAAGTATACCGAACAGTATGTTAGTACCTCTTTCATCACACTGAACATTATTCATACTTTTTAATTTTAGCCAGTCTTAGGCACACATATTTCGTTGCTGTTTAAACCTGCATTCTCCAAGGAACATTGCTAGCTGCCTATCCCAATAATTCCTACATCTCCCTTACCACCAGAACCCCAAATCTTTTTAACAAGAATGTTTCAAGGTAAAAAAATACTTGCTACTTAGGCCACCTTGTAGTCATGCGATACAAGTTCTGGCTGGTGGTTTAAGGGTACACTTATGCTTTCTTTAGACAGGTGAGACCCACGCTAGATTTCCTCTTTTCCTTTTTCTTCTGGTCTGGCTCTGGACCTAAGGATGGAGATGCAGCAGCTATCTTGCAAACATCAGGATAAAGACTGAATGTGACTGAGGAGAAAAATGAAAAGAGCTGAGTTACCAGTGTAGCTACCTACCCCACGGAGTGCAACTTCCCTGGACTTTCAGCCATTCAGCCTGATTTTAAGCCTGGTGGTTACATGAATCCATACATGTGGTAACTGCAAAAACTACACACACACACACACACACACACACACACACACAGTGCATGTAGAACTGGTGAAATGTGAATAAAATCTGTTTAAGTTGCAACAATGTCAATATCCTGGTTTTCATATTTAACTGCAGTTCTGTAACATGGTCCCTTGGGGGGGGCGGGTGAAGGGTACACGGGACCCCTCAGTACGATGTTCTGCTGTTTGCTGTGACTCTAATTATTTCAATTGTAGTATATGCCAAATCAAACACTGTAACTGTTTCAAAATTTAAAAAATACTTGGTCCTATTTTTGAAAACCCCATTATCAGTACACCCTCTCTCACTCTTCAACTTTCTCCCAGCAGAGTCTGGATGAACTTTTCTTTCTGTTCAATTCCACTCCAAACCCCACATTTCCAGTCGAGGTTTCAGAGGATAAGCAGAATGCACGATAAAGTCACTGCTTCCTCCCCCTCTCCCACCCAATTCAGCATAGACAATTCCTAGACACTGAGAATTCAGTCCACAGGATGCCAGGCTTATCAAGTATAACCATTCCAAAAGTTTCTCATTGACATTTTTGACTGTTCACGTTACAGAAAGATAAGGGCTTTCTGACAATTATTTAAAATTTGAAAAATATTAAAATGTTCTTAAATAGTAATTTAGATTAGCCCAAGTCAGATTTCCAAAGTACAGCATCTACACTGTGTTGGATGTTTTTGGTAACTGCAGTGATGAAACCAGCAGATGTTCAGGTAATAGTCATTAAAAGCTCTCCATGACTAAGTAGCATAATGACCTTTATTAATTACTGCATCTGGTGTCTGCCAAATGGAAGAGAAACAATACTCAAGCAGCCCATTTTTAAAGGGTAACAAGTTATCTGAACCAAGACACTGCAGTACTTTTAGATTACATTTAGATTATATCAAGATAGTGGCACAAATAAACATTTAATTCCAAGTAGCACTGCAAACCTAATTGTTCTCTAGGGAATATTTGTAATATCTATTGGGCAGTCTGTTTCAGTAATAAAATAATATAGAGTAAGAATCAAATCCTTTCAATCATTAGGTAACTGATTAAATATCCTAATTATCTATTATCCATATGTGCATTCATCATTTTGCTGGTAAGCTACAGAGAAACAAATACCAGGCAAGTTCACGAACCACTGTAATCCTCAGAATTAACTTTTCTCCAAAATAAGTAATGAATTGTGGTCCTTGCCCTCATGAAGCTCACAGCTTAATAAAGACACAGCACTTTAAAAAGTAAGCATAAGTACATATGTTACAGGAGAATAAGCAGGATACAAGCAAAGGGTGACTCTAAATCACTGTCAGGTAGAACTTAGTACCCCTGTCCTACCAGTTCCCAACTTTCCCCTCCATGCCATCTCTAAAAAACCTAAGAAAGCAACAGAGGATATTGAATCAATGTCTTAGAGAAGATGTCTGAGAATCTCCAATTACACTGCAAGACCACATATAAATCTGACTCACAGCACTGGTTTTATACTAATCACTCTTTTCTCCATCATGTAACACACGATACACAGTAACTTGCACCACATGTGTTTGTGACAGGATACACAATCCAGAATGTACCCATAGATAATCACGGATTTGCCACTGCTGTTCTTTTACATGAAGCGACTTGTAGGAGGAACACACAGAGATTCCGCACGATCTTACACCACAGGCATACACCACCTGCAGCAGAAGTTTATACCCAAGTTTTTACACTTTTTCCCTCTTATGGAGATAAGAACCTGTTTAAAGTGAAAAATAACCTAAATTATATCTAGATGTTATTATTATGAAAAAATTAAAACTAAGTTTAACTTGTTATATGAAATGGTGTTTTTTCCTTTTGACTTTTTTCCCCCTTTGTTATATCCCTGTGATTAGCACTTGAGTATAATCAGGAAAAACACAGAGAGAAGCAACAAACAGCAAACAGCAAAGAGTGTGGAAGATCATTTAAAGTGAGGAAACCAAGATAAAATCAGCATCCTTCAAGAATGTATCATCCAGAAAATCACCAGTGTGTCACCAAAGGGTGCTTTACATGCCACCATGTTGTAAAGTAGTGACCTACAGTGGCAAGAACTATTATCCAGAAACTATTATCCAGACCCCTCCCCACTGAGACAAATATAGACAAGTGGTAGAGTCTTGCCCGATGGAGCACATTTTGGATACTGACATCACAGATGGTAGAATAGGTTTTGAATTCCCTTTACTTCAGAAATTACTTGAACAAATGTGTTTTGATATTAATAGAAATACTGATTGCATTTCAAAAATCTGAAGATTCTTTTATTCAACAAGCATGCTCTGAGCATTTACTGAATGCACAGATCCTAACACTACACACTCTAGGACAGCTTATATACCATTAAGAGTGAAACCATCACCATTAAATATTTTTAACTAAGGCAGTGATTAACTTTAAAAAATGGGAAAAAAAGGCTAAAATTGATGGTAGTGAAAAATGAGTTGGGATAGGCAGGATGGAACTCCCAAAATGCCTAACAAAGGAGACTATGCTTCACTCTGAGAGCAATGAACACTCAACGCTGAATTTTTAAGCTAAAATGCGTTGACAGAAACATTCAAAATCGTGGCCCAACATAAAAATGAAAAATGCACCCAAACAGGTTGGTATATATAAATTATTTTCTCAAACAGTCAATGAAAAAATAGATTAAGGACAAAAATATAATCCCTACACATTACTAACTATAAAGTGTGATAAATCTGCACACACCATCCACATTTGCTTATTTAACAAACATAGTTTCTATGTGCCAGGGGCTGTTCTAAGCACTTTACAAATGTTGATTCCTTTAATCCCCATTAACAACCTTCCAAGAACTGTTATCTGCTGTTATTAATCCAAGTTTACATATGAGGAGACTGAGGCACAGAGAAATTAACTAACTTGCCCAAGGTCACATGACTAGAAGGCAGTGGATTCAAGACATGAGCCCAGGGAGTCTGGCTATACAATCTATCCAGTGGTGTCCCACAGAACTTTCTGCAACATGGCTACTTGGCACTTACAATGTGGCTAACATGACTGAGGAACTGAATTTTTTGTTTTCCTTAATTTTAATTATTTAAGTTATTAAGTTGTTGAAGTTTAAATAACCATGCATTAGTGGCTAGTGTACCATGTTGGATAGAGTTCAGATGACATTCTTTATTACTACAGAGTACAACCTTACTGACAAGCAAGAAATGAATGTTACTCAGGATGTCTACGGCATTCAATTTTAAGTTTAAACAACCTAAAGAAAACTTTTCAAATAATTCAGAGTTTCAAGCAACGAGTGATTGCAAAATTCAGTGCATTACTTTCAAAATTCTTTACCATAGTTAAGACAATGACACACTGGACCAATGAACAATAAAATGGACTCGTTTTTCTTTAAAACAGTATCTTTTAAAACAAGTTATTAATTAAGATCTGTACATAGAAATATACTTCCCTAACACAAAGTTTTTATAAAACTTCTATCAATTAACTTTGCCCACAGTGCACACGCACACACATACACACACACACAAACTTCGACTTCAAATATTACATTTCCAAATTTAAAGAATAAATGCAGTGCTTAAAGTTTTCCAAGTATAAATGAAATGAAACTATTAAAAAGATTAAGCAGCACTATACTGAGTCCGACCAATGTGCACAAAGAACCCTGTGTTCTGTCCTGGACACAAACACCTATAACCAAGTTAGTAGCCAAATAACCTATGTGGAGTGCAGTATCAATGGCAATAAGAATGACAATAAAAATAAGAGAACCAACAAAAACATTAACAGCAGCTTACATTCAGCTCTCACTACATGCCAGCCACTGTGCAGGGCCTTTGTATTAATCCTCATCTCAATCCTCACAACGCTCTTGTGAAGTACATCATATTATCATCCCTACTTCAGATAAAGAATCTGATGCATGGGGACGTTAGGTAACTTGCCAAAGGTCACACAGCTAGTAAGTGCAAAGCAACTGCAGGGTTGAGACCCCAATCTACCTGAAGATAGATCATGATCTCAATTAGCCTCTTCTGTGCTGCCTTTCTCTTCATTAAATCACTCACATTACTGTGTATCAACATAGCAGTAAATTGTGAAAAATCTCTGAAGGCTTTTTATACTTAAGCCAATTACACAACCTCCTAAGACTTCTGCAACCCAATTTACTCTGTGTGTGTGTGTGTGTGTGTGTGTGTGTGTGTGTGTGTGTGTAAAGAGTAAAGATAGCCAGGTAGGCATTATGAATCTGCTATTTTAATCTAAGAGGTTACCATAGGGGAAAAAATGGCTTTAAGAAAAGTAACAGAATATGAATGTCAGTGCTCTCTGAGATCTTAGAGGACACCTCATAATAGAATAGATGGAAAACACCATGACACAGAGATATTCACTGACTTGCCTAAAGTCACATGATGGTAGAACTAGATCATAGGTCTTTTGATTCCCTCGCATCCTATTATAACGGCCACATCTGTGTTTTTACTTAGGATAAATGCTACTCCTCATTAAGACTACCCAACCCCAACAAAAAACAAAATACATTTTTTTAAAGGATTTTATTTATTTATTAGACAGAGACAGAGACAGCCAGCGAGAGAGGGAACACAAGCAGAGGGAGTGGGAGAGGAAGAAGCAGGCTCACAGCGGAGGAGCCTGACGTGGGGCTCAATCCCAGAACACCAGGATCACGCCCTGAGCCGAAGGCAGATGCTTAACCGCTGTGCCACCCAGGCGCCCCCAAAAAACAAAATACATTTTAACAGGCTTGAGTTACATGCTAAGAAATTCTGCTATTTAAAAGATATGCTTTTGCCTCTTATTTTTCATCAAATTGGATACAAACAAGTGAGGATTGCTTTGACTACAAGTAATAAACCAATAACTCTAGAGGTAAGTCAGGGTGGTGCAAAACCAGGTGGCTCACTTGTCCCACTGGTTTCACAAAAGACCAGACTTCTACAGTTCTCTTCCACCATATTGCTTTTGTCTTCATGGTCACATTATGGCTGCTATAACTCCAGGAATTACATTCATGTTCCAGGTAGGAAAAAAGAAGATGTAACAAGGAAGCAGAGATGACAACTATCTCAGAAAGCAAAACTTTCCCAGAAATCTCCAGCAGCCTTTTACTTCCACCTCAGAAAATACAGTTTAATTGTTTTTGTTTTTTAACTGAGCACAATATCACTCCAAACAAAATCAAAATCCCGTCATTAGTGAAGATCTGAGTGAGAGTGGATACTGGGTAGGCAATGAACACTGTTTGCCACAAGTAGTCATTTCTCAACTTCTCATTAAGTAATTCTTTTTTGGCCAAGAGCTTGAAATTCTTTGTAAATCATAAAAAACTTCAAACAAACAACTAAATCAAGAATACTAGATGCTGGGGCACCTGGGTGGCTCAGTTGGTTAGGCCGCCGGCTCTTGATTTTGGCTCAGGTCCTGATCTCATGGTCCTGGGATGGAACCCCATGTCCAGCTCTGGGCTTGGCAGGGAGTCTGCTTGAGATTCTCTCTCTCCCTCTCCCTTTGCCCCCCCCCACTTGCACGTGCATGTTCGCTCTCTCTCTAAAATAAATAAATGAAATCCTTAAAACAAAAAAGAATACTAGATGCTGTGACTTCAGTTTCTCAAGCTTAGTCAAGATATGCAGCAAAATATGTGTATTTTAAATATAAGCTGAAAACCATTATCTATCAGCGGAAAACCATTATCTATCAGATATTACAAAATATCTCAGAAAGAATCATACCTTTCTCTGCCCATTGTTATTAGCTACAATATTTCATTTATCTCAAGATCAGTTTCTGACAATCTTAACTCTTTCCTAAAACACAGCTAAAAGACAGAATGGAAGCAAAAACGTTCAGAACCAAAACATTTATAGTTGACCCTTAGACAATATGGGTTTGAGTTGTATAGTCCTACACAGATTTTTTTTTCAACAAACATATTGGAAAACTTTTTGGAGATTTGAGACAATCTGAAAAAATTCACAAATAAACAGCATAGCCTAGAAATATAGAAAAAATTTAGAAAAAGGTGCATCATGAATGTATAAAATGTATGTAGATACTAGTCTATTCTCTCATTGACTACCATAAAATAAACACGAATCTATGATAAAAAGTTAAAATTTATCAAAACATATGCACATACTTACAGACCATACATGGCACCATTAACAATCAAATGTAAACAAACGTAAAGATAAAGTATTAAATCAGAACTGCATAAAATTAACTGTAGTGTATACTGTACCACTATAATAATTTCATAGCCACCTGCTGCTGCTATCGTGGTGAGTTCAATGTTGCAATTATTCACTTAAAATGCCAACCATGTGATGCTAACCACTTCCAATGAGGACTTTGTCTCTCCTATAAACTGCATATGGCAGTAAAAAGTCATCTCTGGTGGTTCTCGCATATTTTTCATCATGTTTAGTCCCATACCATAAACTTGGACTAACACCATGGGACCTAAACGAAGTACCACTAGTGATGCTGGAAGTGCTCCCAACAAGCAGGGAACAGTCATGACATCACAAGGAAAAGTTCAACTGCTCGATATGCACCATAGGAGGTCTGCAACTGCAGTTGCTGACTATTTCAAGATAATGAATCCAGCATAAGGACCATTGGGAAAAAAAAAAAAAGAAAGAAAAGGGAATCTGTGAAGCCATTGCCTCAGATGTGAAAACCTTGCACTTTTTACAAAATACCTTTTATCTCATATTGAAACTGCAGCGTTTATGTGGGTGCAGAATTGCTATAAGAAAGACATACTATAGAGAGTATCTACTAATACGATCGGAGAAAAAGTGAAGTCATCATGTGATAAAGTAAAAGGGGATAAAGGATCTAATGTCAGATGATTTAATGCCAGCAAAGGACGGTTTGATAATTTTAGAAAAAGGTTTGGCTTAATAAATGTCAAGATAACAGGAGACGCAGCTTCTGCCCTCCAAGAGGCAGCAGACGAGTTTCCAGATACCATTAAGAAAATCACTGAGGAGACAGGATATCTGCCTTGAACAGGTTTTTTTCCTGGGAAGAAAAAAAAAAAAAAAAAAAGAATGCCACAAAGGACATGTATTAGTAAGGAAGAGAAATGAGCGTCAGGATTTAAGGCAGGAAGGGACAAGGCTAACTGTACTGTTTTGTGCAAATGGAGTCAGGTTTATGATCGCGCTGTCCCTATCTATAAAGCCTGAGCCTTGAAGGGAAAAGATAAACACCAGCTGTCAGTCTTTGGGTTGTACAACAAGAAGGCCTGGACAACAAGAACCCTTTTCCTGGACTGGTTCCACCAATGGTTTGTTTCTGAAGTGAGGAAGTACCTTGCCAGTAAAAGACTGCCTTTTGAAGTTCTTTTGATACTGGACAACATCCCTGGCCACCCAGAACCCCATGAGTTCAACACTGAAGGTGCCAAGGTGGTCTACTTGCCCCCAAACACAACATCTCTAATTCAGCCTCTAGACTAGGGGTCATAAGGACCTTGAAGGCTCATTACACAGCACTCTAAAGAAAGGATTGTTATCACTATGGAAGAGAGAGACAGAGAGAAGAACACTATGAAAGTCTGGAAATATACATTATTGAAGATGCCATTGTCGTTATAGAAAAAAGCCATTAAAGCCATCAAGGCCAAAACAATAAATTCTTGCTGGAGAAAACTGTGTCCAGACGTTGTGCATGACTTCACAGGATTTACAACAGCGCCAATCAAGGAAACCATGAAAAAGATTGTGGATATGGCAAAAAAAGATGGGGGTGAGGGGTGGAGAGTTTCAAGATACAGAACTCAGAGAAATTCAAGAGCTAATAGAGACCACACCAGAGGAATTAAGAGATGACGTGATAGAGATGAATGCTTCGGAACCAGTGCTGGACAATGAGGAAGGAGACAGAGAAGCAGCAGAGCCAGAAAACAAATTGAAATCAGATAATCTGGCAGAATGGGTCCAATTATTCAAAACTGCTTTTGAGTTCTTTTACAACATGGACCCTTCTATGACACAGGCACTGACACTAAAGCAAGTGGTGGAAGAAGGGTTGGTACAGTAGAGAAATATTTTTTAGAAATATAAAAAAGCCAGACAGAAATTATGATGTGTTTCCAGAGAGTTACACCAATTGTGCCTGATTCGCCTGCCCCTCCCCGCTACATCTGAGACAGGAAGACCAACCCCAGCTTTCTCCTCCTCCTCAGCATACTCAATGTGAAGACAAAAGGACGAAGACCTCTATGATGATCCACTTCCATTTCATAAACAGTACGTAATCATCACGCCATATAGTTAATAAACTTATCTGTTGTGTATGTGTGTGTCTCTGTGCAAACACCCAGTAACTGTAGGCAAGAACTGTATGAGATGCTTTGTGTCACCACTATCATCTAAGTATTCGTCAGGTAGGACATCATGTGCAAGACTCATATGGAAGTGGATAGCCTACCCCTGGATAAGCATAAGGTGAGTGATATTTAATATGAAATTAATAATGTGTTAGTTTTCTTACTGTTTATTACCATACAGTATGCTTGGAGGAACTGCATATCAGCCTAGCATCACAGGTCAGTGCTTTTTCTTACAAAATCTAACAATGTTTCCGACACTGTATTATGAATATGACCATAACACTGTATGCCATAAAAATTTTATATGATTTATTCATTAGCATAGGCTAGGCTCCCATGAAGCAATCATATTGATTACACTAGGCTACCATAAAGCAATCTTACTGCTGCTTTCTTATTATCAATGCATGAATCATTTATCTGATATGAATTTCTTTTTCACATTCTTTCATTTTTGAGGTCTAGTGTTAGTAAGACATATGACAGCTACAATGTTTGTATCATATAAGACAATACTGATGTAGGTAATGACAGATGATTCATCTTGTAAACATGATGTACACTTACAGTATCAGTACAGAACAGTACGGTAAGTGTATTTTCCTTACGATTTTCTTAATAACATTTTCTTTTCTCTAGCTTGCTTTATTGTAAGAATACAGTATATAATATATATAACACACAAAATATGTGTTAATTGACGGTTTATGTTATTGGCAGGGCTTCCTTCCGGTCAACAGTAGGCTGTTAGTAGTCAAGTTTTGAGGAGTCAAAAGTTATATGCAGATTTACAACTATGTGGGGGTTGGTACCCCTAGCCCCTACACTGTTCAAGGGTCAACTATTTCAATTAACACTGGCCATTTTAACATATATAACTATAATGTACAGAATGTTAAGGTATAATAATAGGCAAAAGTAAAATGCTAAGAGAATACAAAGGAATGATTAATTCTGACCTAGAAGGGTGAGGGGAGAAGTTAGGGAATGCTTTCTGGAGGCGGAGCATTTGACCCTTGTAGTCTGACCTGATAAAGGATCTAACTGCCAGAGGAGGGAAAGAAGCTACCATTCTAATGGAGCAGCATGTCTGAACAACAGCAAGCATTCTGCTGAGCTGCCACAGAGGGTGCACGGAGAGATCTAGTAATATAGCTAGAAACACAGGTGAAGTCCAAATTCTAGGTTCCATGACAAACTGTTTCAGAAAGCTATCTCAGATAGCAATGGAAGGATGGAATAGAGAGTTAAATGACCGAATACCACGTGACCAGTCCTCTTCTCACCTTCTCCCACTATCATCTAAAAGCTTCCAAACTTCGTCACGTAGTATGGAAGTGTCTTCATGTTTGGGTACCTGAGCTCCCCCTCTACTATTTATTTTGCTTAGGATGCTTGAACACACTCTCCCCCACCCCCCGCACCCAGCTGGCTAGCTTTTTATGCATCCTCTGATACTTAGCTCAAATGAGAGCATCTGTCACTTCACCAAAGAGTTTAATTCCTTTGCTCTCCTAATTACCAAACCAGGGCCAGTTCCCCATGGGGTTCCCACAATACTCTGTCTACTATAACACCTATCACCCTTGTTGTAATATTGTAATTATTGACTTTTGTGTCTTGCCACTTGCACATGCATTCCTTGAGGATACTGTCCCCTTGCATCTAAGAAGTCCTAAGTGTTCAGTGAATGTCTATCAAATAAAACGAGTGAGGAGGCTAGTTTAATAATCTAGAGCAGAGGTGTTAAGGCATGAAAGTAGGAATAAAAAGATTAAGACAGATACCAAAGCTCGTATGTTTTACCAACAGGAGGAATCTTCAGAGTCTCACTCTAAATCTACTCTTCCTTTAAGAATAATTTTAATAAACATGGTCATCAGGTTTTGCAAGCCACAAAAAATATTTTTAATAAAGAACCTGAATCATACTTACATTTAGCAAACTTCCTTTTTACAAGATAGGGACACATGTACTATTTTTAAAATATTTTTATCCAAATAGACATGAAGCTTTTAAAGGAGAAAACCAGGCCCCTCACTAATACACAGCCACAGCGATTGCATGTGCGCCTTACATACATTTGAACAGACTGTACAGTTTTTCTTGAGTCCGCTCGACGGTGTTCAGCCTTCCCAATTTACTCAAGCGTAGCCCTGAAGATGGAGCCTCACCAGGACATTCAAGAGGAAAACTGACAGTTTGTGTTTCCACTTAGCATAAATCACTCATTCCATCCCTTTCCTTGGTCTACAAGATCACATTGCTTTAACTCTCAGACTAGTTTATCTTAACAAATGTATATTCTTCCATTCATTGATTCACTCATTCATTCAACCAACAGCGGAGTCTGTACTGTGCCCCAGGCATGGGCAGGGATCGTATCTTTTTCTGTGTCCCCAGTGACTAACACAGTGACCTGCAAATACTGGACACCTGATAAAGGCTTTATGAATAAATACATGAGAGAATGATGAGTGGACATACCAGTGAGCATATACATGCACATGTGACCCTCTCTCCCATAAGACAAGGATACTTTTCCAAAGAGCACTTATCCTTTGCCTAGTCTTCCTTTATTTTGCCCAAGGTTGTATTACAAAACATCTGTGCCTATCCATTTCAACCATCTTTTACAAATGTCAATCGTTTCCATCAGCTCCCCACTGCGTTATTGGAAAAAAAAATGCAGATCCACTAAAATTATCCTTCGAATAACATTACTAGTCCTCTCCCTTCCCTATAATGTTAACTGCTGCAAAATTCTAAGTTTCCTAAACATATTAACATGAACTCTTAGCAATGTTATTTCACTAAGTGCTGAGTGGGTTGGGATACTTGTTTGATACTTCAACTAAATAAGAAAGCAGTGATTTGGCAGATATTTTAAAAATTTTAAAGAAAATATTCAAGAATATCACATAATTTCCCTCCTTCCTCAAGATAATCCTTCACCATACCCTTGAGTACTACTTTTAACGAAACACACTGAGTTTGTTTACTATCTCATACCAAGGAAAACTAATTCATGAAAATTTTTCAAACCATTTATCATAACATAATTATTTATGTTTGCCTTGATACTTTCCTTCACACACCAATTTTTCCATGCTACTTACTCATATTAATGTGAACAAATACTTGGAAATGTTGCTCTCTCTATATTCATCCAAATTCATACTATATTTTAAAGAATTTTGTTTAAAAACTCCCTTTTTAGGGCACCTGGGTGTCACAGCGGTTAAGCGTCTGCCTTCGGCTCAGGGCGTGATCCTGGCGTTCTGGGATCGAGCCCCGCATCGGGCTCCTCCGCTATGAGCCTGCTTCTTCCTCTCCCACTCCCCCTGCTTGTGTTCCCTCTCTCGCTGGCTGTCTCTCTCTCTGTCAAATAAATAAATAAAATCTTAAAAAAAAAAAAAAACTCCCTTTTTATAGGTCATTGTTTTGTATTTGTCTATAGAACTTTGTTTTTTCAGTTTATCAATACTAAAAATTGGCAAAATGTAGCAATATTTTACAAAAGGATAAAACTAATAGTAAATATATTAGCTAAATGATTGAAAACACCATTAGAATAGGTTTGAAAAAAAGAAGAGTCTATGAAAAAAAATCTACATATAAGATGCCTCTCTTTTTCCTGGTCATAGAAAAGTCTGCCTGAAAAAAATTAAGAAAAAGAATCTAAGAACAAATGCTGTTCTACTACTTCAGTATATTGCATATTTTAGTACTATTTTTTTCTATAGTCATATGGCATTTCCTGTCAAATATGATTATGTTATGTATGTATATGCATTTTGAAAAAGAAGAATATTATTACTTTTTTCCCTGGGTGTATTCCAAGTCATTATGATTATGACCAAAAACATATAAACTAAAAGAAACATTCCAATAAAAAAAAATTCCATCTGTAAAGGTTAAACTGTATGAATCTGACATTTTCAAACAGATTGCCATTAAATTAACTAATTTATATTCCCCTGAATTAGTAAAAGCAGTCAGCTTTTTTTAAACGCCTGTTAGAATCCTGCTATTCAGAGATAGGATCCTGCTATTCAGAGATAGGAATGCAGTCTTTGTTTTTACAGAAAAAAAGGAGAAATAAAGTAGCAAATAGGAGGTAATCGTAAAGTATCCTAAATAGTATGTTTTCAAAGGTAAATGACAATAGTTTCTCTGCTTTTTGACATGCATTTTTGTCCATTTAAATACCATGTCCTTCCATAAAATGAGTAAAGGCGAGATGGGCTAAGGTTTCTTCCAGCTGGAATACTCTATTTGTGGCTGATTACAGTACATGTCACAATATTATTTCATATCATCACCCCAAATAATGTTGCAGAGGACTTAAAGAATCTCATAAGCTTTACTTTAAACAGATCACATCAAGTTTTTTAAAAATCCAAAGTAATCTATATTTTATATTATCTGAGGTATATTTACGCTATTTGAATCATATAAAGACAGAATGCTGTATCTTACATGTGAAAAGCTGATATATAAATTTATCAACTGGCGGATTTTAAATCATAGATTAAATTCATGAAATTGACAGCATTATAAACTAAGTTTATAAACTTACATTTTTTGAATCAATTCCTTATTATCATTTTGGAGATTTTACTATTTCAAATGTTTAAAAAAGCAAAAAACACAAGTATTTCTTCAAAGGTGTATCTGCAATAGTTCATTTTAAGATATGTAAGTCAGATGTGCGACTGAGAAAGATTTTGAAAATGTATTTCAATATCCCAAACTGACACAGGCTATAAATATAGAAATATTTTAAATATAAGCAGCATTGATTAAGCATATAATCATAAACAGAAAAAAGTAATTATTCACTGAAAACGGCAAAAAAAAAAAAAAACTACCATTCAGTGGCTGAATTAATATTTATAACTATTATTTCATCAGCTGGCCACACGAATAAGAACCATCTAGTTCTTTTGCCCTGCCACAAGCAGAATCCTAGCTTGATCCTTTCTTATTTCTGCCATGAACATTTGTATTTTAAAATTAAGAGAGGATTATATAAATTATTCTTCTACCTCCAAAATACATAATACAAGAGGATTTTTCCAGTGTGAAAAATACTATTGCAGTAGGTATGTCATAACCTCTCCTTACTCTTCATGTCTTTTAATAAGATATGCTTCTAATTTGTCATTTAAAAATAGGAATAATAAGGCATGTTTACAATTATGCCATTACCTGATCCTTTTCAGTTACCATTATATAAGAAGAGCAAAAGCATACATGATAACTCAAAATTCCTTTTTTATAGCTGTTCTTTAGGTCGATATTTGTAAAAACCTCCGAGTGCTCTGATTGTTCATTCTGACGATGTTCCTACCTTCCTTCACTTTGGCTGCTTTTTGCCTCGATGGTGTCACCAGCTCCTTTACAATCTGCAAGACTTGAATCATTGCTAGTTAACAAGCCAAAGACTCCGCTGCTTCCTCCAGAAATCCAACAGGTTTCATCACCAAGAGCTCACTGCTGTTTCTGCTTTCAGGAAGCTCAGGCAGGAACACAGCTCAACTTCAGAAAAATACATGTTCTGCTGAGCTATCCAGGAAGGCTCTGAAGCAGTTAATAAGAAACGATGAAAGGATAGGCTGTATCTTCTTGCAATGGATTCAAAGTGATTTCAGCACACGTGAAAACCACCATCCTCAAAGTCCAAATGTATCACTTACAAAGCATTAACAGGTTATAAACAAAACAAAACAAAATGTGGGCAATCTGCTGCAAATCACTAAGCACAGTAAAAACATTTTCTCACAAAAGTCATGACAGGAGAAATAAAGTGCTACGCTATAAATTCTCATATAGCTGATCACAGATGCTATGTGCAAGTTTTTAAAAACACTCAAGAAGAAGTCAACCAAAATACCCTGCACTGCAGAGCCTTAATACTTTTTTCCAATTTCTCAAAAATCTCATATTTGAAACAGAGAAAATAAGATGTGGATAAAAATAAAACTCTATCTTGCTAACTCCAAGCTCCCAGGTCTGCCTAACAAATACGATACTTCAAAAACTATCCTATAAATTCCTTGCCCTCCTCCTCACACAGACACCTCTGACTGACATCCTAGTACATGAAGAGAAGTCTACATTCACACTTCACACTAGAAATCCCTGAAGGGTTTGCAAATTCGTTGGCCTCACCAGAAGAGGCATGGGCCAGAGATTTTTCATATCGAGCACAACCGCCATCTTGGCCACACGGTTTTCAACGGCCAAGTTGCACCGATGCTCAGTTAATACTGAATACCTTCTTTACATATTCTATTTATCACACAGCAGCCCTTTTCAAAGCCAACCTATAGGGTTAACGAAAAGAGAGAACCGACATTCGGGTTAATGTGGTTAAATGTCCACCAGCAATTTGTTCCCCTTATGGTACTGCCAACTGTCCTCTAGTTTTCCTTCTTTCCCATTCATCATTTTGATATCCTTAATGTATCATTGCATAACGGATCTCAGAGCAAATCAAAGGCAGTTCCTTTGCCTTCACACTTAAAGGCTTATTTGATATTTTCCCGTCTTTCAATCGGACAACTGAGGTACACAGTCAATCAACCAAGGTTGGAAGCAAAACATAGAATCCAAAACTCAAAGGCTTCTGCTTTCTCTGATATCACGCCTTTCCTGTAAAAATGTATAGTTTTAAAATTCAGGGTGAAGTTTTCAGCTCTTCAAAAAAGAGGTGCTATAACATGTGCATATATATCCAACCGTAATGTATTCTCCATATGGGTGGTAATTTAAGACACCAGCGCTACAGATCCGTGGCAGTGAGAAACTGTTTGCACATGGAGGACAAAACAGGGCAATTATCCTACCTGTTATCTTTAAAGAGAGTATCTGTGCTTGCAAACTAAATCAGAAAGTTCAGATGAGTCAAAAACCGAGTTTTAAAACTCAAATTGAAACTGTGCTCTTTCATGACTCCCTCTGAAGACCTGATACAGACAAATCAACATCTAAATCAAACTCCTCAAATCAAGTTTCCCCAGTTCTTTCTGTCCCCTGCCCCATTTCCTACGGCGGTTCAGAACATGAAATAGATGTTAGGTATATACTGACTTTATTTTCAGTTCTTTTGCATTTCCAGCTCCTGAGAAATCACTTCCACTCTTCTAGAAAAACATGATGTTTTCGAAAGGTACTTTCTGTTAGGCTTTGCTCTCTCCCAGTATTTTTCTCCTTCCATGCAGGGACGGGGATCTACAGGGCATTACTTCAGTCAACTCTCTCCTCCATTTCTGATCAATGAAGAGAAGACTATCTATATTCATGTTTCCATAATTTTCAATTATCATCACCCCCCATCTCACTAACAGTATTGGTTTTGAAAATGAAAATCATAAGCAATCAGTTTGACTCACTACTGTTAGTCCTTAACTTCTGCTAAGCAACCAATAGCTCCTTCTTGTTTCTCTCATTCTCTTCTCATGTTTTTATCACACGTTGCAACAGTAAATGTACATATTCTAATATAGTATATATATAACCAAGCTGTAGTCTAAAATGTCAAGATCAGGGGCGCCTGGGTGGCTCAGTCAGCTAAGCATCTGCCTTCAGGTCATGATCCCAGGCTGCTGGGGTTGAGTCCTGCATTGGACTCCACACTCAGCAGGGAGCCTGCTTCTCCCTCTGCCTGCTTCTCCCTCCGCCTGATTCTCCCTCCCTCTGCTTGTGTCTCACGCGCTCTCTCTCTCTCTGACAAATGAATATATAAAATCTTTTTTTTAATGTCAAAATTATGAAAGACAAAGAAAGAGGAACTATGACAGATCAGAAAAGACTCAAGAGTCAGGATAACTAGAACGTAACACATGATGCCAGGTTAGCTACTGGCCCAGAAAGGGACAAGGGGAAATATATGACATTTGGGGACAACTGGCAAAGTGTGAACACCATCCACAGGTTATCAGTATTAATATCCTGACTATGACCATCCACTGTAGTTACATAACAGAACATCCTGGATTTTAGAAATACACCTTGAAGTATTTAGGGATAAATACTTCAATTTACCCTCTATGGGTCCAGAAATAAATTATATTAATACAGAATGAGAAATAAATGTGGTAAAATCTTAGCATTGGGGAAATCCAGGTAAAAGAACAGAACTGTCTGTGTTACTCTTACAACATTTTCCTAAGTCTGAAATTATTTCAAAATAAACTTAAATTCTGACTACCTAGCCCAATATATGTATATTTATTTGTTTATAAAGGATATATATGTATTCATACTCATGTATGTTTAAATCATACAAAGCAAAGGATTTTAAAGGCCCAAATAATGTAAAAGAGAATTCCACATTTGTGAATATGCTGTGTTCAAGTCTGTGTATGTGTATATACATATACACACATTTATATGCATTCTCATATGCTTCCTTTGCCCCAAAGATCATTCTGAATCCTCCTGGAATGCAAATTTTGAAAATACACATACCCCTGGGCTTGCTCTGGCATGCGTACTCTTCAAAGAATTAATTTCCAGATCCTTAACTTGTACATGCACTCGTCACTACAGCTGAGCCACGTGAGAGGACGCTGGCAGCAGGGGCCCTCCATTTCCATCTCCCTTGACGCAATCACCTTTGACCCACCTCACAAAAAAAAAGGCCAACCCTCAGCAGCCTCACTGCGGCACAGTGCTCAGAGGTGAAAACATGGGAGATGGGGAACAAAAACAATCCAGCAATTCCTTTAATCAAAGCACAGTAAGTAACATCAGCCCACCCGCTCATTAAGATGAGTTTCTAATAAAAAATTCATTTAAAGTGAATAATTATTCATCAAAATCCATCATATATCTGTTGTTTTGACAAAGTGCATTAGGAAAAACCTCTGTGAGGGAAGTAGAATGGATACAGAATTTCAGGAAAAAAAATATATAAAATCTCTCGCTACTAAGGAAGAGCTTGTTCATTTCCTTTTTTTAGAGAGAAAGAGAGAAAAAAAAAAAACATGCACCACAGGGGGGCATCTTAAGCAGATTCCACACCCAGCACAGAGCCTGACATGGGGCTGGACCTCATGACTTGGGATGGTGACCTGAGCTAAAATCAAGAAACAAACACTTAACCGACTGAGCTACCCAAGCACTCCTACCTTGTTCATTTTTTAAATGGATGGCACTGGGTATCAAACCACTGTGAATATCAACACCTACTAGATACACTTATAAGACGGATGTAATAGTCTTGCTTATTTACTCTTTTTCCTTAATGGCCCTCTGGCACAAAAAATTGGTTTAATCACAGTTCTTGGTTCTTATCATTGGTCCGTGCATGGCCCAGTTTTATTTATATGCTCAATTATTTATTTTTAATAATAAGCATCACAAAGCAACTGATGTAGTTTGGAATATAGGTGAGGTTTGGCTGGGTGAGGTCTGGAGCTGATGGCCAAGAAAGAATTCTTGAGAAGTCTTTGGTGCAAAATGGCAGTTTTTTAAAGCACGGGGGACAGGACCTGGGGGCAAAAAGAGCTGCTGCTCCGGGGTTGCGAGGGGTGGCTAATTATGTACTATGGGCTTGGGGGAGGTAAGGAAAAAGGGAGTTTTGGAGAAAGAACTCTCATATGTTCAAGAAGACTCACAGGATAAGGAGACCTTGCCATTGTCAAGTTAAGGTTGTTTTTCCTCTAGCAAGGCATTAACATGAAGATAGTTGGGAACTTCCTGGAGGAACATCACACTTTATCCACTTCAAGTATCTGTCCATGGGCTGCAGGTTATTAAGGACATTTAATTGTACTTACATTCCCTTCCGGAAGCTACTGCTAAGGCTTTTGTAAACTGAGGGTGACTCTTGTCTTACAGGATTGTGATCTCTGTAAGTTAATTACTTGTTTTTCCTTTAGGGCAGCCAGGGGTGCCTGAGGAATGTCACATATATCCCATGGGGTGGGGGGGGGGTGTAAGCTTCTGCTATGTCCTCAACTACCTTTTGTTCCTTCATCAGCAACCACCCATAACAAAAACTAGGACATTAAAAATAATCTGTATTTAACCTACAGTCCCCCTAACTACCAACCCATCCCCCTGCTTCAACCCAAAGTAACAAACATCCTGAATCCAGAAAAAAGAGTTTCTAATAAAACTCCCCTGATTCCCTTGATTTCCTATTTATCTATCTATCTATCTATCTATCTATCTATCTAATATTATCTCCTCCCCCTCTTTCACTCACACACACACATGCACACCCCTGTGTTGCTGTTTTATGAAGTTGTTCCAAACTTTCTAAAAAGGGTATCATAGTTCATGTTATCTTTGAGGAATTATATTTTTTCTTAAATATTGAGACCAGTGGTTCTCAATCTTCACTACACACTGAAAATACCTGGGAAGTTTTAAAAAGTATGATGCCTTGGTCTATCCACAGGGATTTGGACTTCACTGTCCCAGGTGCAGCCCAAGCATCACAAATTTTAAAGGTTCCCTCAAATGATCCTAACATTCAGCCAAGGACCACTGTTCTAGAAGAATGACATAGGAAAAGTTAATGTGTACAAGTAAACATGAAAGGTACAAAAATTATGATTCCACTATTACACACACACACGTGTGTGCTCACACACAGGGAAAAAGAAAGATGTATGCACAAAGAAAAAATATCAAAATGTTATCAACAATTTTTCCTCTGAATAGTGGTATTAGATATGAATTTTACTCTTCATTTTGCTATACTTCTCTACACAGAACACATTTTACTATTTTAAAAAAATTAATTATACTTTGGTTTTTAAATATTCCATATCATCTCACCAAAAGGATACACAAATGGCAAGTCAGCGAATGAAAAGAGTTGGTTCAACATCACATGTCATTAGGAAACTTCAAATTAAGACGACGAGATACCCCTATACATCTATTAGAACGACTATAATGCAAAACACTGACAACACCAAATGCTGTCAAAGATGTGGAGGAACAGGAATTCTCATTAACTGCTGGGAGGAATACAAAATGATACAGCCACTTTGGAAAACAGTTTGGTGGTTTCTTAGAACACTAAACAAACTCTTACCATTTTTGGCAACAACTGTATTATACCTTTGTTATTTACCCAAATGAGTTAAAAAGTATCCACACAAAAACCTGTACATGAATGTTTATAGCGTTCTTCAGTGTGTGAATGGATAGACAAACTGCTCATCCAGATTATGGAGTATTATTCAGCAATAAAAGGAAATGCACTATTGAGTCACAAAAACAAAAAAACTGAAAGAACCCAAAAACCCAACATGGAGGAACTTTAAATGTTAAGTAAAGAAAGCCAATCTGAAAAGGCTACATAGTATATGATTCCAATTATATGACATTCTGGAAAAGGCAAACCTATGGTGACAGTAAAATAATTAGTATTTGCCAGGGATTTGAGAAGAGGAAGAGAAGGATGAATAGGTGGGGACGCAGGGAATTTTTATGGCGGTGAAACTACCCTGTATGCTACTGTAATGGTAGCTACATGTCATTATACATTTGTCAACACCCATAAAATATACAACACAAAGAGTGACCCTTAACGTAAACTATGGACTTCAGTTAACAATAATGCATTGATATGGGTTCATCAACTGCAATAAATGAATCATACAAATGAAAGATGTTAGTAACAGAGGAAACTGGGAAGGTGGGGAGTATTCTTAGGGGATGTAAGAGAACTCCCAGTAGTTTCCACTCCATTTTTCTGTAAACCTACAAGTGTTCTAAAATATAGTCACTGAAAATGAC
Organism: Ursus maritimus; assembly: GCF_017311325.1. Taxonomy (NCBI): domain Eukaryota; kingdom Metazoa; phylum Chordata; class Mammalia; order Carnivora; family Ursidae; genus Ursus; species Ursus maritimus. Next base: position 22,617,601 of record NW_024425675.1, on the reverse strand, counting down.
AAAGAAAAATCTATATTTAATAGTGTACTTAATAATCTATATCTGATATAATACAAAGGTAAATCCAAAAAAGTACAGGATTTAACTGGAATGCTTAAAACAAAAACATTGCCTACATAGAAGAGCCCCAATGTGGCTCAGTAGACAAGGAATGGAATTAGATGCCCTCCCAATGGACTGCCTGCAACCAGCTGTGAACTAGGTCTTTTTTACAACAGAAAAAATCTTACTTCAATCTTGTTGCCTACGTTTGTATTGTTGTTAAACATGGCCACCCCCAAAAACCACAAACTCTTGGCTAACCCTCCGAAAGCAGGATCTTACTTTTCCTCCTCATCACTTCCCAATCCAGTGTTCCTAGAGCAGGGCACAAGGGGAAGAAGCCGGGGAGGGCCCAGAAGGAGACAATAGTACAGAGACAAGTGCCACAGGCAGTAGGGTGGGTGTGCTCCCCCGCGCCCCCCCCCACACACACACCTATTGGGACACTCCAGGTTATGTCACTTTCCTTTCTCCGAATGAAAATACAAGGCCAAAGTCAACTTCTTTCCACTCAAAAGGGATCAATAACAGGAACTATATGTCAAATGATATAAAGAAAAAACAGCTAGTCAGAGGAAAGAAATCTTTTCCCACCATTCCTCACGCATCAAAAAACAAAACAAAACAAAACAAAACACCAGGAAGAGAGAAAAAACAAGATTCACTTTGATCTCATTTGTATTCTTTCTCTCATTCATGTAATAAAACCATGAACAAATTCACTGGACCATCTTCCTTGGCCCCACGTGAAAAGAAGTATGGAGAATCCATATATCTCGAAACAAAATTATACTACTATTCCTCACAAATAATGTTGTAGATAATTTAGACCAACTCCCTAGAATCTTAAAGATTTACAAACTAATTTAAAAGGTCTCTATTTTCTTCTTACTGTAAATATACTTCTCTAATAATTATTACAAAAATAATGCACTTTCACAGTAGAAAATAAGTATATGAAAACAAGCCCAAAGAAAATAAAATCTCTCTTAGGCCTACCATACAGAGATAAGCACTACTAACAACCTTTTAGACTTATCCATGTACTTTTTTATTGATTTTACAAAAATGAGGTAACATCATATATACTGTTTTGGAATTGATATGTTTTCACACTTTAAAACACTTCATCAACATCTTTTTCCTAAAATAAACACAGACAAGGATATTTGCACTGTGCTTTGTCCAAAAATCGTTTTGATCATATGAATAACAACCCAGCATCTTTTCAATCTTGGCAATGATTTAGGGTTGTTTTCCACGCACTTTTCAGAAAACTGTTTTGGCTTTCCTGGAAATATATTTTCGAATTAAACCACTGTCAGTTTTTTCAGAACATGTAGATAAATGAGGGAAAAAAACTGTGAGAGGCCACACTTGTTGTGACAAAAACAATCTGTAAATATTCAAGATGTCAACTGGCCAGCAAATAGAAAAAGGCTTTTGAATATAAAACTATAAACCCATTTCTGACTGGTCTCCTCTTGGGTTAATAAATCAGCTTAATATACACTTCATTTCTTTGTCCTTCTACTTAGATTTTACAGGTGGGATATGAACACTTTGTTCTACAACTTTGAAAATCAATCACTATAAACTCATCAATATGGAATTAAATGTATGTTGAATATAAAAATAAAAGTTGTTGACTTTTGTCCATATACCAAATATCTGTATTATTTCCATACCAAAGATCTGTATTATTTTCTGTCAAAATGGTGCTCAGGTGCTCTTATGGTAATTCCTAATAAATCATATGGGGTATTTAAAAATTAACACTGTCAACTATTTTTGCAGGTTTTTTTCACAGAAAGAAAGTAAATAAAAAAGATAGAAAGGTAAAATCCTGAAGTTGCAGGATAATGGAAAGAGCCACAGAATGTGTGTTACGCATGACATTATCCCTCTTTCACATAATCTCAAAGCATGTTCGATGGTAGTAATTGTTTATGAACAAAAGTAACTGTATTGATGTAATTAAGTTAGCAATTCTTTCAAAAACAGTCTTTAAAGATATTTTATAAAAGGGCAATTCATGGGGCGCCTGGGTGGCACAGCGGTTAAGCGTCTGCCTTCGGCTCAGGGCGTGATCCCGGCGTTATGGGATCGAGCCCCACATCAGGCTCTTCCGCAATGAGCCTGCTTCTTCCTCTCCCACTCCCCCTGCTTGTGTTCCCTCTCTCGCTGGCTGTCTCTATCTCTGTCGAATAAATAAATAAAATCTTTAAAAAAAAAAAAAAGGGCAATTCATTTTGCTTATAACAAGAAGCCAAGAAACCTCTGTAGCTTGGGGGAAGCTTCTGTACTTCCTGTGGCTCAGCGGAAACTGTCATAAATATGTGCAAAGATTCACAAACACGGGGAATGAAAATATGTTATCCCAATTCATCCTCATAACACCTATAAATTCTTAATGGGCTGACATATCGTACGTTCATTTTAAAGGCAATAAAATTTTGCTCATCCATACAAAAACTATTAAGCACTGACTAGGTACAATGCCAGTTGCCGGTGATCAACCTCCTTCCACTCTACCAAAAGAAACTGACACTAAACACATAATTACACAATTAATTATTGAATTACAATTGAAATAACTCCTGAAAGTAAGTACAGGATGACAGGAGAGTGTCCTTAAGTGGAAAAATAGGAGTTAAAGGATACACACAGCACATTATAACCGAACATTTTCCAATTTCTGAATTACCACATTTTGAATTTTTAAAGAAAGCTTCCCTGTATGTAGAAATGACTCTTCTGACTGTCCAAAGCGACTGCAGATGGACACACAAATATAGAAGGTAAAGAGACTTTCTAATCATAATGAGGAAATTTAAATATGACTTTATTTCAAAATCAACACCTCAAAGAATTAACACAGCATCCAAGCAATCTGACCTGCCCCAGATTCTAACAAAGCTGTCAAATAATATTAGTACTTTTTAAGAGTTCATTACCATAAAAAACACATATTAAAAAGCAGTCAAGTCTTAGAATAAATCATAATTCAATCTAGATGAATCATAACTCAATATAACATCACATTTAAGATCAAATATCCATATGCACACATACATACACATGAAAAATATAAAGACATAGGAATTTTCATAGAATTCACAAAAGTGCTTCTGTATTTAAACACAGAAGTCCCTCTAACACTCAAAAAAGATCTTTCTGGAGTTTCCACTATACAAAATCCATAATTCAGTTTTCATAACACATTAATTTTAACAGGAAGTAAGACCACCAACAGAGTCCCTGATGGAGCAATACATCAGGTAAAACTGATCTTTGGTACCTGTTACTCTGCACACTTCCTCCCTTTATGAAACCTTTTCCTCTCTCTGACTTTTCTGTATACTATGCATTCTCTCTCTCTGCTAGCCATCACAAAATGACCTATGTCCCCAAAGAAACATACAAAGTTCCAATACATATATTAAAAAACTACATTGCTTCATAATAAATTTTTGGAGATGCAAAAGTATCATCCAGAGTGAAAATCTGTGATTTTTCAATAAGGATTTTGGGAGAAAGGTCTATTTTAAAAGGATATGATACAAGAGAAAATGTAAATAGTGAACACACGAAGAAAGTTATCCTAAGAATGAGACAGCACCTCAACACCCATTAGGATGGCTGCTATCAAAAAAAAAAAAAAAACCAGAAAATAACAAGAGTCAGCCAGGATGTGGAGAAACTGGAACCCTTCTGCAATGTCACATGGGGCAGCCACTATGGAAAACTGTATGCAGTTCCTGAAAACATTAAACACAGAATTACCATATGATCCAGCAATTCCACTTCTGGGTATGAACTCAAAAGAACTAGGTATATACTCAAAGACAAGGTGAGTCTCAAAGAGATATTTGCACACCTATGTTCATAGGAGCATTGCTCACAATAGCCAAAAGGTGGAAGCAAAACAACTTGTCCATGACCAAAATATGGTAATCCAAACAACGGAATAGTTATTCAGTCTTTAAAAGGAAGGAAATTCTGGCACCTGCCACAATAGGGGTGAGCTATGAGGATATTACACTGAGGGAAATGAGCAAGTCACAAAAAGACAAATACTGTATGATCCCATACACATGAGGTATCTGGAGTAACCAAATTCATGGAGACAGAAAGTAGGATGATGGGTGGGTGCCAAGGGATGGAGGAAGGGCAATGAGAAGTTGTTCAATAAGTACAGAGTGTCAGTTTTTCAAGATAAAAAGAGTTCTGGAAACTGGTTGCACAACAATGTAAATATACTTAACACTATTGAACTGTACACTTAAAAACAGGTAAGATGGTAAATTTTATGTTATATATATTTTACAACAATTTAGATAAAAAAGTTATCCTGTCTAAAAATCAAATATATGCAACTAAAAGCAACTCTTCATGCCATTTTGAGCCTACTAAACTAGTCATGGTGAAATATATCCTTGTATACCAATTACCACAGTAACTGTAAATTAGTACAGTCTTTTAAGAAAGACAGGCAGACATAGGCAAAAATATTTCAATACCATAAATTTAGTCTAAGGAATTTATTCCAGTTTGTTTTATTAAAGAAAAAGAACAAATTCACCAGTGATACTCATTTTGCAAACTTTTTTTAAAAACTGAAGCATCCTAAATAACCAAACAATAAAGTTACCATGCATCATCTTTAAGGAAATAATAATTATGAATTTGAATTATGAAAAACAATTATAGAAATATGGTAACTGCCTAAATACTACTCAATGTTAGAAATGCAAATATAAAATTGTATATACATTATGAATCCAATCATATAAAAATATACAGTATCTGGGGGCACCTGGGGGGGCTCAATCAGTTGAGCATCTAACTCTTGGTTTCGGCTCCGGTCATGATTTCGAGGTCATGAAATCCAACCCCATTTCAGGTTCCACGCTCAGTGGGGGTTTCTGCTTGAGGAGTCTCTCTGCCCCTCCCCCACTCTCTCTCAAATAAATAAATAAATCTTAAAAATACACAGACATACCCACACAGTATCTGGACAAGACCACAGGGTCATATGCAAAAAAGCAAATGGCTGCTTTAATGTAATGGGGTAACAATGATTTTTTCTCCCCATCTCCAAAATGAATTTACTTTAATGTTATGATTATACTTTAAAAACAACAGATTAGTTTTGGTGACATTAGGTGAAATAAAATATAAAATGGAGGCAACACTGTGGTGTTTATCTAAAACTAAAATTACAAACTTAATCTCCTACCACTTACTTGTACCAATGCTAAATTTTCCTTCATTTCTTAATTTTAATCTCAACCTCTCAACTCCAGGTCTTCACACATGTTGTTCCCTCTATTAATAACCCTCTTCCAGGGCACCCAGGTGGCTCAGTCGGTCAAGCACGCACTCTTGGTTTCGGCTCAGGTCATGATCTCATAGGTCCTGAGACTGAGCTCGAGATCAAGCCCCACATGGGGCTCTGTGCTCAGCAGGGAGTCTGCTTGAAACAGTCTCTCCCCTTCCCCATCACACGCAGGTACATGCTCTTTCTCTCTCTCAAATAAATAAATAAATCTTTTAAAAAAAAACCCTCTCCCTCCTCCTCTTCACTTAGCCGGACCTCAACTGGAATATGATTTCCTAACAGTGGTCTTCCCGCCCTTCCTGCAGATAGGTTCCCTTGCTCCCACAGACTCCCAAATTCCCCTTTTTGTATTAATAATACCACGCTACCTGTGTAGTAGTTATGTGCTCTAAGAGGCCATGGCCATGTTTGTCTTGTTCCTGTCTATATCCCCAAAGACCAACCCAGTAGCAGTATACTAAAAGACATAATTATTATTTATTCAAAATCATATATTCCCTTCCTTAAAATTTGTTTCAAAATCAGATTCAAATACCACGACTCTTAAAATAATTTAAGAAATCAATTTATAGCATCATGTGTCTCAAAGTTGTCCAAAAAGCAAGATTTAAATCTCTTATACTTTGCAATATTCCAAATTAATTTTCTAGCTTTCACTACATCTTGCAATTATTAAACTTTTAAGAGTCATAACTATAGATGGTAAGTATCCTGACATTTCACATTAAAATCTAATATAACCCATAAATCTCTAAAACCTAATGAGAATCAGTCTTGATATGTTCATTTACTCTATTTTTAGCTAAAGAAAATTTATTAGGACGAAGACAAAGAGGCACCAGTTTACAAGAAAAGTTATCCGTAGTGAAGCAATCTCAAGTGATACATAAAGAGCTTCAGCTGTTTATTGCTACAAAACAAATTCAATAGAGCTATATCTTACACCTTCAAAATACTTGTTTGACACCATCTTGAGATTTTCGTTAACATAAATCATAATAGGAATTGCGCAGAAAGAAATTTCTCTTGGTAAAAGCTCAATGTTGTCTCCTTTGCAGGTCACCTCATATTTTAGAAAATTTCTCACTGCCATTTTTCTCAAGCCTTCATAATAAAAACAAAACAAATTAGTAAAGCAGAGCAATAAACCCTGTTCCTATGCAAAAAATATGAATCCTACTTCAATTAAGGAAGAAATGAGAAGTTTTTCTGAAGAGCTAAATGGAAAAGTGGAGAGATGACCACACAGTCTTCCTTTCTTTTCCAGACAAGCTTCCTGAAGGAATGCCCCCAAACCATCACACATACTGGGACAGACCCCATTCATTACAGGAACCCACAGAAAACCCTCATCTGAGGGCTACTCTACAAAACAACTGGGCTTCAGTCTTCAAAAACACCACTATCGTGAAAGATTAAGAACTCTTGAGAAACTGTCCCAGGTTCGAGGAGACTACAGAAAGCTGACAGCGGAATGCAGCTGGTGGGTAACACCCATATGGGCCCTTGCACTGGGGGAAAATCTGCTCTTCAGGACATTGTTAGGAAGCTCAACAACTGAAGGATTGTAGACTAGATAAACATAATTCACCTATTTAGTCATTTTACTATGGTTATGAAAGAGAATGTCCTTGTTCTTCAGAACGACACACTGAAGGACAAATGGGTAGAGGAGTGTGATATATGCAAACTACTCTCAAATAGTTCCAAAATAAGTAATATGCATTTTTTAAATATATTTTCAGAAATAAAAAAAAATCAAGGATTGATCCTACTAAAAAAAAATTAAGTTGTGCTGGTTGGGAAGGAGAGGAAGAATTTGACCGGCTAAGAAGAGATACACACTAATCAAAGGAAGAAATAAGGAAAACTTTGCAGATCTCAACATTGTCATTTACCCTCAGAATACAGCTCAGCACTGAGTTTGAAAAGCACATCTCTTCAGTTAGACCAAAACCTCTGATGGCTAAGAATTTTTACATCATATTTTAGGGGAAAAGACAATAATGACTTCACCTCTGTAATACAAATCAAACATTTTAAAACAGCTTTTTTAACTACAAAGTTGCTTGTACTAAGGAATCATTTGAGATCCAAGTTCATCTGTCAGTTTGGATACCTAAAAAGTTGGAGTGGGTTGATTCTCCTGTCCTGAGGAAAAGGTCCCTGTATATGTCAGTACATACATCTATAGGTATATATAAATACAAAGTTCCCATAAAAAGTCTAAGGTTGATTTGGGCAAAAACAAGAAAATCACAATGGCCCTGCTGACTCCATATGGGGTAACCTGGACCAAGACCATCACAATGGAGAAGCATCTTTCCACAGGAGACTCTAGTGACAAGGAAGACTTCCCCTTACTTAACAGTAAAGAAACCCTCTTTTAAATAGTGTCTAGGTTACTTCCACCATCAGAAACAACATTTTTGATAATAAAGCATGCCAACAAAATATGTCTTAGTGATCATATTTTAAGTCTGAATCAATCATTTAGTACATAAAGTTGTGTTGATACAGTTAAAACAACAAATTCAAATTTTGTGGTATCATAACTGTCATGAGTAAACAAGTTTGCAATGCTCTTCCAACACTGGTAAGATGCAGTCCCTCCTTCCCTAATCTAGAACACTTCACACTTCATCTATATCTACACAACACACAGAGAAAATGACAAAAAGTTATTACCTGAAGAAAATATACAAGACCAACTACTGTAAATCTACATAAAAACTTAAAAGTATGTATATATGTCTGCATTCTCAAATTTCTTTTAGGTTAACAATCAATCAAACATATCCTACCTCACTTTGCATTAGAACGTAACAAGGTTAACCAGTGAAGACATCAAACACAGTACTTTACTGGAGATTGATTGCCCAAATCCTTGCTAACGCATCCTATAAGTTCCATTTCTATCCCATTCTTCTAGAATCTGCAACAGGCAACTGTATTCTTTAAAAGACATTGTGACTCTCCAAATGCTCCACAACTTAATACAAATGTATACGAGTATACATTAGTGTCTTACTGAAATCTTTCCACGTTCCGCTGTTTAAAGTTTAACACCTGATTGCTCCAAATGTGTGAGTGGAAAAGAAAACCAGTTGACTCCAGGGTACCTAGATAATGCCAGCAGAAGTCAGCTTCTGAATTCAGGGCAAAAAATAGCACTCTACAATCAACTGCCTGCAATGACCACTATCTTTAAACATGAATTTAATAACTAACCTATGACTCAGTGCTTGAAGTAGGAGAAGGAGACTGGGGTAGGGGAAGAATTGGGAAGATGTTTTCACTTTATCCCTGACCCTTTCTAACAAATAGCTTTCTAGGCTAGAATTACTTTCATAGTCACCCTGTCCATCTCCAAAAAAGAAAAAAAGAATATAATATCAAAACACCATTTTAGATCAATTTTGAGGGAGAAAGATAGAGGCTTGGAAATGTTTAATATCAATTTCACACTTGTGGGAAATGAGGAGACAATTATATAATGGCATCCATCATACAAATTGACAGGCTCGAATTCCCTTAACAGAAAATGTCTATTTGTGTTTAAGGCAAAAAGTGTAACATATAGCTGTCCAGACTCTATTTTTTAAAAAACACTGAATGTTAATATATGTAGATTTATTAGGCAGACCATATAATACATATCACTTACTTACGTTAATTATAGTCGAAGTAAGACACTTTGCCAAGTTTCCTCTGCACAGAATTCACCTATTTCTCAAAATTTTTAAATTCAGACTTCAGCCTTTGCACCCAGGAGGGTTTTGCACCAGCATGAGCTCTTGTACTCCACACAGATCTAATTTATACAGTGAGCCAAGAAGTAGAATAAATGATCCAACACAGCTTTTCTTTTCCTTTTTCCTCTCCTTTGAAGTGAGCTGAGTTCTCGTTTAAGGTCTGTAACACAGCTATTTCCTAGTAAAGTTATGCCTTCATCGGTGCCTTTGTTGTAAGGTGTTGTTTCCCTAGACCTTCCCTAATGCAGTTTTACCTTTGTTGAATTTGTACGAACAATTGTACCCAAAAAAAAATCACTAAGTTGTGCTTTCCATTATGTCTTTCAATAAATGAGAAATACCAAAAGTCATATAAAATATTTTCATATAGAAATTCATTTTTAGAGAAGTTAATGTGAAAGAGATATGGAATATTTTAAACTAATACATCAGTTCTAATAACATGGATTCAAGTATAAATTGTATAAACCAAACTATTTTCTGAGATAAAAGAAACAAGATAAATATTTAAGAGTATGAATTTTAAATAGACATTCCCCTCCATCTCTGCTTGGCTACATAATAAGCAGAACAGAGAACACGTGCCTACATTTGGAACAAAGGTACCTCTAAAAGTGACCGGGACACAAATTCCAACGAGGAGCAACACACGTAGGCACTCAAACCCTGAAAACTGCATGTTTAATTTTTCTTAATTTAGCTTAGTAGAGGTATTTCTCGTTTCATTCAATAGCTGTGTTCTTATAAAGCAAAATCGGAAATGAAAATTTTCTCACAGATATAATCATAAATTTTAGAGCTACAAGGCTTCCAGACAATGTAGTCCAGTCCCCATATTTAAAACAAGAAATGGGTAGGGTTGTGGTAGGAGGTGTTGGCCGGGGGCACATAAAGAGGTCAAGCCAATGGCCATACATAACATGGCCAGTTAATAGCAAAGCCAACCCAGGTCTCTGGGACTCTGAAAGAAGACTGCCACTGGAAAACTTACTCTCTCAGAATGAGATTTTAAAGAATTTCTCTTAAGAGAGTATCTTAGGGGCGCCTGGGTGGCACAGCGGTTAAGCGCCTGCCTTCGGCTCAGGGCTTGATCCTGGCGTTATGGGATCGAGCCCCACATCAGGCTCTTCCGCTATGAGCCTGCTTCTTCCTCTCCCACTCCCCCTGCTTGTGTTCCCTCTCTCACTGGCTGTCTCTGTCTCTGTCAAATGAATAAATAAAATCTTTAAAAAAAAAAAAAAAAAAGAGAGTATCTTAAAACTATTATAAAGAGGTTGGAGCGCCCTGGTTTGTGTTATACTAAAGAATTTTAATTAAAGTTGATTTAGATACCAAGTTTATCTACATTATGCAATATACTATAGATCTAAAAATAAAAATGTTAATGACAGGCTTACAAAACCTATGTAAATAATGTCATTTTTAAACAACAATAGTGTAACAACAATAGGTAAATGGTTTGAAATTTTAAGATTTAACTAGGAAAAGTAATTTAGAAGCTTTTACTGAGATTATATTATAATATTACAGTAAGTGACATTTATGCTACAAATTTAAGTGACTTAATAAAAGGAAAATAGATTTTCACAGAAAATGTTTTAACCACAAATCAATTTCTTTTATATATATAGATACAGATGTGTGTCTTTGTGTGTGACAGAGAGAGGAAGAGAAAGAGAGTAAGAGCAAGAAAGAATCAAATGGACAAAGTGTAAACAATTGGTAAATCCGATAAAAGGTATATGAAGAATTTGGGTTCTATCTTTACAACTTTTCTTGTTACAAGTTTGAAAACATACCAAAACAAGAAGATACAAGATAATGCAAATTATCTCCTCACAAAAACTTAATACTATACTATACTTATACTATATTTGAATGCTATAATTGAATATACTCTATAAGAAATACTACATTAAGTTCATATTAAATTTCCTATAGTATCAAACTAATAATTACTCACTTTTCTGTAGCAAGTGGTCAAAAAGATGATAAATTAGCTAAAAGTAAAGTATATTCCATTTTCAATGGTCAGTATTAACACAATGAAGTGCCTTAAACTAAGAAACTGATCTAATAAATTGTCTGAAAAGCAATTTTTGTTGGCATTCTCCATCACCTTACCTGCAGTGTACCGCTGCCACGGCTCTGACAGCTCAGACACACGCTGATTCTCAACAGGGACTATTACACACTGTACCTGGCCCTGCCCCACTAAATGCCAGCAGGTCTCCCAAGTAACTATGACAACCAAGAAGTCTCTATACACTTAAAAAAAATCCCTCCCCACACTCCCGCCAATTAAAATTCTCATTATACAGTCGACCCTTGAACAAGGCGGGAGCTAAGGGCACCGAACCCTAACACTGTTGAAAATCTTCCTATAACGTGAGACTCCCCAAAAACTTAACTACTAATAGTGTACTCTTGAGTAGAAGCTTTACAGATAAAGACGTGATTAACATATATCTCATCATATGTACTGTATGCTGTATTCCTACAATAAAGTAAGCTAGAGAGACGAAACTGTTATTATGAAAATTATGAGGAAAATACATTTGGAGTATTGCACTGTATTTTTTTTTTAAGTAGAGCTGACACATAATGTTACATTAGTTTCAAGTGTACAATACAGTGATCAGACAACTCTAACTCTATACATTATGCTATGCTCACCACAAGGGTACCTACCATCTGTCACCATATAGTCCTATATTGTATTTCTCCAAAAAAGCCATGTTATAACTGGACTGGCACTGTTCAAACCCATGTTGTTCAAGGGTCAAGTGTATATTCACTTTAAGAATGGTTAACATTTAAAACTTTATCTCCCAAAATCCAAACCTATCAAACATAAATGAGTCTGAATATAATAGATACGTATACTTTACAAAGGGCTTTCTTTCAAGATTCCATTAAATGCAGACGCCCCAGTATTCAAAATACAATTCAACTTAAGTTTTCTCTTCTTTAACCTCCTCTACCCAACTTCTAAGGTACACTGCTATTCCATAAAACAAGATATATAACTACATAATTATCCTAGACAGACATTTTAGCCAATACTTAGGGGATGCCTTATATTATTGTTGCATTAATAAGACTCAGAAGAATCCTTATGCAGCACTGAGGGACTTAGTAGTCTACTCACTTGTTTATAACATTACCTGTTCTAACAGATATTAAATTGTTTTCACTTCAGTATGAACTTTCAGTCTCCTGCCCCACAGAATGAAGATATTTGCTCCTACTCTATTAGAAAGCCATGAATATACCACATTGCAAATTACTCATTGCCATTATTTTTTCCTCAGTTAAATGAGAAATGTTTCATATCCAGAAGTGACCTCAAAAAACTCACTCCTTTATTTAGGCCAAAGGGCAGGATCAAACACTCCAATGCAAGAGAGCCACTCCTGGATTGCCAAGTCAGAAGAAAATTGACACAAAGCCTCTCTTAGAAAATATGTCATTATTAGTTACAGAGCAAAAGTTTCCTGAAGAAAGTGAAATAAAATGTGTAAGATAAAATTTAAAAATAGTGGAGCAGATAAGCTTTATTTTTTCAAGTTAAAAGATGTTAAAATAAGTAGTACCCTAAATCATTTTTGGGTTTTGGTGCCTTTTTGGCTTGTTTTTGTTTAACACATTCCGCAAAAATAATCATCCAGTAATTGTTGAGCAATGTTTTTTACAAGAACTACTCCTGTTGTTACAATCTCCATTAAACATCTAAGAGGTCCATTTCAAATTATAGCCACAGTTTAAATATAATAATTTTCATATAAAAATTTCCTCTTTGACACTAATAGAACAAAATTTTGAAAAAAATCTTGATAAGTGTTTAACATTGCAACATATGCAAACACAGAAAAACAAAAACAATTTAAGCACTGAAAATCAAAAGGCTTTTTGTGGATTGTAATAGAGTCAACAATCCACAATGAAACACACAACTCATAGCAGCGCCACATAAGACATTTTCCACCAGATAAATATCTAGCCTCAGGATTGGGCAGAATACATAAAGATCTAGACTAAAAGTTGAAAAACATCTTAAAACATTTAAGCAATTCTCTAGGCTTTAGCTAGGGCATCCCAACCGGGAAGCCAGGGTGTGCAGAGAAAGGGATCCCCGCCGCTTTCAGGACAGTTGGGCACAAGTAGCAGCCTGGTCTAAGATGTCAGAGCCAGTCGCCTCCGAGCCCCAGACAGCTCCATCAGTTCAGCCCACATACAGTACAACTTCGACCAGTCCTACATGGTTCATGACATGGGAAAGGTTAGGAAATGCTTCTGAGAGAAACCCACCCAGACATAACAAGTATCAACATTTCTTTTAATCTCTAAAGAAATAATGAAAAAAAAACTTTACCCATAGTTCTCACCCAAATCTAGGTTTGGAAATTCTATCTAGACTTTAATGATATATCTTCCTATTTTTTAACCCGTACCAGGATTCTTCACTATCTTTTTTCAAAAACGAAAACTCTGATATACTCAGTACCTACCTTCTTGAAAACTTACAACCCCCTAGAAACTGCATCATAACACAGACATTGTAACACCCCCTAATCCATGGTTACAGTGGTCTATTCAAGAATGACTTCTGTCAGTAGAGAAAGCCATCAAATTGGCAAGAATTAAGAAATGCAACTCACAGTCTACTTCAAAGCAAGCCTAAAACAGGCTGAAAACGAAGAAAAAAGCTAGAAGAAGGGAAATACTGCCTATAACCAATCTTTTTAACTTCTATCTAACAGAAATGTCTATTTGTCAGAGTAATTTTTCCATAACAACATCTTCAGTTGCTCCCCTAACTGAAACCCTTTAACAGCTCCTTAAGCCCTATAGGGTGAAGTGCAAACTTCCTGGAACGTCCCGCCCCAGACCCTGACTGCACCTCCTCCGGCTTTCTCTCGCCTCATCTCCACAGCATCCCTCATCTCTATGCTCCCAAATGCTCAACTACATGTAGTCACGCCTTCATGCCTTTCTTGCACTGCTCCACCTCCTGGGAACACTCTATCCTAAGCCACACTCCACACACACACACATACACACACACACACACACACACACACACACACACCACCCCTCAATCTCCCTTCACGTGGGATCAGCTTAAATTTCACCTGAAAACAGTAACACATGGAATAGCCACCCTATACTAAAAGATGTTACTTAGGAACACCCAAATCCATGCATTCTTTATTGAGCACTTATTAAGTGCCAGGAAAAGTGTTTAGCACGAGTGATAAATACAACTTTGCCCTCAAGGATCTTACACATTACATGAAGGTAAGAATGAACAGCAACATGATTTTAAAATGGCAGAACAGGAACTAGAGTGAGGCAAGCAGGGTACTACAGGGAGGAAGCACGATGGAGCTCAGCTAGTAAGGAAAGTGATGCAAGGATGACAAAGAGGAACACGAGGAGCCAGGGAACTAAGCAGAAACTGTTTAGGGTTTTTTTAATCTTCAATGTGAAATAAGAAGTTTGGACTCTATGGTCATAAACCTCCAATGGCCTGTTTATTCTTTGTGGCTCCCTTGTCTTCACAACAAACGCAGAGAAATAACAGATAAAATATAAAAACAAGTCACTAAAATGACCTACCTATGCCCCACAACATTTTCAACATCTCTAGATCAGAAATCTAACAGGAACATCAAGTGTGAGGCCCCAGAGCAGGAAGAGGCAGCAGGAAGAAAATCCCATGGGGTAACTGTACGTAAAAGAGTTCCATGCGAGGCGGGGGCAGTAGCCGGGCTCCTTGCTTAAAACCAGGGGCAGGGGTGACACTTGTCCTGGATTACGGAACCAGACGGAAAAAGGCTTTTGCTGTCTGTGCTAAAGCTACGGCTGAGGAAGCTGCTGACCTAATGCCAGCTGACTCGATGACAGAATCTGTGATATCACCAACAGCAACATGGGGCTGGCGCTCTGATCCAGTGACACAAGACCTGATTCTGATCTGCGAGCTCCAAAGGCAGGCAGAGACGACTGCAAATCTGCCAGACCAGCAGGGAAAATCTCAGAAAGACAAAGACATAAGAGAAAGAGAAAGAATTTTTATCAGAATGAGCCTGCAAAATCGCAGAACATGATGATAACACCAACAGTATCAACAGCCACAATAATAATTCACTGGAGACAAAATAAAAATAAATAAGTAAATAATCAAGTGATCTGAAAAAGACTTCAAAATAAGCACAAAAAAGATCTACAAAGAGATAAAAGAATAATAAAAGAACCTAATTTTTTAAATAAAAAGAAGCAAAAATGAGAAAAGAACCAACTAAAAATCTTACAAATGAAATACAGCCATTGTAATTCACAAATAAAAACTTGTATGTGGTTCAGATAATATATTATTAGTCGCCCAACAACCTATCCCTCACCTCTGCCTTTGTCTGCACAGGGCTCTTAATTTTTAGGGGCTGCAGTGGACAGGACACTGGTAGACACGGAGATTCAAAATTGAAAGACAGAGTACCTGTCCTCAAAGAACTCTGTAACGGTGATGCTAACCGAACACTAAGATTACAAAGTAAAACGTAAATTTCCCAAAATGTAGTAAGCATTTTTAAGTTAAAATGCCTGACATTTCTTAGTTTTCATAAACTCATATTACCGTCTTCACTATGAGTAAAGATATGAATGGAGCTGGATGGAGCTGGAATATCATATGAATGGAGCTGGAGTATCAAAAGCCGCTTCCTCTTTCATCTGTATTTGAACTCATCTAGCAACTATCCTGATTTATTCAAAGAACAACACCAAAAAAGTAGCCCACTGAAAAGTCTCAAAAATCAAAGCGCACTTCTTGCAATGTCACTCTTAGTAGAAAGCACTCAAAGATTTCACAATAACAACAGTCTCATTTTCATTTATCAACTAATTATTTCAATCGATGATAAGAGTAACTTTCAATTTAAATTTGCCCTCTTCATATTTCTTTCTTTTTCCCCCATCCACTTCTCCTGTGGCAGCTACCAGTTTGTCCTCTATATTTATGAGTTTCCCTCTTCATATTTCCAACAAGTCACTTCCCAATGACTAGTCAACAGAATATTTTGAGTAACAGAACTAAATCAGCCAAGAAACTAATGACACAGATTTCCTCAGCACATCTAACTTCTTCAAATAGATAAAACACCAGAAAGGATCTCCTTGTTTCAACAGAGGCAGGTGCACAATTGGGCTAAACCAGATTATTCAATCTCTGATGAAGTGACATAATTCTAGTTTGTCCCATAACAAACTTTTTCTTTTTTTGAGTACTCCACAAATGCTTCTGAGGCCCCTGAAACGAAACAAAGATGAACACTTACTCATGACTGGAAATGTCTCTGTAGGCTGTCCCAATCGGAGAGTAAACCAAAATCTGCTGCCCAAGGCTTCTCAGAAGAATACATGTCCTGGTCAGAAAACAAAGAGAAAGAAATCAGCTCTTCTAACGGTGAGCATTTAAAATAAAATCTTCTAAAAAGGAAATAAAAATAATTGGCTTCAACAATTTTCTATTTCCAAAAGAACCCTCTGGTGTCATCTAAATGTAAAAAATTACGAATCTTTAAAACATTCATCTTTTCCTTTGTAAGAAGTCATCTCAAAAGCAAATAGTATGTATAAAGTAATTATCACACAGAAACTTATTAACAGGTGTCCTTGGTCTTCACTTACTAAAATCTTATTCCCTCCCCCCTTTCCCAAATAAATAGTTCCTAGAAAGCAAGCACTCCATCTCGGGTAGATACAGCACATCACACCTGCTAAATTTACTTTGTTTACCCATAAATAATTCATATACACTATCAAATAAAGATGACCAAAGTTATTGCTACAAACTTCCTCTAATAATGGGCATTTTTCTCATTATAAAATATGGTTTCCTTGTTTTAAAAAATTGGAAACAGCAGCAAAATAGAAAGAAGAATTCTCTCACCACACAACGTCACTACATCTACCCAATTATGTGGGGCACGATTCCCTTCAAGGGAGTTTCTAATTATTCTTAAAATACACTTCATAAATACTACACACAAAATTTCATATTTGGTTCTTTTCACTTCAGTATAACATAAAGCATCACCCTGTATTAGTATAAATATGAACTAAAATCTTTCTTACTTCATTAATATGTTAAAGAAAATGAGGCATGAAGTAACACTAGTTATATTTCAACATAGCCATGACACGTTCCTCCCCAAATCTAATACATAAAATTCCACAGATAAAATAAGATTTGATACAAAATTCGCACTGTGCTTCCTCATGTACAGCTTTCTTAACTAACTGACAAACTACTTTTTGCAACTACAAGAAGTGACGCTTTATCTTCTAAATCAATTAAGAAAATAACATAATACTAAGGATCTCTGATTCTGAAATAGATTAAAGTTAGGGTAACATTTTTGGAAGAAATGCTTGTCCCATGTATATTCTTTACTCATGTCATGTTATATACATGAGAAATACAAATTTACAAAATGAAAATCTGTATGCACAGCATGATTCATATAGTGTAATTAGCAATGGCATATAATCACAGCGCTGCCGTGTAATCACCTGACCCCCATCCCACACGCTTTCTTCTTTATCTATGCAGTAAAGACTATGATTTTCATTTCCAGATAACCCAATTATCCCAAAGGAAATGAGAAGTTGTATGGAAAATCTAAAACAACATATAATCTACATGTTAGTTTTAGAATACACAGTGAAAGTTTCTCACTATAAATAGACTCTCTTGATGGTGCTTCACTGAGTCTATCAGACCTGTTTTCCCTCCCAAGGAACTATGAGGTCAAACGTGCTGACCCCCGGAGCATGCTGAAGGATGATGACATGGGAAGGCAATCCCATGGCACAGATACACAAAGGAGACTAAACGTTCATAGGTGATCCGGGAGTTTACTTACTCTTGTAGAATCTAGTCTCTTTGTCCAGGGACTTTTTGTTCCTGTCTATATCGAAGTTTTTTATCTTAAATTTAAAATTCCTAAAGGGCAGCATCAAAGCACTTTGTACTAAGTAGTGAGCCCCTCCTACCCATAATCATAAAATGCTGAACAAATACGTTTTCAAGGATTGAAGTTCCTAATGTATCAAGAATTTTCTTAGCACTGAAAATAGTAACCTCAAAAATGCCAGGATAATAAAACTTATGAACAGTGGATTTACAACCTTACCATCTAAAGTGATAAATATACCTTACAAATATGCAACAATGCATGTATTGGAATTACTGTGAAATGTCATGGAGTAGTTCTTCTTAGAAACATACTTTGAAATTACTTATAACTGAATACACTGGTTCAAAATTCTTTACCCTAATCACAGCTATGAAATGTAGATCTTCCTATCTACTCTCAAAGTAGCAGTCTGGGAACTCTTTAAGCAACAAGGCAGTTCAGAAGAATATATGACAAAATGTGCACGTTCTCTTTCTCCTTCTCCAAATGCTATCCCCTCCCACTGGACATGTAAAAAAGATAAAAGAGATCTAACTTTGTTTTTCACACCATCCAAGAAGGAAAAAAAGTAATCTGTCTTAATTCCACAGTTTCACAGAAAAGGTATATTGGAGTATTTCCATAAAATCTGGCCTTTAAAATCATTTTCTAGGAACTTGAGCCATGCTGTTTATTCTCAGCATGAGAATTTATACTCATGCTAACCTAATACAGGTTCTTTCAAGTGACTCCTCTAACTCCTGTGACAAAACTTGATACATGAATGGTGAGCCAGCCGAAGGATAGTTCCCATCCTGACAGGGAACTCAGGGTCTAGTTAAAAGTAAAGCAAACTCCACCAAAATCCTTTTCTTTATTGCAGGCACTACACGACCTAAAAATAATTTCTAACACTTTTGGGCAGTTAAAACCTCTCAGAGGATCTGAAAGGACTTCTGGTTTTTATAATACCAGATAATCTATTCTAGCACTAGCTCAGCAGTCCCAATTTTAATTATTTTAAAACTTAAATTTAACAGAATTATAAACCACGACATATGGTATCACAGTTCTCTTGTTTCTAATAATATTCCTTCAGGAGACCAAATTAACAGTAACTTATTTTATTGTTTACTACTTCTTCTACTGAAAGAAATACACAAGAATGCCAATCTCTACTACAGGCTGATGGGATCTCCATTCTTTTACTCTCATCACAAATTATAATTTTAGAAAATCAAATTTAATCTTGTGAAAAATTATGCTAAGTAAAATAAGTCAGTCATATATTTGACAAACATCCTATTATTCCACTCATATGAGGAACTTAGAAAAATCAAATTCAGGGACAGAAAGTAGAATGGTGGGTGCCAGAACCTGAGAGCGGGGAAAATGGGGACTTAGTGTTTAATGGGGACAGAGTTTCAGTTTGGGAAGATGAGAAAAGTTCTGGAGATGGATGCTGATGGTTGTACATCAATGTAAATGTACTTAATACCACTGAACTGGACACATTAAAAAGGTTAAAGTGTTAAAAAAAAAAAAAGGTTAAAGTGTTAAATCTTATGTATATTTTACCACAATAAAAAAATACAAATAAAAAAAAGAACCAAATGTACCTATGGCTCCACAAAAGCAAGCAAATCCTAAAGTAACAGAAATTTATTACAAAGAATCTAGGTGTTTATTAGAGATGCCTGGGTGGCTCAGTCAGTTAAAGCAACTGCTTTCAGCTCAGATCATGATCCCAGCGTTCTGGGATCCAGTGCCGCATGGGGCTCCCTGCTTGGCGGGAGTCTGCTTCTCCCTCTGCCTGATGCTCCCCCTGCTTGTGCTCGCATGCTTGCACTCTCTCTCTCTCTCTCTGACAAATAAATTTGTTTAAAAACTTAAAAAAAAAAGAATCTAGGCATATTTTATTAATAAACATCAAAACCAACCACACAGTTCTAAAGTATTAGGCTAAGTGTCTACCTGAGAAATAGCTAGGACCATTATTTAGATTTTTTTAAATCCCCCCAATTAAATAACTAATACAGGTCCTGTTAAAGCCAGAAGTAAAACAAATACTTTCAGCACTGAATGAAAGTCAAAGTCCTTTCCTATCCCTTAGCCACCACCATTCCCTACAATCTCTCAAGTTCATTGGTTTTTTCCATCCATTTGCAAAATAATTCTAAATAAATATATACACCTTTTCATTCAAGAGCTCTTGTATAAAGTAAAATACATCAAGAAGGTGAAAATGATGTGTAAGACTTTAAAAACATTAGCCACAGCTCCATTTTTATCTTTCAGCATTCTTAAATTTTTTGAAGAATAAGGACGATGGCAAAGAAGTATTTAATTAATTCTTCCTCACAATTTTTAACTTCATGGTCAGTTTCCATTTGAAGAACGTCCACTACTCTACTGTGAACTTTCCAATTTATATCATTCAAGATAAGTACTTCTCCCACTAAATATACAGCTGTCAGGTATTTGTTTCCAAGATTCTTGTGTCCAAATGGATTGGGAACCCTCTTGCTACATGACTTCAAACATATTTAATAAAATACAAGAATTATTCTTTGAAATGAAGAGCAAAGCTCATAAGCAACTAAGAGGAATCCTTAGAGACTGAAAAAATGAACAGGAGCACAAAGAGAGTCAGTAGGCAAAGACATCAGCGATGGCCCTAGAGGCATTTGACTATCTCCCATAACCAAGCTGCATTGTCCAATACTGTTGCCACAAGCCACACGTAGCTTTTTAAATTTAAATTAATTAAGACCATGTAAAATTTTAAATTCCATTCCTTTGTCGCACTACAGACATTTCTAATGTGGCTACTGGTTGTGGTATTAGCAGAGATGTGTAACATTTCCATTATCACAGAAAATTCTATTGGACAATGCTGAAGGGCTTTCAGTGTTGACAGTCATGCCTGGGAGAAAGTCAAAGCTTCACACCGTACAACATAGGAAGTCAGACTACAGTTAAGCACATAAGGCCTGGCCCCTAAAGCACCACATCTTCAATAAAAAGAATAAACTATTAAAAAAAAAAAAAAAACTGCCCCAAAGGAAAGCTAAAGGAGAATTCTCTCCTGAGTCTAGGTTTATTTGTGTTTAGGTAAGGGGAAGGGAGAATTCACTGGAAATCCGTAACCAAAACCAACCTTCACACAGGTTTCAAGTTCAAATCCATACACTTGTATGTTATAAAAATCCCAAGCCTAGAAATCAAATGACCCTGGTTTCACAGTGTCCTCAATTGCAAATTCTTTCTGGGAGAAAGCTCTCTTAAGCCAGGTCTCACAAGCATTTCCACAGATACACTTATAGTAAAAATTAGCTTCAAACTTTTAAAACTAGGCCTAAGCAAGATTCAACAGAAATAATCACAAATATGTTAAAAAGGAAAGGACAGTAATGTTTCAAAAAACAATAGGAAACGGAAAATACGAGCAAAAAAGAAGGCAACAGATTTGGAAAAGAATCAGGTTGAAAAACGGGATAACTAAAATTCAATCTCAACAGACAAGTTCAGCAAAATAGGTTCTGCTAAAGAAAGAATTAATGAACCAGATGATAGATCTGATAACCTTTTATTTTTTTTTAAGTTAATTTATTTTTTTTGGAATCTCTATACCCAACATGGGGCTCAAATTCACAACCTGGAGATCGAGTCACATGGTCTCCCAACTAAGCCAGCCAGGTGCCCCTGAACCAGAAGACAGATCTGAAATTATCCAGAACACAACGAAGAAAGACAAAAAAAATAAAGGAAGATTAAGAGACATGAAAAATAAATTAAAACATCTAATTAAACATAATTAATAAATTAAATTAATAAATGTAAATATTAAATTAAGACATCTAATATGGGGGCGACTGGGTGGCTCAGTCATTAAGCTTCTGCCTTCAGCTCAGGGTTCTAGGATGGAGCCCCACATCAGGCTCCCTGCTCAGCGGGAAGCCTGCTTCTCCCTCTCCCACTCCCCCTGCTTGTGTTCCCTCTCTCACTGTCTCTTTCTGTCAAATAAATAAATAAAATCTTTAAAAAAATATCTAATATGTATATCTAATTGGAGTTTTAGAAAGAGAACATTAAGAATGCGGGAGAGACAATCTGCAAAAAGAGAACAGCTAAGAATTTTCCTGAATTGCTGAAAGATACTAATGTACAGACTCAAGTTCATTAAATTCCAGAAAGCATAAATAAAATGAAAATTGACGCCCAGAGATATCATAGTGAAACTGTGAAACATCAACGACAAAGAGGTTTTTTTTTTTTAAGATTTTATTTATTTATTTGACAGAGATAGAGACAGCCAGCGAGAGAGGGAACCCAAGCAGGGGGAGTGGGAGAGGAAGAAGCAGACTCATAGCGGAGGAGCCTGATGTGGGGCTCGATCCCATAACGCTGGGATCACGCCCTGAGCCGAAGGCAGACGCTTAACCGCTATGCCACCCAGGCGCCCCAACGACAAAGAGTTTTTAAAAGCAACCAGAAACAAAAGGCAGATTGCTTACAAAGCAACAATTAGACTTACACCTGATTTATCAACTGCAACAACAGGAGCCAGAAGACACCAGAATAATATCTTCAAAGTTCTAAGAGGAATAAACTGTTCACTATAATTATATACTCAACTCAGCCAAACTATCTTTTCAAGAAAAATGACAAAATAATGAAAATTTCAGACACAAACTGAGGGAATATACAGTAAACAGATCCTCATTAAGGCTGCTTCCAAAACTATAATCACAAAGTAGGAAAATGATGCCAAAGAGGAGGTCTGAAATACAAGAAAGAATGGTGAGGAAAAAAAAACTGTAAACATGAGTAAATGCAAACAAATATTAGAGGTATGATTTCTAAATTAGGAGTTACCAACAACAACAACAACAAAAAAAAAAAAAGGAGCTAAAGTACTGAACAACAGCATGTAATCTAGAATAGAGGTAATAAGAATGGAAATATTCCAAGTTTTTATGCTGTTATTCAGGAGGAAGATATGGCAGACACTATCTTTTGTTCTTATGTCTGCCTTTACCCATTGCTCTTGCTGTGGCTTCCCTAGGAGGGGCGTATACACCCCACCTCATGGATTTGAGGACCTGACCATATGACATGCTGGACTGACGCTGTTCTAAGTGGAGGTTCTAAGAGGATTGAGCTTGTCTGTTCTCTTGATCTCCTATAATGCACCCCAGATAGCTACTGGTCCTAGAATGAGTAGACACCTAGCACAAACCCCAACCCAACCCAACCCACAACTTACAGACAAACCCAGCCAAACCCAGCAGAGACTGCCAAACCTATGAGCTAGAAATAAATGTGTGTCATTTTACACCACTGAAATTTTGCAGTGGTTTGTTACACAGCATTATTATTGCAAACGATGACTAATACAGAGAATAAGGACATTAACTTTAAATGCAAATTAAATTTGTTAGTTTTAGTTTTACTAGAAAACTTTACTCACTACATTTGTGAACATACACACACACATACTAATACCATTTACATAAATTTCCAAAATACATAAAATTAACAATAAGCTGTTTAGGGACATAGACACACATACTGTAACTATACAGAAAAGCAAGAGAATGCTAGACCTTAAAGTTGAGGCTGCTGGTTTCCTCAGGACAAGCAGTGCAATAAGGAGAAGAAGCAGGAAGATGTGATCCAAGAGGGTACTGATAATGTTCTATCACTTAAGTTGAAGAAGGGGATAATATGGACACCATTATGCAACACACACTACACATAACTTTGTGTATGAATATAATATTTTATGATATTTTAATATGAAAAAGCAAAAAATGTCCAATAAAATTCAGAAGTGAAATGATTATAAATAAAAGTAACACAACATGGGGTGCGTGGGTGGCTCAGTCAGTTAAGTGTCTGCCTTCGGCTCAGGGCATGATTCCAGGGTCCTGGGATCAAGCCCCACGTCGGGCTCTCTGCTCACCAAGGAGCCTGCTTCTCCCTCTGCCCCTTCCCTGCTCCTCCTTCTCCCTACCTTCCTCCCTCCCTCCCCCCCAAATAAATAAATAAATAGATAAATAAATAAAATCTTTTTTAAAAGGTAGCTATATAAAGGAGTTAAATGCATTTATAATCTTTAAACTATAATTAAGAGGCAGAAAGAGTTGTAGTGACTCATTCATTCTTTAAAAGTAAAAGACAATACCAAGTGATAAGCAGCTCCACAACAAATTACAAGTGAACTTTCATGTGCAAAGACTGATGATTATACATTACCCACATGTAAAAGCAGCAAAGAATTGTTATCATTTGTGCTGGCTGAACTCAGCTGTCTGATCACTAAAGCTTCTGATCTCACCCTCAGAGTTGTACAATCCAAGTTCATTTTCTAGTAGAAATTCCTAGACTCTGTTTTGCAACATTGCTATGTGTTGAACTGCCATTCCAAGGAAGAGCTGAAGAAAGTTTCCTTCATTGAAGCATTATTTGTAACAGCAAAAAAAAAAAAAAAAGAAAAAAAAGAAAAAAATATGTATCTATATATCTTAAATATCCAGTAATAAGGGATGGACTAAATGAAATGTTCATTTACGTGTAATGGACTCTCATGTATCCATTTTTTAAATGTCTCAAGAAAATTTAATGACAGGGAATGAATGAGTGCTCAACAATGTACTTTATGCAGCCTTCTCACAGTCAGCAATTTAAATTTATTTCCCAAAGGGTTATAAACCAACACTTAAATGATTAATGTTAGGTTCTTAAATTTAAAACAGATAAAAAATACACAAATGTACTATTCATTTAATAAATATTTACTGAAGAGCTATTATGAGCCAGGCAGTGTTCTAGGCTCTGGAGACACAGCCAAGAAAACAAAGATCCTATCCCTGTGGAACTTACGTCATAGTAATTCTACTACTTTTCTTTCTTAACTCAGATTCATAGTTCATTAGTTCAAATATATATGCTGAGGCACATTTCCAGGTAATGTCTTCTCATTTGGATAAAGAAATAACTTCAGTTAATATTAAACTCATCATTCGTTTCCCAATTCTTAGTCATTCTATAAAAGAATGCGCTTTCTGCAATTTATACCCCCTGAAACATAGCGCTAAATTTGAACAGCTTTAGATATTTTCCCAGCTCAAGAGAAGTAAAATAAATCTGTCATTGCTAGAGTGAAAGGAGGTTTGTTTATCCTATTCACTAAATCAACAAACGTACTTCCTGCTAATAAGATCAGAGAATGAGATGGGCAAAATGTGAAATCATTGGATTTCCTCGGTTTGTTTACACATGTATGTTAATGAAGCATCAGATAAGAATGAGGTCTAATTTCTTCCCCTTCTGCAGGTAGAATTTGAGTTAGGTTTCCAGAAGGACTTATCAAATTCTAGTAGCTATACACTGGTAAACAGGTCAACTAGGTATTTAGAAAAACAAATACCCGTTGACAAACTTCCTCACTTACAGTCACAGAGGCAGAGCCTTTCAAAAGCAGCTCGTAATTTGTTCACATGTTGTATGTGCCTAATGCACTTGATACATACTATCAGAACCGCACCTAATGCCTGAACTCTACCGATAAAAGCTAAAATGAAGGATACAATAGATCTGATTTTCAGAGGCCTGGCATCATTTAAAAAGTCAGCTAAAAATACCACACTATCTCTAGTTGGAT
The DNA here is from genome assembly GCF_017311325.1 of Ursus maritimus. NCBI lineage: Eukaryota > Metazoa > Chordata > Mammalia > Carnivora > Ursidae > Ursus > Ursus maritimus. The sequence continues at coordinate 22,591,828 of NW_024425675.1, read as the reverse complement.
TCTAAACAAAGAATCCATCCATCCATCCATTCAATAAATACTTACTCAGCTAGACGATATGCAAAAAACTTCTCAAGGGGCTTGAGATAAAAAATCAAGACAAACCTGGTCCCAGCCATCTTGCCACTAACAAAACACAGCCAGGACAAAATGGGAGTGAAGAGCTTCAGCTCATGCTGCTGAAGGAAAATGAGTAAATTCATGGGCCGTAAAATGTAAATACATAAAGTTGAAGAGAGGAAAATTAATGTAGTCAATAAAACTGGAATTCAGTAGATTGTGAGCCTTGTAAGAAAATCACTCAACATACAAGAAGTCCTAGATGCGAGAGGGACAGCTCTGCCATTAACCAGCTCTAGGACTGCAGATCAAGTCACTTCATTACTCTGAGACTCTGTTTCTTCATCTGTAAAATTAGAGTTAAAATTTCCAACCCACCTACCACTCAAGATTGTCAAAGGATTATACATGAAAAAAATGCTTTGGTAAACTAAATATCTTATATATACTAGTACTGATTCAGCTTTTTTCAGGTCTTATTTTTAAAAAAATAAACTGAAATGATATTTTTAAAGATGTCATTTATTTAGGGGCGCCTGGGTGGCTCAGTCAGATAAGCTGCTGCCTTGGCTCAGGTCATGGTCCTGGAGTCCAGGGATGGAGACTCGGCGGGGAGTCTGCTTCTCCCTCTGTCCCTCCCACTGGTTTGTGTGCGTGCGCGCGTGCTCTCTCTCAAATAAACAAATAAGATCTTTTTTAAAAAAACATTTTATTTGAGAGAGCACACGAAAGCTTGCGGGGGGGAGGGGTGGAGACGGGGCAGATAGAGGGAGGAGAAAACTCAAGCACACTCCATGCTGAGCAGGCAGCCAGACACGGGGCTCAATCTCATGACCCCCATATCAAAACCCGAGCAGAAATTAAGAGTCAGACACTCAACCACCTAAGCCACCCAGGCACCCAAGCTGAAATGATTTTTAAGTTCTCTTTCGAGCACTGTAAGATTTATGACCTAAAAACTAATCTTAATTCAATGAATAACTAAGAGAATTCTAACTTCCTAAGCATTATTATTAGTAGGATCAATCAATAAATTATTGCAGAAAACCAGGTATGAGCGGAAATAAATTGGTCTAAAATGTAAAGAAAAAAAAAAAAAAGACCAGATTCAAATGACACTTGGAAAAAAGTTAAAATGACTATTAATAGTGAAGTAATCAAAAGTAACCCTGAGGTTGAAGGGAGAACCTGGATGGCATTCTTCTGGCAATCCTTCGTGATGGCAGATTATCAACTTTGTAGGAAAAAGTTTTCGCAATTGAAAAATATTTCCCCAGCAAGTTGGTGAATGAGCTTAGAATGTAAACTCATGATACAGCATTGGATCAAAAACAAAATGTGATATAAATTGAGGGATGGGGCTCACTATTCCCAAAAAGCAAGTTGTAAAAAGAAATTTCAGAAATTTCTCTTCAGCAATTAATGCAAATGGTCTGCTAATGGTAACTATACTTAGCACTAATTTGAATACATATTCTAAAATGCTTCTTTAAAAATTACTACTAATGTTACTTCACAATCAGACTATTCTATCTAGTTAGAAATTGGAAATGGGGATTTTCCAATAATTAAGCATCTGGCTGGGAAAGCAAAAGATAAGACAAGGGATCTATATTTCCAACAAAGCCAGACCACATATTACACACCAATCCTCTTGCAATTAAAAAGCTAGACAAATAAATAATTTTTTTAATTCTTAAAAATACCAGAGATATAAAATGGTGTAACCACTTTGAAAACTGGTAATAACTATTGAAGCTAAATTGTATCGACCTATTACTCAACAGTGCCCTACCCAGGGATACTTCTAAAAGAAGGAAGTACATAAATCCAACAAAATACATGTATAAGAATGTTCATAGGGGTGCCTGGGTGGCTCAGTCATTAAGCGTCTGCCTTCAGCTCAGGGCGTGATCCCACAGTCCTGGGATCGAGCCCCACAACAAGCTTCTCCGCTGGGAGCCTGCTTCTTCCTCTCCCACTCCCCCTGCCTGTGTTCCCTCTCTCGCTGGCTGTCTCTCTCTCTCTGTCAAATAAACAAATAAAATCTTAATTAAAAAAAAAAAAAAGGATGTTCATAGCAGCTTTATTATAATAGCTCAAAATTGGAAATAATGCAAAAGCCTATTACAAGCAGAGTGGACACATAAATTGTGACAGATTTGTATATGAGGCTACTACTATGGCACACTATATTTTCCAGTAATGGTGACTACAGTGTTTCTGGTCTCACATGCTCTTCCAGAATCTCGACTCTCCCCATCAAGAGGTAGAGTCTGTTTTCCCTCTCTTTAAACATAGGCAGGCTCATAACTGCCTCAAAGAATAGACTGCGGTGGAATTAAAACTGCATTAAGCTTCAAAGCCAAGTCCTAAGAGGCAATCTAGCGTCTGTCTGGCTTATGGGCTCTCCACCCCTCTCCCCACTGCACGTGGGCACAGGACGCTAGCCCTTGGAACACTGCCACCGTGCTGTGAGCACACCCAGGACACATTTAGGTGTTCATCAACAAGCAGACATGTGAGCAAACCTTCAAATGCTATTAGGCCCAGTCTTGAAGCAGCCCTACTTGAAACCAAATGAAGCTAAGACAAGCATTGCCCAAATTACAGTGCTGTGCAGAAAATAAATGTTGTCACTGTTTAAGTCTTTGAGTTTTGAGGCCATTTTTTAGGTGCCACAGTAACAATAACAAGTACAGGGCAATAAAAAAGAAACACTACTGCTATGTGCAACAATAGAGCTGAATTTCATTGATACTATACAATGCTGACCGGAAAAAGCCAGATCAGACACAAGAAAGTAGAACGTACCACGTGATCCTATTTTGACAAGAAAACTAAAAAATACAAAACTAGTCTATGGTGATAGAAAACCGAGTAATTGTGACCTGAGGCAGGGAAGGAAGGTGGTATGGACAGGGAGGGAGTATGACAGGGCCTTCTGGGGTGGCAAAAATGTTCTATATGCCGAACAACTATTAGACCTTGCATTACATTTATAAAAATTCTTCATAGTATACATTTAAGATCAGTGCACACTATCATATGTATATCATACCTTAATTTAAAAGGGGGGCACCTGAGGGGCTCAGTCAGTTAAGCATCTGCCTTTGGCTCAGGTCATGATCCCAGGGTCCTGGGATGGAGCCCATGTCAGGCTCTCACTTCTCCCTCTCCCTCTGCCTGCCTCTCTGCCTCCTGTGCGCACGCTCTCTCTGTCAAATAAATACATACATAAAATATTTTTTTTAAAAAGTGGACTCATCAAAGGACTGATGAGGTAATAAGGAATTATGAGGCACAGTCCAAGAGAACAGAGAGGAGGACGGCACCCTGGGGTTTCTTCCCTCCTGGAAATGCTTGCCTAATCAAAAACTGGAAGGAAGACAAAATGTCAGAGTACAAGATCCACCAAGGGAGCCATCCCCTGCTTTAGAGTAAGACCCCAAAAGGCTGAATCCCAGAAGAGATAACACAGAAGTAAATTAAACCAGTCCTTGCACAGACTCAAAAAACCCTCAGTTTGAATAAAGGTAATCCCAAGTGCCTGGCAAAAGCAACAGAAAAATCTTTACCTAAATCTATAATTACTTCTGGAAATATTTTTTTTCAAACAGAATAAACAGTATACAATCAAAGATAAGCAGGCACATAGGGAAATAAGACCCCTGGAGAAACAAAAGATCACAGAAAAAACCTATGGGATAGCTTACTCTGTTCAAAGAGATATGTGCAAAGCTTGAAAATTTTGATAGGCAATTACAAATTAGGAAAACGGCATAGCAGACTTTAAAAGGAAACAAAATGAAATTCTAGAATGAAAATACAATTAACCAAAATTAAGAAACCGGAGAATAGAATAGTTAACCAAGATGGCGGAGGAGTAGGAGACACCGTTTTCAGCCGGTCCTCCGAGTCGAGCTGGATAGGTACCAGACCAGCCTAAACAACCACGGAACCAGCCTGAGACGCAGGAAGACGCATCTGGATCTCTACAAATGAACATCTCCAGCGCTGAGTATCTGTACGGCTGGGAGCCATGAAACTGTGCACAGATATCGGAAGATAAACAGAAGGGGAGGGAGCCGCCGCGGCTTCGGGGCCCGGGAAGCGGTAGCCACTTGCACGAGGAAGCGGGTGGGGCTCGCGGACGGCACCCGCAAAACAGCAGACTGAGACCGGGAGCCGGGTGGCGCGCCACCAGGCATCTCGCGAACCCCTGGAATCCCGGTGCGCTCACTGGATCCAGACTGAGACCGGAGATCCGGAGCCGCGGGGCGGCTGGCGGCGTAGAAACACAAAGGACAGAGACGCGCCGGCCCTGGAAGTGAGGCCGGGACGCCGGGTGTGGGGCGCACATCCCGGGACGCTGCAGGGTTGAGCAGCACCAACAGAGACAGAGTTAAAGTGGCCAGAACATTAGTAGAGAACGGGCCGCAATCCCTCTGTTCCGTGACAGAGGCTGAAATTTGGCCGCTGCTGCTCTGACTCTCAGAAGAGGCACAGCAAACCGCCAGGGAAAGCCGCCAGAGAACAAAAGCCTGGAAATACCGGCTCAGAGAGTGCCCATCCCCATCCTCCCTCGCAGGGGACACGGAGACTCTACCCAAACAGGGTTGCCTGAGTATTGGCGCGGCAGGCCCCTCCCCCAGAACACAGAAGGCAGGCTGAAAAATCAAGAAGCCCACAACCCGGGCGCCTGGGTGGCGCAGTCATTGAGCGCCTGCCTTCGGCTTAGGGCGTGATCCCGGCGTTCCGGAAAGGAGTCCCTCATCGGGCTCCTCCGCTGGGAGCCTGCTTCTTCCTCTCCCACTCCCCTGCTTCTGTTCCCTCTCTCGCTGGTTGGCTGCCACATAAATAAATAAATAAAATCTTTAAAGAAGAAGCCCACATCCCTAAGATCCCTATAAAACAAGGGGCACGGCCTGGGACCCAGTCAATAATTTGGGCTCTGGAAACCCCGCAACCTCTCTTCATCAGAATGACAAGAAGGAGAAGCCCCCCCCAGCAAAGAAAAGACAGTGATTCTGTGGCCTCTGCCACAGAAATAATGGATATGGATGTAACCAAATTATCAGAAATGGAATTCAGAGTAACGATGGTCAAAATGATGAGTAGAATTGAAAAAACTATTAACGAAAAGGTTACTGAGAATATAGAATCCCTAAGGACAGAAATGAGAGCGAATCTGACAGAAATTAAAAATTCTATGAGCCAAATGCAGGCAAAACTAGAGGCTCTGACGGCCAGGGTCGCAGAAGCAGAGGAACGGGTTAGTGAATTGGAGGATGGGTTAATAGAGGAAAAAATGAAAATAGAAGATGGTCTTAAAAAAATCCACGCCCACGAATGTAGGTTACGGGAGATTACTGACTCAATGAAACGATCCAATGTTAGAATCATCGGCATCCCCGAGGGGGTGGAGAAAAACAGAGGTCTAGAAGAGATATTTGAACAAATTGTAGCTGAAAACTTCCCTAATCTAGCAAGGGAAACAAACATTCGTGTCCAAGAGGCAGAGAGGACCCCTCCCAAGCTCAACCACGACAAACCTACGCCACGTCACGTCATAGTGCAATTCGCAAATATTAGATGCAAGGATACAGTATTGAAAGCGGCCAGGGCAAAGAAATTTCTCACGTACCAAGGCAAAAGCATCAGAATTACGTCAGACCTGTCTACACAGACCTGGAATGAGAGAAAGGGTTGGGGGAGCATATTTAAAGCTCTTTCAGAGAAAAACATGCAGCCAAGGATCCTTTATCCAGCAAGGCTGTCATTCAGAATTGATGGAGAAATAAAGACATTTCAGAATCGCCAGTCACTAACCAATTTTGTAACCACGAAACCAGCCCTACAGGAGATATTACGGGGGGTTCTATAAAAGTAAAAAGGCCCCAAGAGTGATACAGAACAGAAAGTCACAGCCAATACAAACAAAGACTTTACTGGCAACATGGCAACATTAAAATCATATCTCTCAGTAATCAGTCTTAATGTAAATGGTTTGAACCATCCCATAAAACGCCACAGGGTTGCAGATTGGATAAAAAGAAATGACCCATCCATTTGCTGTCTACAAGAGACTCATTTCGAACCCAAAGATGCATTCAGACTGAGAGTAAGGGGATGGAGTACCATCTTTCACGCAAATGGACCTCAAAAGAAAGCTGGGGTAGCAATTCTCATATCAGATAAATTGGATTTTAAACTACAGACTATAGTTAGAGATGCAGAAGGGCACTATATTATTCTTAAGGGAAGTATTCAACAAGTGGATATGACAATTATAAATATATATGCCCCCAACAGGGGAGCAGCAAGATACACAAGCCAACTCTTAACCAGAATAAAGAGACATATAAATAAAAATACATTAATAGTAGGGGACCTCAACACTCCACTCTCAGAAATAGACAGAACACCCTGGCAAAAACTAAGCAAAGAATCAAAGGCTTTGAATGCCATACTCGACGAGTTGGACCTCATAGATATATATAGAACACTACACCCCAGAACCAAAGAATACTCATTCTATTCTAATGCCCATGGAACATTCTCAAGAATAGACCATGTTCTGGGACACAAAACAGGTCTCAACCGATACCAAAAGATTGAAATTATCCCCTGCATATTCTCAGACCACAACGCTCTGAAATTGGAACTCAACCACAAGGAAAAATTTGGAAGAAACTCAAACACTTGGAGACTAAGAACCATCCTGCTCAGGAATGACTCGATAAACCAGGAAATCAAAAATCAAATTAAACAATTTATGGAGACCAATGAGAATGAAAATACAACAGTCCAAAACCTATGGGATACTGCAAAGGCAGTCCTAAGGGGGAAATACATAGCCATCCAAGCCTCACTCAAAAGAATAGAAAAATCTAAAATGCAGTTTTTATATTCTCACCTCAAGAAGCTGGAACAGCAACAGAGGGACAGGCCTAATCCACGCACGAGGAAGCAGTTGACCAAAATTAGAGCTGAAATCAATCAAGCAGAAACCAGAAGTACAGTAGAGCAGATCAACAGGACTAGAAGCTGGTTCTTTGAGAGAATCAATAAAATTGACAGACCACTGGCAAGACTTATCCAAAAGAAAAGAGAAAGGACCCAGATTATTAAAATTATGAATGAAAAAGGAGAGGTCACGACGAACACCATTGAAATTGGAAGGATTATTAGAAATTTTTATCAACAGCTATATGCCAATAAACTAAGCAATCTGGAAGAGATGGAATCCTTCCTGGAAACCTATAAACTACCAAGATTGAAACCGGAAGAAATTGATTCCTTAAACAGGCCAATTAATTATGAAGAAATTGAGTCAGTGATAAACAACCTTCCAAATAACAAAACTCCAGGCCCGGACGGTTTTCCTGGGGAATTCTACCAAACATTCAAAGAAGAAATAATACCTATTCTCCTAAAGCTATTTCAAAAAATAGAAACAGAAGGAAAGCTACCAAACTCATTCTATGAGGCCAATATTACCTTGATCCCCAAACCAGGCAAAGACCCCCTCAAAAAGGAGAATTACAGACCGATTTCCCTAATGAATATGGACGCCAAAATCCTCAACAAGATACTTGCTAATAGAATCCAACAGTACATTAAAAGGATTATCCATCACGATCAAGTGGGATTCATACCTGGGATGCAAGCGTGGTTCAATATTCGCAAATCAATCAGCGTGATACATCATATCAACAAGAAAAGACTCAGGAACCATATGATCCTCTCAATCGATGCCGAAAAAGCATTTGACAAAATACAGCATCCTTTCCTGATTAAAACCCTTCAGAGTGTAGGAATAGAAGGTACATTTCTCAATCTCATAAAAGCCATCTATGAAAAGCCTACTGCAAATATTATTCTCAATGGGGAAAAGCTGGAAGCCTTTCCCTTAAGATCAGGAACTCGACAAGGATGCCCACTCTCGCCACTATTATTCAACATAGTACTAGAAGTCCTTGCAACAGCAATCAGACGACAAAAAGGGATCAAAGGTATTCAAATTGGCAAAGAAGAAGTCAAAATGTCTCTCTTTGCAGATGACATGATACTCTATATGGAAAACCCAAAAGAAGCCACTCCCAAACTATTAGAAGTTATAGAGCAATTCAGTAACGTGGCGGGATACAAAATCAATGCTCAGAAATCAGTTGCATTTCTATACACGAATAACGAGACCGAAGAAAGAGAAATTAGGGAATCCATCCCATTTACAATAGCACCAAAAACCATACGTTACCTTGGAATTAACTTAACCAGAGACGTAAAGGACCTATATTCTAGAAACTATAAATCACTCTTGAAAGACATTGAGGAAGACATAAAAAGATGGAAAGATATTCCATGCTCATGGATCGGAAGAATTAACATAGTTAAAATGTCCATGCTACCCAGAGCAATCTACACTTTCAATGCTATCCCGATCAAAATACCGAGGACATTTTTCAAAGAACTGGAACAAATAGTCCTTAAATTTGTATGGAAACAGAAAAGGCCCCGAATCTCCAAGGAACTGTTGAAAAGGAAAAACAAAGCTGGGGGCATCACAATGCCGGATTTCGAGCTGTACTACAAAGCTGTGATCACAAAGACAGCATGGTACTGGCACAAAAACAGACACATAGACCAATGGAACAGAATAGAGAGCCCAGAAATGGACCCTCGGCTCTTTGGGCAACTAATATTTGATAAAGCAGGAAAAAACATCCGGTGGGAAAAAGACAGTCTCTTCAATAAATGGTGCTGGGAAAATTGGACAGCTACATGCAAAAGAATGAAACTTGACCACTCTCTCACACCATACACAAAAATAAACTCCAAATGGATGAAAGACCTCGATGTGAGACAGGAATCCATCAAAATTCTAGAGGAGAACATAGGCAACAACCTCTATGACATCGGCCAAAGCAACCTTTTTCATGACACATCCCCAAAGGCAAGAGAAACAAAAGATAAAATGAATTTATGGGACTTCATCAAGATTAAAAGTTTCTGCACAGCCAAGGAAACAGTCAGAAAAACTAAGAGGCAGCCCACGGAATGGGAGAATATATTTGCAAATGACACTACAGATAAAGGACTGGTATCCAAGATCTACAAAGAACTTCTCAAACTCAATACACGAGAAACAAATAAACAAATCAAAAAATGGGCAGAAGATATGAACAGACACTTTTCCAATGAAGACATACAAATGGCTAACAGACACATGAAAAAATGTTCAAAATCATTAGCCATCAAGGAAATTCAAATCAAAACCACACTGAGATACCACCTTACGCCAGTTAGAATGGCAAAAATAGACAAGGCAAGAAACAACAATTGTTGGAGAGGATGTGGAGAAAGGGGATCCCTCCTACATTGTTGGTGGGAATGCAAGTTGGTACAGCCACTCTGGAAAACAGTGTGGAGGTCCCTTAAAAAATTAAAAATTGAGCTACCCTATGATCCAGCCATTGCACTACTGGGTATTTACCCCAAAGATACAGACGTAGTGAAGAGAAGGGCCATATGCACCCCAATGTTCATAGCAGCAATATCCACAATAGCTAAATCGTGGAAGGAGCCGAGATGCCCTTCAACAGATGACTGGATTAAGAAGTTGTGGTCCATATATACAATGGACTATTACTCAGCTATCAGAAAGAACGAGTTCTCAACATTTGCTACAACATGGACGGCACTGGAGGAGATAATGCTAAGTGAAATAAGTCAAGCAGAGAAAGACAACTATCATATGATTTCTCTCATCTATGGAACATAAGAACTAGGATGATCAGTAGGGGAAGAAAGGGATAAAGAAAGGGGGGGGGTAATCAGAAGGGGGAATGAAACATGAGAGACTATGGACTATGAGAAACAAACTGAGGACTTCAGAGGGGAGGGGGGTGGGGGAATGGGATAGACTGGTGATGGGTAGTAAGGAGGGCACGTATTGCATGGTGCACTGGGTGTTATACACAACTAATGAATCATCGAGCCTTACATCGGAAACCGGGGATGTACTGTATGGTGACTAACATAATATAATAAAAAATCATTAAAAAAAAAATAAAAAAAAAAAAAAAAGAAACCGGAGAATAACATTTAGAGCAGATTAAACAGAGGTAAAGACTACCTTAGTAAACTGGAAGACAGACCACAAGGAAATATCCAGAACAGAAAAGAAACAAGAGTGGAAAATACAGAAGACAAATGAAATACACAGAGGAGTCGGTGAGCTCTGACACCATGGAACTGAAGTCCCAGAAAGAGTAAGCAAGAGAATGGGGAAGAGGCAATATTTAAGGAGATGACAGCTGAGAACTATCCAAAACTGATGAAAGACATCCAGACACAGCATCAAAAGGGATATACCCCAAGCAAGAAAGGGCAGGGTTATTTGAAATCCAAAGACAAAAAGAAAAATCTCAAAAATAGCCAGAGAAACAAATTACCAATAAAGAAGTGATAAACTATAACTGACTTGTCAATAGAAACAAAGCCAAATATTAGAGAATAATCTCTTCTCCAAAGGACGAATACGTAACTACATGTATGTATGTATCCCTAGTCTAGAATTCTATACCTAGCAAAGTGTATCTTTCAAGAATGCAGGTGAAAAAGAAACATTCTCAAATAAAAAGTATGAAAATTTGTCAATACAATGTCTACTTTTAAAGGGTATTCTTCGGGCAGAAGGAAAATTATTTCAGTTGGAAGATTAGTAACACAAGAGGGAACGAAGGAAAAGAAAATGCAGGAAGTCTAACTGAGTAATAACAGTGTAAAACAACAGAAATACATCTATGGGGTTTAAACTATACATGCATTTTAAAACATGGTAATGATGAAAGAGGTTAAAAAAAGAAGAAAGAAAGAAAATTAACTTAAATGTTTTTAAATGTTTTAAAATGTTTCATTCTCTGGAAAAAAAGAAGTCTCAATACTCCACTCTGATAAGCTGAGAAAACTTACTAGAATTTCTTTTTTTTTTTTTAAAGATTTTATTTATTTATTCGACAGAGAGAGAGACAGCCAGCGAGAGAGGGAACACAAGCAGGGGGAGTGGGAGAGGAAGAAGCAGGCTCATAGCAGAGGAGCCTGACGTGGTGCTCGATCCCACAACGCCAGGATCACGTCCTGAGCCGAAGGCAGACGCTTAACCGCTGTGCCACCCAGGCGCCCCTAAAATTTCTTAGGCAAACACTTAAGGAACAGCAAAGGAATAGATAATACCAAGCTAATAAAAAAGAGGTAAATGAAATACTCATTTTTAAGACAATCCAGGGGCGCCTGGGTGGCTCAGTCGGTTAAGCATCTGACTCTTGATTTTGGCTCAGGTCACGATCTCAGAGTCATGAGATTGAGCCCCACATCTTGTTCCACACTCAATGACTGTGGAGCCTGCTTGGTATTCTCTCCATTCCTCTCCCTCTGCCCCTCCCCCCCACTTGTGCCCCTGCACTCTCCTCTCAACACCCCCCCACCCTCTAAATAAATAAGACAATCCAAAAGGAAGCTACAACAAGAAAAAAGAAACATAAAAAACAGGTAAGACAGATTTTTTTTCATTTTTAAACATTAATGTCAATAGTTATTGTATGCCAATTCATTTTTATAAGTCATAAGCAAAATACACAGAACTATCTAGCCAATGCACATATACCTAACTCTTGTAAATTTTAACCACGTCTATTCAATTTTTTCCCATTGTGACTGACTTCTCAAAATCTTATTTCACATTCTCTTTTCTTACCTTACTACAGATATGCTAACAAGCATTAAAATGTTCAAAACCGAATAAAAACAAACAGGAACGAAAAGCCCAGAGAGCCAACTAGCTTATAAATACTGCATTAATTCCATAATAAAATATTAATTTGCCACTACTGATCTATTTAAGATTACTGAAATTAATATATTAAGAAACTTAAAAACAATATTCTTTCATTTATTTCATGAAAAAAATTACTCTAATATTTTTTAATTCGTTTGTTAATTTAGTGAAAGGAAAATTCCAGGATACAATTGCAACTTCTTCTACACACACACAAATGTCAGCAAGACAAAGGTGCAACTTATACCTCTATCAAAGAATAACAAAATATCTATTTAGTACAAAAACACTTAAGCAAACAAGATATGAAACTCTAGTCACTTCTGATCTTCCTATAGGCAAATGAAACTACCTACCACTTAAGAAGTATTTTTTATTTTAGGGTGGATTACTACTACCATTTTGTGAGAGGTAGATATTTTAAGTAAGGTAGCCTAAGCTCTTCCAAAGAAATAATGCTAGGAAAATTAAATCGAAATGCTATATTCATATCATACAGTATCTCCTTAAAGAAATCAAAGAATCTCATTTAACATTTAATTCCCGTCTTTCGGATACAGAAACTCACAAGTGAATGGTGCCAGAGTTAAAAAAAAAAAAAAAAAACTAGACACCAAAGTGTACAGTCATTTCCAGGTCTACTGTGGCTGGAGGCAACTAGACTGACTCCCTTTCCATAATGGCTGTGGAACAAGACTGAGCCCTTCGTTCAGATGTCTGGAGTTTGGTGCCAAGAGCCTTCTCTACACAACGAACAGTGGTTGCTGCCAAGCCTTGTGGGGAACTAACTGATACCCAAGCATCCTTATCTAACCTCCACAACAGTCTCTTCAGGCCCTATGTGCCCGCTCTTCTCTTATCCTCAGTGTCCCACCTACTCCCCTCTCCTTTTCACCCACTATCTCCTCCGTATCCAAATCTTACAAGTCACTTCCTTGGGAAAGCTTGCCCCACCACCCCTAAGTCAGGTTAGATTTCCTAGTCATGGGTTTTATAGCTCCCTGTACTTTACTTTAAAGGACTTATCCCCCTGTGGTTGAAAACAAGGTACCTAACATGAGGTCATGACATACACAGAAGGCACTCAAGAAATACTTGCTGAATGAACAAATCCAAATTTATGATTCCCAATTTTACAAAGAAACAAGCTTTTAAAAATTAACTTATTTACATGAAAAATTAAGTTATTTACATGGAAATGGCATAGACCAGTTGAGAATCCAAATGTTTGCAACTCTTAATTCCCATGCTCTGACCCCCATGTACTATAATGAAATGTGGTAGAAGACAGATGTCTTTCAAATTAATATTACTTTTTGATGGACTTCCACTGTAAAAAGTGAGACACTTTTAATGGGGGAAAAAAAGAGACTCTAAATACAAGCGAATCTCATCTAAACGCAATATGCCTTTCAAAAATCGCCCTGAAGGGACACACTGTAACTGTCTCTTTTTTATATAATTTATTTTTTTAAGATTTTATTTATTTATTTGAGAGAGAGTGGGGGAGAGAGAGAGAGAGAGGGAGAGCAGGAGCAGGAGGGTGGGCAGAGGGAGAGAGAGCAGCAGACTCCCCGCTGAGCAGGGAGGCGGATTCCGGACTCAATCCCAGGATGCTGGGATCATGACCTCAGCTGAAGGCAGACACTTAACGGACTGAGCCATCCAGAAGCCCTAAGTTTCTGATAACAAATGGTCAGAATATTGTTGTTAACAATACCATTGCACTAAAACAAAACAAAAATGGTTAAAGTGAAATTGCAAACATAAACTAGAAAATGTAATCACCTACCTCTTTCTTTCTAACTGAAGTAGCAATTTCCAAACTTCTAATATTGTAGCAAAGTCTCTGCCAGCTTCAGACCCCCTTAACATGCCTAGCACATTTCAACCGAAGTAATTTTGTTTTCAGTTTTCCACTAACTTTAATTTACTGGCCTCTTTTCCAACCACCTTCACAGACTACAAAACTAACAGGAACTCGAGATAGATGTGCGCATGGTGGCCCAGACTGACCAGTACAACCTCTGCTTGGCACTGGAGGCCCAGATTGAATCCACCCTGCCAGGAAGTTGTCTTGGTTCCCCAAAAACGCTAAGGATGACCAGTCCATTAACAGATGGCGGCAAAACTGACACTTGCACATACTGGCTTGTTTAGCCAGTGGCAGTTGTCCTCACTAGGAGATACTTCATGTCAAACACTGATGTAACTGGTAATGAATGGGCTATCCTATCCTTTTCAGAAACAAGTACACCAGGGAGTCTGACAGGCTAGCTCAAAACAGTAAGTAGGCACAAACACCAAGACTCAGGGCCCGAGTTCCTAATGTCTGGCAAAAGATGCTTCTTCAAATGCCTTTGTGACGACTCACTAATTCTTTATATAATCAGCAAAGGAATTTCTGTTAACCCAGGATACCTGTTTTCTTTTAAAAATTAAATCATACTTTTATTAGCATAATATTTTTCTTTCATATGTTGACATATTTCAATTGTCTATGTAGAATACAACACAGGGTCAATATTCATTTTAAGTAAAAATATAAACTATGTTTACAAACTTTATTATCAAAAATGGCAAACCCAGAAGTATTTTTAATTTTAGGGTCTGACAGAGTGAGAAAAGCAAATACACCACTGTTCATTTGCTACTAGCTAGCTTAATTCTTATTAAAATGACTTCACAAGAGAAAAAAGTACCCTGACTTCCCTCTAATAGAACTTCCCAGAGATTCTACATATGAGGGGATTGTCCACGATGATCAACTTTTCTGACTACAAAATATTAAGTATGTATCCAAGAGACTTAATTCCCTTTATAAATGGATTAACATAGGATTAAAATCGCTTTCTTCCAGCAAGCAAAATATTTAAGATCGTGTCCCCACTTTTTCCCCCCATTTGTGTCACATTATTTCCCATGACTGGATATTGCCCCAATTCAAACATCCTTCCCAGTCCCATAAGGGACTCATTTCACTCCTGTTAACGTCTGACTAAAAAGCAACTGTGGATTAAAATGCGGGGAAGGGGGGGGGCGGGAAGAGCTTTATACCCAATTTATAGAAATGTCTTTCAATTTATAGAAATGTGGATTCACAGACTGCTCGAATTTCCTGGCATTAAAATACCTGCGAGCAACCATTCTCACGCATTAGATATGCCGCACCATCACACGGCTGTTAGCTCTGAACTACTTTGCAAACTTTGCAAAAGCGCACAGATTTCCAGGCTCTCCAGATCCCTCATTCACCCCATCCTCCTCTAGCCTAGTCGAAACAAAGTTCTGCGGCACGAAGGCAATAATTTAAAAGAGCGAAGTTTGCCTCAGTCCTGCCCACTTGGACTCCGCAGGACGCAAGTGAAACTTGTAAGGGAGACACGTCTCCCGGGGATCGGAGCTTGCTCCGGGGGGAGGGGGAGGCAGCGGGGCTCCCCTCCCCCCGGATCTAGTAGACCCCGGCCCCTTCCACCCGCCCCCTTCACCGGCCTTCAGGTCCCCCTTCGCACCGTCCCCCACACACCCTCCCCGCACGCCCCCTGCGCCCCAGCGCCCCCCACCCGGCGCCCGCCAGCCTGCCAATCACTCCCGCAGAGCCCCACGATCGAGGTTCCAGGGGGCACCAGGACGGTCCCGCACACGCTTCCGGAGCCTGACCCTCGAGGGCTGAGGCAGGGAGCCTTAGCTCCGTCCACCTCCCCGGGGCCGGGAATGGCGGCGTCCGGCTCCCAGGGGCCAACCCCAGTCCCTGCCAGGAGGAAACCCCGGAGACCGCCGCCGCCGCCGGCCGGCCCCCTGCGGTGGGAGATGAGGAAATGAAGTTACCTCCGGCCGGTCCCGTCGGCGGAGGCTGTGGGACGGGGCAGAGCGGGGAGTCGGGGCAGCCGAGCAGGTCCCGGCGCGGCGGCAGCTACCGCAGTGCCCTCCGCCCCATTGTTTCCCTTCCAAGAGGATCCCGGCGAAGCCGAGCCCGGGAACCAGGAAGTTCCCCGGCGCGACACCTCCTGCCGCCGCTATGGAAACGGCCCCCGCCTCCCAGGGCGGCTCGCCCGGGACCCCGCCTCCGCGCCGCCGGCCCCGCCCGCCTCACGGGCCACCGCCAACCGTCGCCGCTGCGGCCGCGGCCGCCGCCATCTTGGCGCGGCCGGGCGGCCTCTTCCCGGCGGCACGTGCGCGCCGCTCCCGCGTTCCCGCCGTCCGCGGGGGCGCGCTTCCAAGGCTGCGGGGTGCGGGCGCAACTCCCCGGGATCCTGGGAGAGAAGCTGCGCCTCTGATTCCGGGCGGCCGAGGGAAGGAGGACCCGCTCCGCACTGCAGACTCTGACCCCGGAGCGGGGCTTCGAGGCACGGCACGGAAACGACCCACTTAAGCTGTCCAATTGAAAAAGGTCAAGGGATGGGTGAGAGCAGGGGTGAGGTCGATGGAGTAGTGGCCGAGAGCATGATCTCTGCAGCCGGATTGCCGCGTGTTTCTTTTGTGGCTCATCTTACTAGCTGTCAGAACTTGGACACTCTAATTTTCTCTGTGCCTCGGTTTCTTCATCTGTAAAGTGACATATACTAGTACCTGCCTCATAAGGTTATCACCTGGAACAAGCAAGTGCCGGGTAGTTAGTAGGTGCAAAATGAGGATTCCTTCAATAAAATGGTATTGCTTCTAACAGAAATCACATTTTTGTCATTTTTCAGGAACTTTAAGTATTCAAATCAGCACTACTTTAAATAGGCTACTATTTCAGATCCCATTGCTGCATAAAATTTCCCAAATGTTCATCTTTTGTCCCATCTTTCTCTGGGTCAGCTTTCCTTTTTTATATCATGGAAATTGTCAAGAGTTTTAATCTCCAGAGTCTTCCATTAAGAGGTGCCATAAAAAGATGAATGATGTAAACTTTCCAACACTGTAATTAGCTGACAGTTAAGTGATTTATTCAATAGAAGCTAGAAAAGTTAGGGTGTGCAAATAACAAAGGCTTCCTGTCCTTGATTCCAGGAACTAGAATTACTAAAGCTGGCAACTCTGCACTGTTGTTATCTTTTTTCCAGCTGGTGAAAATGGACACCAAAAAACTGGGTGCTGTGTGCAATATGGAAACAGAGGATGGACAGAGGAAGGGGGGTCACAGCCTCTGTTGAAAGATGCAAACTTCACTAATTGTGTGTAAGACTGGGTCTTAGATGGTCTCCAAGGCTCCTTGTAGCTCAAGTGTTGTGGTCTTACTCGCACATATACTCTTTAAATTAATACTACCCTTTGGCTATTCATTTAAACCAGATTTGTGAAGCCTAGTGTTTAATAAGGCTGATCCCAAACTGGATATTCGAATTGGGGTAAAAACACATCAAGAACTGGCAGGACATGGGGAACTTTTTCAACACTCAAACACTCCTCCAGAAGTTCTGGAGTGCTCCAATTAGCAATTACCCAGATTGAGACACCTGAATTTCTGAAAGGCAGGAGCCCCCACTCGTACAGCTTTGTAGCCCCGCTGGACCTGCAGTTTGCTTTGCACATTGTAGGCCCTCAACTAATGTTTATTGAATTAAATGGCCATGTCTGTGGTTGAGTGCTCATCATTTAAGGGGACCTTGGGAACCACAGAGACACGCAAGAAATGTTACTCAAGGGACATCACTGCAAACATCATTAAACAGGAACCCCAAGTCACTAGTTAATGAGTTAATGGGATTTTGGAATGAACAACCCTGGCCACAGGCTTACTTGGCAAAATAAAGTGGAAATTTCAGATATATTTTTTCCATAACTTATATGGGTAAGTTTTTAAAACTTTATTTTGGACCTTATTATGAGCACCACGGATTCAATTTTATGCTTCAATAATAGCACTCTGACTCTACAGTACAAAGTTCAGAAATCCCCACCTTTTCCCCCAAAGTGTCACCAGTGAGTTCTGTCACTTCAATATAAAACCAGTATTTGTTTGTAGGTATAACTTCAGGGGTTTGCCATAGTTTTTGTATATTTAAGCATCTTGGAGGTATTGTTAAATGGCAAACACAGGTTTTTGTCTTTATACCCCCAGTGTAGGGCTTCACACTGGGGTAGGCATGCAAATTCGCCCATCTGTGGCATATGATAAACATAGAATTTATGTCAACGATTATCAAGGAAATAAAGATAGAATCATATTTCCTCTAAATCAGGGATGGGCAAACTTTTTCTTAAAGGGGAAACACAGTAAACATAAAAGCAAATGTAGACAATATATAACAGGATGAGTGTGCCTTAATTCCACTAAAAACTTACTTATGGAAATAAATGGGTATGACCCACAAGGCCATATTCTGCTGACCCCTAAATAATTATATTTATATTAGATTCACTCCATTTTTCTATTCACTCCAATGTGAAATGCCAGCTATTAAAATACAAAGGGTGAAAGCTTGTTATCAATAAAGCACCAAAAAGTCAAAAGACCTACAGAGTAAGTTTGTGTTACAAATATTTCACAAATACCAAAGGCTTAGAACTACATTTCGGGTCCTATCATGGAATTAGATGGATATTTACATTTCATTTTTAAAAAGCTACGAGTTACAATAATGGAAATACTTAAAATGTTGACAAAGGTAAGAGTGCATGTTTAAACACCCCCTGCATGGGATGCTATGATTACTAAATTCAGAAGTACAATTTGAGGTAAGAACATAACATAGAACATAGAGGGGGAAAAAATCGTCCAAAGTAAATCATCCATCCTGCACTGTCATGTTCAGAATGTGGAAAAGTGTTGGTCCTTTGAGTCTCCTGTAAATTGAGAATTCGAAATGTGAATCTATGGCTATTTGATCCATTCCAATTTCTTTTACTAGGGGTAAGCAGATAGCTCCTGGGGGGAGGGTGAAGAAAGGGGTAATAAAGCTGTGGAAAATTCTGACGTGCACATTTTCATCCTCACTAGCAGCAGTACTTTCGGAAATTTTGTAAGGAACCGATGCTCTTCCACTAGTTAGGAAAGTCACCTCCAATGACACTGCATATAATTGTTCTTCACTGCTGGGAAAAAGACAGACTAGTCAATATCTGCGTACCCAGTATAGGTAAAAAAGCCATGGATAACCAACAGCCACATCCACACTGCTCATCTGAAAAGGTTATCCTTTGGTGCAAAAGAGAAGTTATTGATGCGGAGTGAGGAAAAAGTTTGTGGAAGAAATGTGAGCCCCATAAAATTGTATGCAAGATGTTGTGTTCACAGTTCATTACTTAGAACTATCTGGAGTTGTCTTGTCTATTTATTGATGTACTTGGGGTGTTGGTTTTTTTTTTTTTTAAGATTTTACATATTTATTTGAGAGAGAGACAACACGAGTGGGAGGGGCAGAGGGAAGAGAATCTCAAGCAGACTCCACACTGAAGGGCAGAGCCCAATGCAGGGCTCAATCCCATGACCTGAGCCAAAAGCAAGAGTCAGGGGCTTAACCATCTGCACCACCCAGGCACCGCCAGGGGTTTTTCTATCTTAAGAATGTGCATGACATGAGATTAGGGAACTTATCTGTCTTCTTCCCTATTTTATCCCTTGGTCCGGATCAGTGACTGGAACAGAAACAGCTCTCTATAAATAATTGTAGAAGGAATGAAAGAAGAGAAGGAGGGAGGGAGGAACAAAGGTATGCAAATATCCATTCTCTCTGGGCAAAAATTTCCTAACTTCCACCATGAGCTCAAAACGGTCTGTGACTCAAAAAAAAAAAAAAAAAAAAAAACAAGTAAAAATGACTGGTTTTCAACTACGAAGGCTGTCTCTCATTATCTCCTCTGCCCTTTTGCTCACCAGCCACCCTGCTCACATAAAAAATGGTTATCGTGGTTTGCCAGAAATCTACAATGATGCCATATCATTTGGAAAGTGTCTCATTATGTTTTTATAGCTTTAGAGAATTGCTTCTCCCTGTTTGACTTAAAGTTGCTATACTTAAAGTCTCTATTTGACCACCTCCCAGATGCCATGCCCTTTATTTTTTTAAATCTCCTCAGAGTTGTATTAAAAAGTACTATACGCTATTGAAATAAATGGGAAGTAAATTTTAAGGCATTTTTGTCTCTGTGTAGGGTGATAAAACTTTTGTCTCTGTGTGTATGATTTTTTAATTAACTTTTAAACTCTTGTGTACCTCAATCTATAAAAGTTGTGTGGTAGCTAATTTTCAGACGGTCGCCCAGTGATCCATGCCTCCAATGTTCACATCTTTGCATACCAGCCTCCTCTTGGATCTGGGCTGGCTCTGCGATTCACTTTTGACCAAAAGAATAGGGCAGAAGTGATGCTATATATTTTCTAGGACCAGAACGACAAGAAGTCTTAGAGCTTTTGCCTGGGTCTCTGAAATACCTTAGTGACCTCCCTCCCCGAACTCATCTTCCATGTTGAGGTCACATAGAGGTGACAGCCTTTGTCGAGCCCCCACCCGATAGCCAGCATCAACTGCTAGGCCTGTGGGTGATGGGCATCCAGCACATTTGAGCCTCTGTGACCCCATGAGAAACCCCAGATAAGGACGTCTCAGGTGAGCCTAGCCAACCCATGGAACAATGGCAGCCAAAAGTAACTTTGTTTTAAGCCATTGAGTGTAGGCTGGTTTGCTACCCACATATTGATAACTGAAATAAGTTGATTAAAAATAAAGTGCTAAGGCGATAGTTAGCCATATTTAAGCTAAAACCTTAATAAATAACTTCCCCAAATTTAACAGAAATGCGGTATAAGTAGGTCAAGTTATAGAACAAGGTGAACCGTACAAGACCCTAAGGCCCTTCAGGGCATGTTTCTGCCGATTTTGTCTGGCTCTTTCTTTGAGGTGGGGTGACACTCCGGACAATGTGAAGCATCATAACGACCTTAGCTTTCTGGTGTCTGCAAAGTAAATATACTTGCAATTAAATGTGACTTAGACAGACATGAAATAAGTTCCTGCCCACGTGCTTCGGCTAAAAAAGGAAAGGTGTGGTCACAAGTAGCCAGTACTAAAGAGTCAATTAAAATGAGACAATAGATGGGGGGAAAATTTTTTTTAATTTACTCAACTTCTCTTTCCTATTTGCTAACAATTCATGGAGATTGCAGGTCCCTAATTCCTAATCAGCAATTTTGAGATCTAAAAAGCTCTGAAAACCAAAAGTGTTTTCCCCCCTAAGTTTGACACCTAAACTCACATGGTAGCAACGTTTCCTTTGGCTATTTGTGGCCTTTTCTTTATTTCATATGAACCCTCATCCCATTGCAGAACTATCAGTGTGTTTGATTACAAGGTCCTGGCCCAGATCCCACTTAACGCTGCCCCCTCAAGTAACACACAGTAAGTATATGTGCTGTGTCACCCTTCTAAAAATCGAAACTTCTGAATTCCAAAACAGTTCTGGTTTCAGACCTGAAGTAGGCTTTATTGGAGACCTAAAGTGACATTTTTTTGTGTGTAGGGGTGAGACAACATAGTGTGGAGTCATTGAAGACTCGATTCAGACAGCCTGAGTTCAAATCCCTACTCTACTGTTTGTCACCTCTGAGACCTAGGTCAGGAAATAACTCTCTGCCTCAGTTTCCCCCTCTGCAAAATGAAGATAGTAATAGAAATTACCTCATAGAGTTCTTAAAAGAACTAAATGAGATTATGCATATAAAGGGCTTATCCCAGTGACTAGTTGTTAGTAAACACTCCACAAGTGTTAACTCTTATTGTATTATTATCAAATAGAAGCTTTTTTAAAAAATTCAGTAAAACTAATAATATCTCCTTTAGGGTTCAGGAAACCACTCAAGGTATCACCAGCAGGAAGATATTTAACACAGGGAATCAGATGCACAAACTCTTTGGAGAGAGCAAATGGGGGAAGGGGACCAACACTAACTCCTGGGTTAGTCCACAGCAGTTGTGGACCTGACCAATGTCAGGAATCTGCTGCACCCACAATCAGAAATCACAGGAAATGACATGAAATCACTGTCAATCACAGCCGCCTTGCAGCTTAGAAGCTGGTGACTGTCAGGGTCACTCTCTGGAGTCTAGCTTCACTGCAAAAATGTACGTCTGCTAAAGCCTTAGGTCAGTCACTGCTGCCGTAGGAAGAAAGGCATGCTCCTTACACCCTTCAAATCCCAGGAGTGCAGCTCCCTGGCAGAATGACACCTTATCAGAATGGTGCTGGCAAGGGACTCTGGGAAATGCAGCTCTTGCAATACAGGCAATACCCAACACAAATAATAATAATGATTTACATTTGTAAATCATAAAAGTTGGCCATAAAATTCTGCGAGGTAGGCAGGAACTGAGAGCACAGAGGGGCTTAGTGACGTGTCCAGAGTTGGCTGCGTAGTGAGACACTCAGGTGCTCATATTCCAAATCTAAAGTGTTCCTTTATGCCAGTGCTCATCTGAGTCTTACGTTTTCCCCCCAAGTCCTCATACCATTTATATTATTATTTTTGTAATATTTTTCTTTAAGTTGACTCACATTTCTCCTTAAATTAATTTAAATAGGAAATTCTGCATTACTATCTAAGGTATAATGCAAATCACTAAAGTGGAAAACATAACATAAATGGAAGATAAAAGTAAAAATAAACATACAGAAAACAACAATACTAAGAACACTTAGAAAGCATTGCCCACAGAGGGCACTGAGCCTGAAGCCTGCTCTCTCTTTGTAGAAAATGGGGATCAGCACGTGTTGGAGATGTTAGACATATTAACAGCAAACATCCTAACACCAAATTGAGACTCTCTGAGTGGTACATTCACAGGACAAAATGCTGACTAAAATCCTTGAAAAGAAATTAAAATTCTCACTGTATGAGGCAAAATTATTTAACGCCTTGTTTGCCCATCTTACCTTCCAAATACATCCCACACTTCAGGTAACACTGACTGCTGCCC
Source organism: Ursus maritimus (assembly GCF_017311325.1). Taxonomy (NCBI): domain Eukaryota; kingdom Metazoa; phylum Chordata; class Mammalia; order Carnivora; family Ursidae; genus Ursus; species Ursus maritimus. The sequence goes on along the minus strand of NW_024425675.1, from coordinate 22,569,028 downwards.
TATCAATTTTGAAAGTTGAGCTCAGAATCAGAATATTGATTCATTCAATTTTGAAAAGTACTTGATAACCAGGTATTAAATCCATGTCAGCGTGTTTTGCTCCTACTGACTCATTCACAGAAGATTTTTTTAACGTAGAGGTAAAATTCCCATCACATAAACCATCTCAAAGTGAACAATTCATGTTTAATGAATGTTTAATACATTCGCAGTGTTGTTCTAAGACATATCCGTGACCCCAAAAAGAAGCTCTATACCCAGTAACCAGTTACTCTCCTCTTCTCTGTCCCCGGGCTCTGGCAAATACTAACCTGCTTTCTGTATCTATGGATTTCCCCTGGATGTTTCATGTAAATGGAATGATGTAATATGTTTCCTTTTGTGTTCATCTTCTTTCACTCAGCGTAACGTTTTGCAGTTCAGACACATTGTAGTGTGTACCAGTCCTTCATTCCTCGTTACGGCTGAGTAATAGTGCATTGAATGGATATACCACGTGTGCTCACTGAGTCATCCACTGGTGAACATTTGGGTTGTCTCCAACTTTGGGCTTTTGTGAATAGCGCTGCTATGAACTTGTGTGTACACGTATCTAGTTCAATAGCTGTTTCTCATTACTTTGGATGTACACTTAGGATTGGAATTGTGGGATCCTACGGTGATTCTGTGTTTAACTGTCTGAGGAACTACCAAACTGTTTTCCATAGTGGCTGAACCATTTTACGTTCCCACCAGCAACGCTTGCAATTTCTCCGTATCCGGAGCATCTTTTCTCGTGTTTATTGGCTATTTGTGTTATCTTCTTTGGAGAAATGGCTATTCAAGTCCTATGCCCATTTAAAAAATGAGGTTGTCTTCTTATTGTGGAGTTGTAAGTTCTTTGTGTATTCTGACCCTTCTCGGATAAGGAGATTTGCAAATGCTTTCTCCCATTCTGTAGGTTTCCTTTTTTTATTGTTAATGTTCTCTGGTGTGCAGAGGTTTTTGATTTTGATGAAGTCCAATTTACCTATTTTTTCTCTTGTGCTTTTACTGTCATATCTATGAATCAATTGCCAAATCTAAGGTCATGGGTATTTACCCTTATGTTTTCTCCTAAGAGTTTTATGTTTTAGCTTTTATATTTGTATACGATTTTTAAACCGTACCATAAAATTTTCACAGAAATAAGGTAAATCCCCTGATCTAGATTAACTCTGTAACCATTGAAACTGACTCACTCTTGAAAGACTCATTTGTTTCTTTAATAAATGGGTTTGTTTAGCCATGACTATGAACAGATCACTATACTAGATTGTACACGTATCTGTAGACAATACACACACGTGTATAGTAATTAGTACATATACTATTTATTAGTATAGTATAGTATTCTTATGTACTAACAGGAAGGTTATAGAAGTGCTAAGAAGAAAGACTAGGTTGCCAGTTTATGAAAAGAGGAGCAGTATGTTCAAATTAAAAAAAGAAAAGCAAAACCAACTCAAACAGGCTCAAATATACAATAATACAGTTGCGTTATTGGCTCATTTCACTGAAAGCCAACTAGAAGATGGGCTTTGTGGAGTTCAGTGATATTGTCCAGGACCATAGTGTCAGTTCCATCCAACCGAGATGACTGCCAACAATTTCCAGAGCTACATGCATCCTCATCCCAATCAGAGAAAGTGGGCAACCCCCAGCTAATACTCGTCTCTGCCTCTGGCTCTGGTATGACCTGAAGCCCATACCCATTCCTGGGTATCCATAAATGTTGATTTATGGCCAGCGTGTATGATTATGTTCATTGCTTTCACCGCTGTTTAGCACCAGTAATGGAGTTGGGCTTCTTCCCACATGGGGAAGGTATGATTCTCAAATGGAAATTGGGCAAGTGACAAAGAAAACAGGAATAGATATGGGGGGCCGTCACAATGTTCACCACAGGTAATCTCAGAGAAGTCTTAACAGAAGAGAAGGGATTTGACCTGGTCAGAGGGAATAAATAGCAGAGCAGTGTGAAGGCTCATTTTTAAAAATAGGGAATAATCATCCATTTTAGCTGGACCACTGGTGTCAGGTGGACGTTAGTAATCCTAGTAGGCTAACTTGAGAGCATATCAGAATGGAGGACTTCAAATGCCTAAGCAATTTAGACTTAATTCACCAAGCAACAAAAACAAAATGACCCTATTCTCAGAAAAAAAAATTCTCTAATTAAAACTGTAATGGAGTTGAAAAATTTTAGAAGAATTCATTTTAATGCTAGGTCTTGCTATTTGATAAGCTGTATTCACTGGTAGACATTCATTCATTCAGTTGGCAACTATTGATCATCTAATGTGTGTCGGGCACTGTTCTGGCCATCGCTGGTCATTCAATGGTGAAAAATAGTAATGTCGTTGCCCCTGTGAAGGTTCTAGGCCTAAGGAGAGCCTACTGTCTACGTCATCATGGCATCAGATTCCAATGTCTCCTCTGCCTTTGGAAAGCATTACATCCTGGGTCAGAACCTCTCACTCACAGTCAAAGGAACACAAGGTAAGAAAGCATTCAAACCATAGCTAACAAACCTGACCAAAATCTCCGTGTGCCTTGTCAAGCGAATCCATCCCTCTTCTAAGTCCTCCAAGTCCAGTTGATACTTCACTACAGAGAGGTCACTCTTCAGCCCTACTTGGATGAAGGGACACGAGCTTCGCCTAAAGATTTTACTGACCACAAGCTCAACACACTCCTGTTCAAAATGGATGACGTCTGCTTTACTTCCATTTAGACCTAAATATTGTCAAGGTGAAATCAAAGCAGAGACTAGATAACTAAGTTAAATTACCCATAATGTACTTGGAAGTTCCTTCTTTCTTCTCCCCACCCCTCCCCCATTCCTTTCTTTTGGCAAACCTCTACTGTGTTCATTCACAGGGGCAGGACTGGAGAAGAACAACTACACGGCCCCCTCCCTGCCCAACTCCCTAACTTTTGTTATGAGTCACTCCTTTCTACCCTATGTCACCTGACCACAGAAGGACACATTTGAGATAAAAACAATTCTCTTCCCCAACCCAGAAAATGTAGCTTTGCATTGGTCTGAGAAGTGAAACAGCCTCACTTAAAGCTGGCAGTAAGAAGGCAAATTTATACTTAAAGGAAAACTTCTTCAAAAATAGACAAACAATGAAAAACCACATACTGTATGATTCCAGCTCTGCGACATCCTGGAAAAGGCCAAACCGGGAGACAGTAAAGGATCACCAGTTACCAGCGGTGGGGGAGTGGGAGGGATGAGTAGATAGAGCATGCGGGATTTTTAGGGTTTTTAAGGATTTGTACTATAGAGTGGATATGTGTCATTATACATTTGTTCAAACCCATGGAAGGTGTAACACCAAAAGTGAATGCTAACGTAAACTCCAGACTTTGGGTGATGATGATGATGTCCCAGCATAGGTTCATCAGTTGTGAACCCGGTGAGGTTCTGGTGGGGATGTCGATAATGAAGGAGGCTGTGCATGTGTGGGGACAGGAATATATGGGAAATCTCTGTACTGTCCACTGAGTTTTCGTATGGACTTAAGCCTGTCCTATATAAAGTCGATTTTTAAAAAAGCAATAAAAAAAGGGGAATTTATCAATCCAACCAATACTTACTAAGCCCTTGGATACGCCAAGCACTATATGACACGGTATATATCAAGGGTGAACAGGACACGTATGGATCCTGCCCTCACAGAATGTCCATTGATGTTTTAATCAGATAAAGTCATTGTGCTTACTGAATTACCCTTCCCAGGTAGTATAATGTAACTCTTCCTTCCAACTGAGAGCACCAGGCCTCCTCCAGAAGGTTGTTAATGGGTAATTCCAAATGGCTTAAGGGGACCAGGCCTTGCAGCCCCTGAGAGAAGACACCCCCAAATCCAGTAGTTCTCACCTGAAGCTATTGAAAAATGTTGTTTCTGGGGGAACATCCCCAGAGACTCCAATTCAGTAGGATTAAGGGTTTGCCCTTAATGATGCTACACTCTGCCAAGAACCCCAAGTGGTTCTGAATCAGGAGATTTGATAACCAGTCATTCAGCAGTTGATTTCACTCTAAATAATAACATAATAACTGTTGTCCTATTTTGGCATGTTAAATCTTTTTTTTTTTTTAGATTTATTAATTTATGAGAGAGAGAGCGGGCAAGCATTAGCAGGGTAGGGACAGAGGGAGGGGAAGAGAGAGTCTTAAGTAGACTCCATGCTAAGCAGGGAGTCCAACATGGGGCGATCTCAGGACCCTGAGATCACGACCTGGGCCAAAACCAAGAGTCTGATGCTAAACCAACTGTACCACCCAGGTTCCCCTTGGTGGAGATTTTAAAACACCCAGAATATGTCAAAAATAGGATGATCTGGGCACTCCCATACATCGCTGGCAGGAGCGTAAACTGGTAGAATTTAAGTGAAGGGCGTTTTGGCAATATATTTTTGCTTTTATAGTATAAACAGTTTGACCTAGTAACGTACCTTCTAGGAGTATTTCCTAAGTAATTCACACACATATACACAAATAAAACCCACAGAGATCTACATATAGGGCCGTTCGGCATAGCCTTGTTTACAATATAAAAAACTGGAAGCCACCTACCTGCCGGTAAGGATTGATTAAAAGACCGTAACCCATCTAACAAAGTGCAATTGCATTAAAAATCCTGTCATCTATATTTATCAATAACAGAAATACACCTTTAACTGACTTCTTAAAAACTACATATATTAAAAAACTACAGGTATAGTATAATATTATTTTTAAGTAAAATAAATGTGAGGTACATTGTGGGAAGGAAATTACTGGAAATGTTAAAAGTGATGATTTCTGGGTAATTATACTAGAAATTTTTATTTATACATTGTTACATTTCCTGAATGACTTCTACAGCAAGCATGTGTTACTTTTAAAATCTCCTCCCCTCTAAAACTCTTTATATTTTACATTTGCAAGGGAATTTTCATTAAAGGACTAGCCTCTAAGGCGGTTTGTATACTACTCTATGTGGGGGAGGGGATGAGGTCATGGAGGTGTCTGGAAGGAGGAACAAGAGGATAGTCAGGGTCCAGCCTACAGCCCAAGCCCCCAGACTAGGTCTGAACATGAAATGTTTTCCCAGGGGACCCTGTGAGACACAGAGGCATAAACAGTGTCACTACAGTGCTCAGACGGCGTGTATGGCAGGTGACACAGAGTAGGACAAAGAGTTATTTTCAATTCAGAGCAGCAGGAAGGAGCAGTGAGGGCCTATGGGACTGCCGCCCCATCCTGGCATGCTCCTCAGATGGGGCAGCATAGACAGAAAGCTCTGCTGCCTTAGCCAGAGCAGGCTGGGTGCAGCGGCCAAGCCAGGTGGGAGAGGGCTGGATGGGGAAAGGTAATGGAGGGGATGAGAGGTACAGGGAGGGTTCCTAAGGCACGAAATATGACAGCATGTTTCAGTGCTGAGAGAAGCATCCAGTAGTGGGACAGAGAAGGGGGAGCTCTTCTCATTCCACCCATAGTGTCTTGATCTGACCTCACCTGCACCATGTTTAACTACGACTCATATGGAATTGCCACACGTTACAGTGAGAGCCCAGGCATACAAGAAAAATGTATTAAATAGATGAAACTTTCGCTGGCTTCTGGATCCAAATAATAAGCTCATCTTATCCCTCTCAGCAACTCCTCTGCCACTAACTTAATACCCCCCCCCACACACACACACATTCTTCCTTTGGTGTTCACTTCAATGAACGGCGCCACCATGCACCTAGCTACCAAGCTATCTGAGCATCCTCCTTAGTGCTCCTTCTCATCTGTCCCCATAGCCAACAAGCCAACAAGGGTAGACTCTCTCTTTGGAGAGCTCCTGAATCTACTCCCTCCTCGTTACTCCCACCACCGCTGTTTTAATTCAACCTCTCATCCCTTTGTGTTTGGGTTACTACAACTCTTATTTTCAGCCTATTCCTCACTCTGTTGAACACAGCTATGCCTCACACTGCTAACAGCACTGTTTTCCTAAAATTTAAACGGACTATGGCATTCACTCACCCATTCTGAGCTTCAAAATGAAATGCAGGGTACATATTCAACAAATGACTAACTAAGTGACTTACCAACGAGAGGGAGGACTCACCTTGGAACAAGATGGCCAGCCCTTTCCAATCTGGGATAACTTTGGGCTAATCATCCTTTATTATAACAATCTAATGCCAGGTGGTCTCCAGGCAAAGACTCGAAACAGGTCTAGGTTTTGTTACATGTTACTTGTCCATATTTTCACTATCCCACAAGAAGAAGTTCAAGGGGAGCACTGGTATATATTATAAGGTCACAATTTTTGTGGCTATAACAGAGGACCCATAGTGCCTAGAATTGGAAAAAGTCATTTTTAAAGTGGAAAAATAAAAAATCACTTTGGTAATTACATATCATGCATTTAGCCTTGCAACCTGGAAGATACTAAGATAAACTATGAAATAAATCATCTCCAGATAAAAGGAGGAGGGGAAAAAAGGACTAAGGAGCAGCTAACAGAGCTTAGAAAAGTGTAAGCCATGTAACAATAATTTCATTTCTTTCCAGGATGAAGTGGCAGGCTATGCTGATAAGGAGGAAGCAATATCTCCAATCTCTATAATCTACTCTCTGCAATAGAGATTCTGATGTGATGTTATCACCAAGAAGCTGGGACGGTGAAGTTCAGTCGAAGATAGCTAATTGCAGATTCATATGTGAAGGCATTTCTCAAAGAATAGCAAATATACTCTTTTTGACAAAGAAAATGTTAAGATCCACCTTTTCCAATGTTGCAAAATCTAGAACAAAGAATCAAATCGATACAGGAACTCTCTCTCATTTTCATTACATCAAGAAACTGAACTATAATAAAATCTGCACTTAGTAGACAGGCTCAGAATGGTGGCTGATGTTCTAGATAATGGCTAGTGATAACCCTTCTGCATCGTGTACTTACTTGGGCAATGTATAACCTGGGAGTGTCATTGAGTAAATAGGGCATTTACAAACAAAACTATACGTAGACATAACTATGTTGAGGTTAAAAGGAATGTCATCATTTATTCCATCAGTATTGATGCCTGCGAAGCTTTGGAGTAATTGCTATCCTTCCTCAAAACATTAATAATAAAAATCAGCTGAAAGGGCATTTTAAGCTAAGAACTTAGAATACAATTTTTTAAATAAGCAGGATATACCTTTTTTTTTTTTAAGGTTTATTGATTTATTTTAGAGAAAAATGAGCATGTGGGGGGAGGTGTGGAGAGGAGCAGGGACAGAAGGAGGGAGAGTCCTAAGCTGACTCCATGCTGAGACCACAGCCCAACTCAGGGCTCAATCCCACGACCCCAAGATCACAATCTGAGCCAAAACCAAGAGTCTGACACTTAACTGACTCTGCCACCCAGGCACCCCTACTATTTTTTAAGTAAGCTCTATGCCCAACGTGAGGCTTGAACTCACCACTTGGAGATCAAGAGTCACATACTCAGTTGGTAACTCAGCCAGCCCCGCACTCCCAGGACATATATTGCTGTCTCCCTCATCTCGGAGAGAAGATGCTATGAAGACAAGATGATAACAGTGGAGAACTTGCCTCTATTACCTGAGTTTCATTTCCCCTTGGAGTTTTCTCAGTGGGTGTGATAGTCATTAATGCTGTTCAACAAATATTTCTGAACATAGAGTAGGACGGCTTCCTGGCCCCAACAGGTTGGGTACAGTCATCCTGGCTAATGAATTGTGAACAGAATGTGGCATATGTAATTTCCGTGCAGAACACTTAATTGCTGGTGTGAGAGCCTCCAGAGCAGTCTTTCCCTCTGCTACAGCAGCCAGCAATGCTCCAGATGGTGGCTGCTCCATTAGCCTGGATTATGAAACAATGCAGAGTGGAAACCCCTAGTTGTCCTGCCGTAGAAATATAACATGAACAAAAATGAGATCTTATTTTCAGTCACTAAAATTTGGGAGCTGTTTGTTAGTGCAGCAAAGTCTAACCTATCCTGACTAACACACTAAGATTATTACTATCACTAACACCCTGACCCTCACTATAAATTTTCCCTTAACCTTGAGATCCTAACATCAAAAAAAACCTCTCTTAGGTTCCTGTCAACTTTACTGGTAAAAGTGAAACTTTCCAAATGGCAGTAATAAATACAATGGGAGAAAAGGGGTGGCAGAATAAGAGTGAGCCAGGAGACAGACAAACTGGGTTCTACCTCTTTTACACTGTGTGGCCTTGGGCTAGCTACATCATCTCCCCAAACCCCAGTTTCCTCAACAATGAAATAAGAGATGATAGTAATAGAACCAATATCACTAAATTGTTTTAAATGCTCAATGAATTCCCATTTAAGAAGGTATCTTCTCAGTGGGCCCTTTCCTGCTACCATCTGAGCTTAGATTCCCCAAAAAACAGAATCTGAGAAAGATGCTTCTGTGTACTTTACTGGGGATTGTGATTTCAGGGATCAGAAGACAGAGGGAAGGGGGCAAAGCAGGGCAGATGAACCAACACAAGGATGCAAAGTACCACATTACAAAATTGGTGACTGGTCACTCAGTCTTACGGGACCAACTGAAAAGTCTTTCAACAGGTCCCTCAGAAGCCTTCCTTTATGGGGGCAGGTGGAAGGGAAAAGAGGAAGCATGTATCTGTCAGCTCCTGTTCCACAATGGGCAAAGGTTAGCCCCAGGGGGTATGGGAGAAAGTAATCTAGAGGACATGACCACTGATTGAACCTCAAGCTGGACCTGGGCAGTCAGAAATTCACCCCCACCCCGTCCTTAAAAAATACACTCTGCCTACAGTTCCCATAGTGGGAGCTCTTCCAAAGACACAGTCTTGAGAGAGGAAAGTATTGTTGAGACCCTCTGGATGGTATATGTGACTGAACCCAGTTAAGGCCTCTGAAGGCTTTTCAAATTTGGCAAGCAGGTGTGGAGGTCTACTCCTCTTGCCTCCATCTAAGACAGCCACATCTGTAAGTTCCCTTACTTGTTAAACCTGCCGCCTACCAATCTGGAGTAGACTGCCTCTTTCTTTGGTCTCTTCTTGCCCTGCACATATGGGGATGAGTTTGCAAACCAGCAAGGGGCATTAAGCAACCTGCAATCTGAGTCATGCAGGCACAGGACTGGGCACTGAGAGGTGTGTCCCACACCTTGTCAATAACAGAGCAGCCCTAGAATGGGAGTCACGAGGCAGGCAGTGCTATCAGGCTGACCAGAGTCTGCATTCAAGAGATTTGAAGACAGAAGAGGTGTCTTACCCACCATCTATTTAAAATTGTAAATACCTCACTCTGGAAACTTCTTATCCTTCTACCCTGCTTATTTGTCTTCATTTCACTTACCATCATCCAGTATACAATATCATTTACTTCTTTAGTTCATTCTGTCTCCCCCATTAAGATGTAAACTACCTAATGGAAAGAAGTTTTCTTTTGTAAACCACTGTGCGTCAATAATTGGAACAATATATGGCATAACATAGGTCCTCTATAAAAATTATTTTTTAACTTTCGGTTTGGATAAAATCTCAAATGTATAGAAAATTTGCAAAAAAAAAAATAGTACAGAGAACTTCCATATATGCTTTAGTCAAATTTACTATTATTAACATTTTACATTTGTGCTCATGCTCTCTCTCTCTCTTACACACACACACACACACACACACATTCTGAACCATTTGAGAGTAATATGTAAACATCACACTCCTTTACTTTCAAATACTTAAACATGTACTTTCCAAGAATAAGGATGTGCTATAACTTAACCACAGGGCAATGATCAAAAACAAGAAACTTAACATGCTGATGAATATATATTTCATATTCAAATCTTGCCAATGATCCCAATTATGTCTTTTATAGCAAAAATTTTTCCTAACATGAGATTCAGTCCATCATCATATACTGTGCTTAGTAGATATGTCTCCTTAGTCTTTTTAATTTGGAATAGTTGCTGGGCCTTCTTTTGCCTTTTGTAACAGTTACACTCTTGAAGACTATGGGCTTGTTATTTTGTAGAAAGATCCCTCAATTTGGATCTGTTTGGTGCTTTGTCACGAGATTTCTGATAAAGAATACATGACTAAATTATTATTATTATCAAACACGATTGTTTTCAGAGCATCTTATCTATTCCCACCCATTTTGTATTTTAACCATACTAAATTAGAAATTCATTTGCTGGAACTTCTCACATTCTTACCTTAACTTCTCACATTCTTACCTGACCTTACAAAGAAGAACCAAATAGAAGATCTAGAATTGAAAGTGCAATAACAGAAATAAAGCAATTCACTATAAAGAGGCTCAATAGAAGTTTTGATCAGATGGAAGAAAGAATCAACAAACTTGAAGATAGATCAATCGAGAATATCAAGTCTGAGAAAAACAAATGAAGAAAATCGAATCTATTTACAACTTCAGAGATCTGTAGGACACCATCAAGCATACCAATATACCATAATAACAGTCACAGAAAAAGAACAAAAAGGAGAAGAAAGAATATTTGAAGAACTACTGGACCCACAACTTCCCAAATGTGAAGAAAAACATTAAGCTACACATCCAAGCAATTATTATTCAAGAAGTCCAAGTAGAGTAAATTCAAAGAGATCCACATCTAGACACAATATAATGAAACTGTTGAAAATACAAAGAGAGAATCGTGAAAGCAGCAAGCGAAAGTAACTCATCACATAAAAGTGATCCTCTGTAAGATAAACAGCTGAATTTCATTAGAACCATGGAGGGGCCAGAAGATAATGGAATGATGTACTCAATGTTATTGAAAGAGAAAACTACCAACCAAGAATTCTATAGCCAGAAAATTATTTTTCAAAAATGAAGAGAAATAAAGACATTACTAGACAAACAAAAACTGAGGGAATTTGTTACTAGCACACCTGAAATAATACAAGAAATTCTAAAGGAAGGCTGAAATGGAAGGACACAAGATAGTAACTTCTATCTGCATAAATAAGAGTGTCAATAAAAATCACTAAATAGGCAGAACATACAGACAGCATAAATGGATATTTTGTTTGTAACTTTTTTCCTGCCACCTGATCTAAAAGGCAACCACATAAACTAATAACTCTAAATCTGTGTGGATGGGAATGTAAAATATAAAGATATAATTTGAATGAAAATAAGAACACAAAAGAGGGGGGAAGGGATAGAGATACATAAGAATAAAGGTTTTATATCCTACTGAAATCAATTTGGTATTAATTTGAACCTAGTTTGTTATAAACTAAAAATTTAATTAAAATCCACTGATCAAGCATTAAGAAAGTTTCTTTAAAAAGGTAATAAATGACAAGGGAACTTAAATTCTACTCTAGAAAATATCTTTAAAAAGAAGGCAGTAACAGAGGAATAGAGGAACACCAAAGGCAAATGACATAGAGAAAGCAAATAGAAAAATAGCAGTTGCAAATCTTACCTTACCAATAATTACATTAAACATAAATGGATTAAACATTTCAATTAAAAGGTGGCAAAGACTGGGAGGATGGATAAAAACACATGATCCAACTACATGCTGTCCACGAGAGACACACCTTTTAGATACAAAGATACAAATAGGTTTCAAGTAAAAGAATGGAAAAACATACCATGCAAATAGTAACTAAAAGAAAGCTGTAGTGGCTATACTAATATCTGACAAAACAGATTTTAAGTCAAAAATTGTTACTTGCAGTGAAGAATGACCTTTTATAATGATAAAAGTGTCAATCCATTAAGAAGATATAATAATTATGAATATATGTGCACTGAACAATGGAGCTCTAAAATACATGAAGCAAAAGCTGTCAGAAATCAGAGGAGGAACAGACAATTCAACAATGATAGTTGGACACTTCAGTACACCATTTTTAATAGTGACAACCAGACAGAAGATGAACAAGGAAATAGAAAACTTAATATACATATATAAAGAGAATGCCTGGGTAGCTCAGTCAGTTAAGTGTCTGTCTTCAGCTCAGGGCATGATTCTAGCATCCTGAGATCGAGCCCTGGCTTGGGCTCCTTGCTGAGCAGGGAGCCTGCTTCTCCCTCTCCTTCCTGCTCATGCTCTCTCTTCCTATCTCTCTCTTTCTCTCAAATGAATAAATAAAATCTTTATTTATATATATATAAGCGAGAAGCAGACTCCTTGCTGAGCAGGGAGCCTGATGCAGGGCTGGATCCCAGAACCCTGAGATCATGACTTGGACAAGTGAGCCACCCAGGCCCCTTATATAAAGAACTTTTACAACCACAATTTAAAAAACAAAAATTAAAAAATAAATAAATAAATAAATAAATAACAAAAATAAAAACAAAAAATTTTAGAGGACAATTAAAAATAGGCAAAATACACACACACGCACACACATACACACACACAAAAGGGGCAGAATACTCAGATAGACATTTATCCCATGGCCAAAATGGCCAAAAAGTACAGGAAAATATGTTCAAAATCCTTAGCCATCAAGGAAATACACATTAAAGCCACAATCAAAAATAACAAATGTTGGCAAGGCTGTGGAGAAACTGGAACCTTTGTGCACTGCTGGTGGAAATGAGAAATGATGCAGCTACTTTGGAAAACATCCTGACAGTTTCTCAAAAAGTTAAACACAGATTTATCATATGACCCAGCAGTTCTACTCCTACATATATACCCAAGAGAGTTGAGAACAGATGTTCACATAAAAAATTTGTACATGAACGTTCATAGCAGCATAATTCATAATAGCCCGAAAATCAAAACAACCCAAATGTCCATCAGCTGATGAATCAAAAATCAAAATGAGGTTTATCCATATAATGGAATATTATCCAGCCACAAAAAGGAATGAAGTAATGATCCATGATACATGCTACAACATAGATAAACCTAAAACATTATGCTAATTGAAAGGAGCGAAATGCAAAAGGCCACCTATTACATGATTCCATTTATATGAAATATATAGGATAGGTAAATCCACAAGGACAGAAAGTAAGTAGCTGCCAAAGTAAGTAGGGCTGGGGGCAGGGGAATGAAGAGTGACTACTAATTGAATGTGGTTTCTGTTTCAAGTGATGAAAATGTTCTGGAATTAGACAGTAGTGATGGTTGCACAGACTTATGAATATACTAAAGAAACTCTAAGTTGTTCACTTTAAAAGGGGGGATTTTATTTTATTTATTTATTTTTAAAGATTTTATTTATTTATTTGACAGAGAAAGACACAGACAGCGAGAGAGGGAAAACAAGCAGGGGGAGTGGGAGAGGAAGAAGCAGGCTCCCAGCAGAGCAGGGAGCCCGATGCGGGGCTCAATCCCAGCACCCTGGGATCAGGCCCTGGGCCGAAGGCAGACGCTTAATGACTGAGCCACCCAGGCGCCCCGGGAGGATTTTATTTTTTGTCAGTTATGGCTCAATAAGAAAACTAAAAAGAAAAATTCAAAATGAGATTAGCTATCTGGAGATATTGATAATTTACCCAAAGCACTACTACGTAATTTAGACTATGTCCTAATCTTCATTTGATTAAATATAATGAATCCAAAGTTAACTAACTTAACACCAAATAGAAAACAAGTCCTCAAAATATAAAGGTAGATGTCTACAGACACCTGGGTGGGCTTAGTCCCTTAAGCATTTGACTCTTGATCTCAGCTCAGGTCTTGATCTCAGGGTCGTGAGATCAAGCCCTGCATTGGGCTCCACACTGGACGTGGAGGATACTTAAAAAAAAAAAACAAAAAACAGTCAAGCAATCAATAATTACACACACGCACACAAATAATATATGAAATATATATGTCCATGTTTCACGGGAGTTTGTTTGGTCCTGCTGTCTATCACACCCCAACTCCATATCCTTTCCCTCTGATACTTCCCAAGCCAAGAATTTAGGGGTTTTGTGACTTGATTTACAAGCAGAGATGATTCCCTTACAGTCTCTACAAGAAACTCGGAGGGGTTCCTGTGTACCTCAGTTGGTTAAGCGTCTGACTCTTGATTTCAGCTCAGGTCATGATCTCAGGGTTCTGGGTGATACAGCCCCAAGTCGGGCTCCCTGCTCAGCAGGGAGTCTGCTTGCCCCTCTCTTTCGGCCCCTCCCCCAGCTTATTCTCTCTCTCTCTCTCTCAAATAAATAAATAAATCTTAAAAAAAAAAAGAAAGGGGGGCGCCTGGGTGGCACAGCGGTTAAGCGTCTGCCTTCGGCTCAGGGCGTGATCCCGGCGATCCGGGATCGAGCCCCACATCAGGCTCTTCCGCTATGAGCCTGCTTCTTCCTCTCCCACTCCCCCTGCTTGTGTTCCCTCTCTCGCTGGCTGTCTCTATCTCTGTCGAATAAATAAATAAAATCTTTAAAAAAAAAAAAAAAAGAAAAGAAAGGAAGAAAAGAAAAGGAAAGAAAAGAAAAAAAAAAAAAAAACAACTCGGAGACTTGAATGTATCAGGCTGGAAATAAGTTGGGACAGGAGTCTGAGCAGTACACCAGTCAAGATACCAGTCCAAACTGAGGGCAAGGTCCTAAGAGGCTAAGATGTGGGCTAAGGAGGAGGTCACAGTAATGAAGGGGCAGAAGAATGTGGTGGAGACTAGTGCACATCCACCAGACCCATCTCCTAATGTAGCACACGGCCATGTTGCAGTTTACAGCCCCTCTGCAGTGACATGTGGTCATGCAACTATTCTGCTCAAAGTGGGCAGAAATGATGTCCACCATTTCCGTCCTGGCCCGTATAAGCCTCCTACAGGCAATTCCCTATGCTACTTTCCTTCTCCTGGGCAGCTCTGGAAGCTGAGTCGAAATGAGCTTGGGCCCCTGCATCTCTGCTGGAGAACGTGACTACCCAGTAGGAAGACCCGATTGGGCTTTACCTTCATGAGAGATAGAATTTTATGTTAACAACTGAGATTGCAGCTCCCTTACTCTTAAAGTCACTTTTATAAATGCCAGTGAAACGAGAGACAGTTTCCAGAGAAGTTGGACAAGAGAGCAACAGTGGGCAAGAGAGCATGTTAGGACGCTGCTGGCCTTGGTCTCCCAGCTGAATCATCTACCGGCATCCTCCTCAAGCCTCCACCCCTTCCCTCACCTTCTATTCATAGCTGACTTTTTTGGAAGAGCTGTCTACATTTGTTTTCTCCATGCCCTCATCTCCCATTCATTCCTCGTTTTATACAATCTAGGTCTTGCCCCCCACTCTGCCTAAGCTGTACCTATGACCTCCTCGACGTCCCATCCGACCCAACACTATTCAGTCCTTATGGAGTGGTTTTCAATATGCAAGAACATGCAGACTTCAAGAAGTGTGATATTTATGTTTCTGCCTCTAAAACTTAATATTTCTAAGCTCCCCTTTCCCACTGGGCAGGGAGGACATCCAATCGTAGCCGTGATTAGGGTTCCCAGGTTTTGGGTCATGCAAGAATCAAGAGGGTTTTAGACAGCCCAGAACACTGGGGGATGGGGTATTTGGTTCATAAGAGTCCAAGACCACTTTCCTTGCGGATGAGTGTCACCCCTCCTTCTATTTGTAGCTGAGCACAGCAGTTGCTATCTAGACTAAAAACTGGGTGTCTTCTTAGGTAGACATTTTACCAGGCACCTGCCCTGGGGGTCCTAAGCAGGAAGGCCTTGGACTCCACTGCTCTCAGAGTCCATGGGCCTGGGTTCATTCCCTACCCTTTAGGACACTCTTGCTGACTGAGGCGCCCCGATCACACCCAATTTTGCAATCTCTTTGGAGTCCCTCCTCTGGTCTCAAACAGTTCAACTTTTTCTGAGCCTCTAGAGGGGCTAAGGAATGCTTGATCTCCACACTCAAAATCCCCGCTTGGACAGTCAATAGGCAAAAATATCTCCCACCGACACACACTCCTGAGTCAAAGCCTCCGTAGCGATGCTGAGGCCCCTGCCTGCCTGAGTCTCTCTGAGACATAGAACAAGCTCCCCTCCTGAGAAGCCTGTCCTCCTGAATTCTGTGCACATTCTCTCCAAGTTTCCCTTCTTTACCTGCGGTTAGTCTTTCTCAGTCCTCTTTGCCCATTTCTTTCTTCCTTTTTTTTTTTTTAATTCTTAAAAGTACCTTGAGGGCCGCCTGGGTGGCTCAGTCAGTGAAGTGTCCAGCTCTCGGTTTCAGCTTGGGTCATGATCTCAGGGTCCTAGGATAGAGCCCTGCATTGGGCTCCTTGCTTAGCAGGGAGTCTACTTGTCTTCCTCTGTCTGCCCCTCTACCTACCCCCACCCCCCCTCCCCACTCAGGCTCTCTCTCTCTCAAATAAAGAAATAAATCTTTAAAAAGAAAATAAAAACAAAACTACTTGGAAAGATTATATACTGTTCCTGTACATTGTAAGTTGATATTTTTTAAATGTTATCCTAAGTCTAAATAGTTGCAAAGAATGAATTTTCCAATATATTGTAACCCTCATTATTTGAAAATAAAACTGTTATATCATTCCCAGGACCCGGGGATCATGACCTGAGTCAAAGGCAGACACTTAACCAACTGAGCCACCAGTGCCCCATGGTATACCATTTTTTTAAATAAATCGAATGGAATCTACGGAACATGGTAATTAGTTATAATCCACCATTGTTCATATTTTAAGATATGTGAGCAACCTCTTTTTTAACCTTTGGCATTTTATGTGGTTTCTTTCCCCCTTTGATATCATATTTCCCTTCCCATAGAATTTAATCTTAATTATATTTTATACTTTACAGCCTTTTACTGATCACTCTCTTCTCTGAGAAAAAAGTATAAATTAAAATTTGCTGGGTTTCCCATAGCCACAAGACTCTAAATGTTAAAAATTTCTTCTGTGTTGAGTTGCCATTACACTGATTACTGGTACATAGTTGATCAAGACAACATAAATACTATAAATTTGATAAAAATTGAACAGAAGAGTAAACCTTTTCCCCAGCTTTAAAGAGATATAATTTATATCCAAAAACTTCACCTCCTTTAGGTGTACATACTGATAAATTTGGACAATTGTATTCACTTATACAACCAACACCACAATCAAAATCAAGATATAAAACTTTACTTCAAAGCTTCCCTCTTGCCTCTTTGGAGACAATCCTCAACTGTTATTCCTGACTCTAGGCAACCCATCACTGATCTGCCTTCTGTCACTACAGTTTTGCCCTAAATAAATTTTTATTGGAAATTGCTGTGGTCTGAATGTTTGTGTCTTCCCCAAATTCACATGTTGAAATCCTAATCCCCCATGTGGTGGTGTTAGGAGATGGGGCCTTTGGGGTGATTAGGTCAGAAGGGGATTAGTAGCTTTATAAAGAGACACCACAGAGTTCCCTTGCCCTTTCGACCAAGTGAAGACCCAGGGAAAAAATGTCATCTATGAGCCAGGAAGAAGGCTCTTACCATCCAGAGTCTGCCGGCATCTTGATCTCGGACTTTCCAAGGCCCAGAACAGTGAGAAGTACATTTCCGTTGTTTGTAAGCCACCCAGTGTGGTATTCTGTTATAGCGGCCTGAATTGACTAAGACAGAAATTCATTTCTTAATTTCTGGGACTGGAGAGATTATATATATATATATATCCCCCCAGTTTCGTCATCTGTTAGTATTGCTGGTCTCTAGAAGACAAGATTCACCATCAATTCTATTCCTATTTTTCATTTTATAGATGGAAGCTTTGGAAACCTTACTCACAAATAAATGGGTGGAAAAGGAAGACGTATTCTTAGAGCAATGGCTCTCAAATCTTTGAGCTCCTTTTCAGTTATGCCCCAAATCAGAGCGATCTATAATCACAAACTACTTGTGATGGCTTACCAAGAGGCAGGTCAGTAAGGTCTGGTGTCAATTCTCCTGCGTGCAGAGCTGGAGACCACCAGCTGGGAGGGTCTGCTACTTGGCCACCAGAGTCATGTGCTTTCTCAGAACCAGTACCAGTATTTCCAGTTGTCCCTTTGTTTGCTGCCCTAGAGGTTTTTCCCATCCGGGATAATGCAACATGGTGCGATGAAGGGTGTGCCTTTCTTAGGGAAAGGGGAAGAAAGGCCAGCATGAAAGGATTAGAGGGGAGACGCTGTCTCCCATCCCCCATCCCATCACAGGTCAGCTCTGAAACAGAGCAAGTAAGGAAAGATTGGAAATTGAAGCTGAGGATCCAGAAATGGACCCTCTTAAAACACCTATGTACACGTACCCCGCCAAAAGTCTTCACAAGGAGTGCTTTCTCCCAGTTAAAGACCTCTGCCTTAAACAGCTAGCATGAGTTTGGGTTTGGTCCCTGGTCATCCTCACCTCTTTTGGTTCTACACACTTTCCTCTTCATGGAACCTAAGCTGCACCTGTGACTTTCCCACCACAGAGGGGCTGGTCACTCCCCCGCTTAGACCCCTGGCCTGAGTCTAAGAACCAGGTATCCAACTGGCTGTTCTCACTTTCCACTCTCCTGACTTAGGTTTGACATGCTTTCACATATGTACAAAATTATCCTGTCCCAGATTTAGGAAAAAAATATTTAACTCCCATAAACTGAATTGGAAACAAAGTAGTTAGCATTTTTCTGTCACTATTTCTATCACTATTCACGACCACTTTCATCTCTATACAGGTGTATATAGTATAAAGTATATAAAGCATATATGCGACTCTTTACGCTAAGTGCTTATATTTTACAGATGAGGAGGCTAAGACTCTGACAGGTAGTGAAAAGTCAATTACCTTCAGAAAGACATGCAAGAAATACAATTTATTCTCTGCCTTGACGAAGTTGGAGAGAAGTTACTTAAATAAAGATAGGAAAAATCAACACCACCCTGCATGCAGTAGGAGTCAAACTACTGTTCAAGGAGATGACACAGAGGATAGTTTTCCCCTACTTTTAATACAAAGTAGAATAGATTTACAATCTACATAAAGGCACTGTATCTCATGTCCTTATGGAAATGGGAAAAAATTAAAATTTGTTGACTGGGAAATAAATTAATTAACCCACAGTACCTAAGACCCAAAAGGATTTGATGAACAACCACTGTGGGTTTAAGGATTGTCCCTTCAGCCAGAAACAGGAGGTGAAATGTGTCACTTCCTTGGCTTCCTTCCAACAATTTAATTCCATACAAAAGAAAAAAAGTAGTTCATCCATTCTCTTATGGATTGTGTTTTTGACATAGTCCTTCGCTGAATGTACATTTCCTGTCCTGGGTGAGGTGTTTGTGTATTGTGGGGAGAAACAAACCCAATGTCTTACTCTCTTGCACAAGTGTTGTTTCTAACAAACCCCAGGCAAAAGGTCATCTTGGGAGTCTGGGTTCTCAAACAACCCAAAATACACACATCTTGTATTTTCTTAAGATGATGGTCAAGAAGCGATCAACCAAATCGTTTAAAGTCTTCTTCCTTCATCTTTTTTTTTTCTAATTGTTTCCATCTCTCTCATCTTTAGGTCTTATTTATCATTTGTACTGTTTACCTGTGTTGTCTTATCTTCATGCATAAATCAAAACTTCCAGTTTCCCTTAGTCACGTTTATTACTCTCCTCTTCATCTTCCTTGTTTGTACGTTTTTGGACTTTGGAGACATCACTCCAAGCTGTTGTTGGTCGATAATGAATGAGGCCTACTCAATTACCACCTGCTTTATCTGGCGAAAGCCTGCGAAGGTAAAAATGCAGCCAGCCCACGCACAAGGGGAGCTGTGCTTTGAGTAAAGGAATGGATACAATCCCACACATTTCAAACCTGGACCGATCATGCCAGTGTGAGGAAGGGCCTGAGCTCCACACTGGGGGTGTGTCTCAGTCCTTTCTGATGGCTACAATAAAAATACCATGGACTGTGTGACTTAAACAAACATCTCTTTCTCACAGTTCTGGAGGCTGGCAGGTCCAAGGTCAAGGCAGTGACAGATTTAGGGTCTGGGGAAGGCCCACTTTCTGGTTCACAGACAACTGTCTTCTCACTGTGCCCCCTTATGGCAGAAGGGGCAAGGGAGCTCTCCAGGGTCCTTTTATAAGGGCACTAACCCCATTTCTGAGGGCTCCCCCCGCCTCATGACCCCATCATTTCTCAAAGTCCTCACTTCCAAATACCATCACCTTGCGGATTAGGTTTCAACGTATGAATTTTGTAGGGGGCACAAACATTCATCTATGGGAAGGTAGGACAAGTCTTCACTGAGCAGGGCTGTTCCACAGACTGCAGCACATCCAGCATCCTTGACCCTGCTTATAAAAAGCCAGCAGCATCCTGTATTAGTTACCTATTGCTGTACAACAACTTTAAACTTAGCATCCTAAAACAATGACCTTTTATTATCCCGGTTTCTAAGGGTCGGGAATCTGGGAGCAGCTTAGCTGGGTGGTACAGTCTCAGGGTCTTCACAAGCCTGCACTCCAGGTGTCAGCTGGGGCAGCTGTCATCTGAGACCTGATTGGGTATGGAGGGCCTGCTTCCAAGGTCGCTCACATGGCTGATCTGCAGCAGGCTTCAGGTCCTTACCACATGGGCAACTCCATAGAGCTGCTCACGATGAGGCTTTTGATAGAGCAAGTGGTGAGAGAGAGTCAGAGAGGGAAGCTGCAACACCTCTTCTAACCTTTGGAAGTGGCTGACCTTCACTTCTGTGGCATCCTATTGGTCATGTAGACCAACCTTGCTGCACACCACAAAGCGGTGTGACCACCAGAAGCCGGGATCACTGGAGGCCATCTTGGAAAATGGCTACCATATACAG
Organism: Ursus maritimus; assembly: GCF_017311325.1. Lineage (NCBI taxonomy): Eukaryota > Metazoa > Chordata > Mammalia > Carnivora > Ursidae > Ursus > Ursus maritimus. Next base: position 22,548,275 of record NW_024425675.1, on the reverse strand, counting down.
AATATGTCCAATGGCTACCAATAACAGAAATGTCCTACACATATTCCCAACCACCTTCCTCTCCCCAGCTAAAGGATAATCACCTCACTTGATGGCAAAGAAACAGAAGAAAAGCAGAGGCAATGACTTGCTTAGATGACTCATTAGCGACTCTCCTGCACCCTCCTGCCTCTCAGTAAATGTGTTTGTCAATAATCTCTGGGAATCATTTATGTTTTAGCTGTACTCCTCAGGGAAAGGGAAATTCTGATGATTATCACATATTTAGGTTAATGGCAGATTTTTTTTCCCCTTGCCTGGGAATTCTAGTATCTCTTCATCTTGGACAAAGTAAGCTTATAATTAAAAATTTCTCTCTGATTTTCTCAAATGCGGTAAGACTCAGCCTGGTACTATAGTTTTTAATATTTTCCCAACATGAATTAAATATTTGGTGGTGGTGGGGTGCCTGGCTGGCTCAGTTAGTAGAGCGTGTGACTCTTGATCTTGGGGTTGTGAGTTTGAACCCCACATTGGGTGTAGAGATTATTTACTTACAAAAATAAAATAAAGTAGAATGAAATATACATATATTTATATTATATAGTTGTATTATATATAATTTATTATAGTTATATTTTATGTTTTTATATATTTGTATTATATATTTATATATTTTATATATATATTAATATAAATATACAAATATTCTAAATGGCAAAAAACTGTTCATCTTGCAAAGAGCTCTTTAATTGGGATGGGAGGAGTTGGGAGGATATGAATAATGGTGCTAAGGTTACGGACACTGCTGATGACCAGCCCAGAGCTTTCGAGACATCATCTCATTTAATCCTCATACCAATCCAGAGAAGGTGGGCATTATTATTCCTAATCTAACCTAACCTAAGCCAAGTTAGGAAACCAGTGCTCAAAAAGATCAAACAATAGCTAAGTGATGGTGAGGATGGGAGCCCGGTCTGCTTGAACTGAACCTCTGCTACTACGTGATTAGGACTGAATTCTTTAGACTAATGATAACAACAAAGAATAGAAATTAGTTCTTCAAGAAGGACCATAAAGAGAAGCTCCAAAGAAGACCAAAAGCATTATAATCCTCAAAGACAAAAGAAATAATCATTTTAATCCCCAGAAATGGACTGTGTACCAAAGATTTACCCAAATTGATAATAAATTTACAAAAAAAAAACTGTGATTAATGCCGGGTTTTTGGACACTTTGGAACAGGTGCAACTATCTTGACACAAATACAGTGGGACATTACAATGCGGGTCAAACATCAGAACGGGCAATAATCTGGATAGGTAAAGTCTGTGTAGCCCGAGGTGCTAACACCCACCCTTTGCTCGGTTGGTTTGACTGACACAGCCCTCTCCATGGTCAAACCCATCATACCTCTGAGCCTTACTTACGTCATCTGCCACCATTTTGAGTTCCACATTTATTCTAGTCCTGCTCAATGCCTAAAACTGATAGTCACTACTATTAGTGAACACCAACTCTGTAGCAGGCACAGCTTTCGGCATTTCAGCTACAAGACCTCATTTATTATTTTTTTTATTTTTAAAGATTTATTTATTTATTTTAGAGGGAGAGGGAGAGAGCGAGCGCGCACACGCGTGAGTAGGGGAGGGGCAGAAGGAGAGGGAAAGAGAGTCCCAAGCAGACCCTGAGCTAAGCCCAGAGCTCAACACAGGGCTCAATCCCATGACCCCGAGATCACGACCAGAGCTGAAACCAAAGCTGGTCATTTAATCCACTGAGCCACCCAGGTGCTCCTACAAGACCTCATTTAATCATTGTAACACTACTCTACAGATGAGAAAACCAAGTAACTAAATAACTTTCCAGTGTCAAAGTTAGTGAGAGCATCAGTCAAAATCCGAGTTGTCTCCCTCCCAAACCTGTGCTCCTTGTTACCAATCACACTGCTTCCCAAAAGCCTCTGACACGGAAAGGTTGGCATATACATCCTTTCGACAGTATGGACACCTTTTTTTGAGCAACGGTGAATTAGTAGATCTCTCCTTTCTTCTCCCTTGCATGCTTCCCTCCACCCCCAATTTTAGTTGACTATATATCTTTAGATCTTTTCTTTATATGGTTAAGTATTTGCAGGCTATTTAAAGGCAGGCTATCAAGATGGGGAAAAAATGGTGGGAAAACTGAGTCATCAAAATACACTTGATGGTATAAGCACATAGAACTCAGAAGTGTGCAGCCCAGCATCCAGCTCCATATTCACACTGTGAGCCACAAGGAATAAGGATTGTGTGATGAGAGCACACACCAACTTACCACACATCATTAATGTGCGTAGTGAACAATCAATGAATACACTTTGTCAAATGATACTTTTGTCATCACATTTGAGATCCATATTAGACCGTCCCTTCTAAATAACAGGTAAGGGTTGTAAAACAAACTTTGTCAAAGAGAAAACTCCATCAATAAATAAGTTTAAAAAGAGAAGAACTATCAACACAAATCATGACAATTACTCAAATAGCAGGTGGTACGGTCAAAATCAAAATAACCAAGCCAACAAGTGAAATCTTGACCACACAGTTGTTCCACTATTAACACCAATAGCAAAAATTTTATTTCAGCAAGACAATTCCATCTGTCATCCTGAATGTTAATTTCTACTTGATGAGTTTTATAGTTTTGCTAGCATCTAGTATGTTTTGATTTTATAATTGTGTAAGAGCTATAAGCATAGGGTACATCCATTTTTCAATATTTAAGAGTATTATCAAAAACCTTTCCACTGTAAGTGACAAAAACCCAAATCAACTTGGCTGTGCTCATCCCTCACAGCCCTTATCCCGGCTGCGATCAGCATTTTGGCCCAAGACTTTACAGCAGTCTCCTCACCTATACCTCACAACACAGTGCAGGCATCACCCACCATTCTGCCCTTGGTTCACTTCTCTTCTCCTTCTACACCCTTTCTTTTGGTGGGAGCTCGTCCACTCACGCAGCCACAATGATTGTGAAATGACTTCCTCATCTCTACATTGCCACGCATCATCTCTTCAAACCCACATTTCTCACTGGCCGGCAGACGCCTCTGCCTCCCATTTAATGTCACAAATGCTGATAAGCTCTCTCCCTTGTCTTGGTCTCTCACTCTCCTCTTTTTTTTTCTAAGTAAGATATTTTAACTATAACCGGTTAATACCATTGTCTCTCTCCTCTTAGATTTTCTCTCCCTCATACTTTCCCTTGCACAGACAGCACTGGAATGGCTATGACATTTTGGACTCCAGCTAAGGGGAAATGGAGTCAGGGGACACCTGGGTGGCTCAGTCAGGTAAGTGTCTGCCTTTGGCTCAGGTCCTGATCTCAGGGTCCTGGAATCGAGCCCTGCGTCGTGCTCCCCGCTCAGCGGGGAGTCTGCTTCTCCTTCTCCCTCTGCCCCTCCCCCTGCTCGTGCTCATGCTCTCTCTCTCTAATAAACAAATAAAATCTTAAAAAAAAAAAAAGGGGGAGTCAGGGATGCCAGGGCTTGGCGGTAGAGCTACATGATTCATAATCAGCTGGGGGTATGGTTACTGCTAACCATCCTAGTGTGGGGGTGGCTTGTAGGGATATCCCCGCTGCCCATTAGGCTGATTAACCCAGAGGCATGTCATGATATGAACGTGTCCTACTCTACCCAGCCCTGAAACGATATAGGGAGTGAAGAGGAAAAATAAGTTTGAAATGTGCAGGTGGAAGCCCACTCAGAATAGAAATGCTCTCCTGTCAGGAGTACTCAAGAATGCAGCTGAGATGATTTTAGAGGCACTGATTTTTTTTCTTTTTGATGGAAATTGTGTGAAATAGAATAATCATGAATTCTGTATTTATAGGACACAAATTATAACAAGACTACAGACAGCAAGAACATTTATAAGAGATCATATATATCTTAGAAATCTGTGTTTCCAGAATTAAAATCCTAAAATAAAATATAATGAGATAATCTACAAAATAAATCTATGAAATAATGTTTTGTCTCATACATTATCTTATTCAATCTCTGTTGCATAAGTAGAGAAGGCATATTTTCTCCAATTTTCAAATAAGACCCCCAAAAAAGTTGTCCAAGGCTGCACGGGCACCTGAACACAGAAGGAACCTCAGCCCCTGGCCAGCTGGTCTACAATACCAGTCTTGGCTCTTCTCGTTAGTCCACACTGGGGACGGTGCCCTTCACACACTGCTGTCTGCTGTCAGCTCTGCTCTGCTCACCATGACTGATGGTGCCAGGCACACAGATTGGAGACACACGTGAATTATGTTAATGTACCTGGTGGCACGTCTGTCCCTTCAGGGTCCTGCCAATCAAGCTAGAGAGCTTTTCTGCCCTTGCTGTGCTAGGAACTATGTTCCTCTTTGATATGTGACTTTAGCTAGGAAAACTTTTCTCCTTAGCTTATTTTTAAAACGTCTGTCCCTACAGAAAAGTGAAAAAAATTGTACCATAGCAATATACTCTTGGCCCACATTCAAACAATTGTTAATATTTTGCTACATTTGCCCTCTCTATCCCTCTCCCCACCTCTCTCTCTCTCTCTCTCTCTCTCTCTCTCTCTC
>NW_024425675.1:22504024-22543686 GCF_017311325.1 Ursus maritimus | reverse complement strand
TCTCTCCCTCTCCTCCTCTCTCTTTCCCTCCTCCCTTCCCTTTCATCTGAAACCAAGTTGCAGACATCAGGGCATTTCACTCTAAACTTGTTGGCATGTATCTTCAAAAAACAAAGACATTCTCCTACATGATCATTACACCCAAGAAATTTAACACTGATGCCTAGTATTATCTGCAGTCCAAAATCCCAGTCTCCTGAGTTGTCCCCTGAAAGTCTTCCATAGCTCCTTTTCAATCTGGGTCGTCAAAAGTCATGTGATTCACTTTAGGTTCTCATGTTTCTTTATCCTCCTTTTATCCAGAACAGCCCTGGGGTGCTTTTTTTTCTTCTTTTTTTCTTTTCTTCTCTTTTTTCATTTTGTAAGGGTTCAAGCCAGTTGCCTTGTATGATTGATTGCTTTCTCATGATCCTATTCATATTCAATGTCTTGAGCAAAATACTACATAGTATTCATATCAGGAGACACACGATTAACATATTGTCTCATTGTCAGCCATGCAGAATTGGTCACTTGGTAAAGGCGGTTTCTGCCAGATCTCTCTACTGTGAAAACATCTTTCCCCATCTGTAATTAATAAGTAACCTCTGGGGTAATAAAGGCAGACATCAATTGTGTGCATATCCTTTTCCTCAATAATCTTTAATCCAACGGCTTTAGCATCGTTGTTACATTGGGGACTGCAACGAATGGTAGTTTCCCTAATTCTATCATTCTTTTTTTTTTTAAAGATTTTTTATTTATTTATTTGACAGAGATAGAGACAGCCAGCGAGAGAGGGAACACAAGCAGGGGGAGTGGGAGAGGAAGAAGCGGGCTCATAGCAGAGGAGCCCGATGTGGGGCTCGATCCCATGACTCCGGGATCACTCCCTGAGCCGAAGGCAGACGCTTAACGACTGTGCCACTCAGGCACCCCCCTAATTCTATCATTCTGTTTACATGTATTAGCAGACATTCTTCCTAAAATTTTCCTTCCCTTGCATACACATCTTTTTAGTATCACTATAAACTCATGGCTTCTTTTCTGGTTTCATGTTTTAGAACCCACTGCTATTATTACTGTTCTGTGGTTCTCAAATTGTCCCAAAATTAACCAGCAGGAGCCCCTTCAAGCTGACTCCTCTGAACTTTTAACACATCTTCCATAATCAGGCTCAACATTGCAGGCATGTGACCTGGGTGGTTGCCGAAGACCTTGCTCTTAGGAAAGCCACCTGCGTGCCTCACTGCTCTGCTATTGCTAGTCTGACATTCCTGGTCATTTTTCAACAAGGAGCCTGCATTTTCATTTTGCACTGGGCCCTGCAAATTACATACCTGGTCCCACCCACTGGTCTTTGAGACTTTCTGGCTTTCTGGACAAGATGTTCCAAATACATTGTACTTTCCCTGTCCCTAATCTGGAATCAACCAATTTATCCAAGCAGACTTGTTCCTTTTAAAGGGAATGGTATTTAGACACCAAGATCTGAGGACTTAACGTGTCCTTTGGTCCAGGAGTGACACTGCTTCAAGTCACTTTCAGCAGTGAGAACTGAAAGAACGTAACAACCCCGTTCCAACCTCAACGCTAAGAGACACCAAACTCCAACATGACTTCAAGTAGCTAAGACTATGTGCCTAGGAGGAGCCCAGCCTCTCCCTCATAAGCCTGCCTGGAAAGTTCAGCACTGCCAGGAGAATTCTGTTCATTCCAGCCAACATCTGAGATAGGCTATACTGATACCCTGTCTTAGAGCATTCACTAAAAAGGGCTTAGAATCGTGAATCCTTCCCCTGACGCTTTGAGATGTATTTGCATCTCCTACAACTCAGGAATGCCTTTCTTGGGGCTCTGGAAGTCATGCCCTTGGAAGGCAGTCAGCAGGCAGGATAGGGCCTCCCTCTCCCAGTCTCTGTGGGAGGAAGAATCCTGATTGTGGCCACTGCCAGCCGGCAGCACAGCCGGCCTAAGTCCCACTGACACTGACCGATCCTTTGTAATTTTTCACTTGAGCAGTCCTCTTCCCCCCTCCCCACGGCTTCCTTCTCACTTTAAAACACCAGTTACTCTGTGCAAATCAGAACAGGACTCGATCTTGTCCCTACTGTCAGTAGTTATTTCTCCTTTCTTTTATTTATTTAAAATAACTTATTTTATGAACATATATTATGTGTTTCACAGGTATACTGTCAGTAGTTCCTGAATAAAATCTGCTTTCACAGCTTTAACTAATGTCCCGCTTTATCTTCGACAGCGGATAGAGCTGGGAAATCGTGAACTCATACCCATCACTCCAATTCTAAACCAGCAGCACAGCCTTTCTCCATTCCGCGTTACCTCCCTCCTCTGACCTCAAGAGCCGGAGGTGGCCCCACACCGCCAGTGCCTCACAACATACAGAGAAGAGTTTCGGCGTGATGACACGGATATTGCTATCGACTACAACCCGAATGCATCCGCCTCCTGCAAGCCTGTTTTCCCTCAAACCATAGCCCATTAGTCAGAGCACAGGGCTCCAGAGTTACTGACAATCCTCATCTCTGTGTTGTCACGCCCTCAATTTGCTAACCGCTTAGATTCCTTTGTTTCTGTGTATGTTCAACTTTTTTTCTTAATTATCTTTAATTTTTTTGAATATTTAAAGCAGTTACATGGTTCAGCTTCCTTTAGGCCTGAACTGCCATCTTCCAGTAATTCACCAAAATGACCAACACAAGAGGAAAGAGGAGAGGTACCCGCTCTATGCCTCTAGGCCTTTTAACATTTTTTAAAAGATTTTATTTATTTATTTATTTATTTATTTATTTATTTATTTATTTGTGTGTGTGTGTGTGTGTGTGTGTGTGTGAGAGAGAGAGAGAGAGAGAGAGAGAGAGCGCGCACACAGAGGCAGAGGGAGAAGCAGGCTCCCCACTGAATGGAGAGCTCGACGTGGGGCTGGATCCCAGGACTCCAGGATCGTGACCTGAGCCGAAGGCAGAGGCTCCCTGGGGACCCTTCTCTAGGCCTTTTAGAAAACATGGGGTTGTTTCTTTGGCCACGTACATGAGAATCTACAAGAAAGGTGATACTGTGGACATCAAGGGAAAGGCACTGTTCAAAAAGGAGTGCCCCACGGTGTCACCCAGCACGCTGTTGCCGTTGTCACGAACAAGTTAAAGGCAAGATTCCTGTCACGAGAGGCAGTGTACATATTGAGCATATTAAGCGTTCGAAGAGCAGAGACAGCTTCCTGAAGCGGGTGAAGGAAAACGATCCGATGGAAGCCAAAGAGAGAGGTACTTGGGTTCAGCCGAAGCGCCCAGCCTGCCCCACGCAGAGAAGCAGTTTGTGGGAGCCGATGGAAAGAGCCGGAGCTGGCGGAGCCCAGTCCCTGTGAATGCCCAGCATGATAAACATAAAAAAAATAAAAGACCTCAAGCCTGTAAAAATGTTTCCCTTTATGGAGTAGAAGTGCAGTGTCCTCCCTCCCAAAGAAATATTTAAAGCAAAATTTAACTGTGTCCTAAAAATAAGATAAAATTAAATTAAATTATAAATAAAAATAAAATAAGACATTTATGTGCTTCAAAATTCAGAGCTGCGTAAAAGGATCCTCAGAGAAGTTCACTGTCCCTCTCATCCTTCCTCTCTCCGTACTGTTCACACCTATGCCCTCCAGGTCGTTTTCCTTTGTTTCTGGTTTCTCTCTCCTGTGCTTCTGGAGAAAACAGCAAACACGCACACACACAATTCTTACCCCCACCTGCTCGTACACAAATGGTAACACGCTGCACCTATTCTTTCCCACATTACTTTCTTCACTTAACAGTAGAGCTTGGCGATCTTACCGATACGTGGAATTTGAGAAACAAGGTGGAGGCTCATAGGGGAAGAGAGGAAAAAACGAAACAAGACGAAACCAGAGAGGGAGACAAACCATAAGAGACTCTTAATCTCAGGAAACAAACTGAGGGTTGCTGGAGTGGAGGGGGGTGGGAGGGATGGCGTGGCTCGGTGATGGACACTGGGGAGGGTATGTGTTGTGGTGAGCGCTGTGAATTGTCTAAGTAAGACTGATGAACCACAGACCTGTACTCCTGAAACAATACATGATATGTTAATAAAAATAAATTAATTTAAAAAAAAAACGGTAGAGTTGGAAATCCTTTCCTACCAGGTCCCAGAGTCTGCCAGTCTTTTCTTATGGCTGGTGACACTCCAGCCTGTGGCTCTTCCGCGACTGATTCGACCAGTCTCTGATGGGCAGGAGCTTTGGTTGTGTTTTCAGTATTTGTCATTATAACAAAATTTCACAATCAATAACCTTTTTCCTGTATGTTGTCTTGAGTTCTGCAGGGTGTTTCTTCAGAATAAAATGATCTAAGCTGGATTGCTAGACCCCGAGGGAATGCAGCCCTTCTAACACCTTGATTCCAGCCCAGTAAGACCCCTTTGATTGTGTTTGATTAAATATCACTAAATTCTCCTCGTTAGTGGTTTAACGGCTCTGTACTCTTGCCAGCCATGCCTGGAAGTGCCTCTCTCAGCTGTGGCAATGCTGATGTGGAGAACCCTAGCTGTTTCAGGTACCCGAGATGCGGGGGTTTACTCTGTGGGTATTGTCTACTGCCAGAGAGCCAATCTCTTAATCCTTTCCACCATGAGTTTGCTATATTTTATGTCCAACAGATTGAAATGAGAGTTCATGCAGGCAAAAAAGAGGCTCCCCCAAACCAGCAAGACCTTTGCATGATGGATTGGGCATTAAGCTGCCTCCAGGGAGAGCTCTAAAAACAGAGTGCGGGGCTCAGGAGTGGGCCACGGCCCTGGTCTCTCAAAGGAGACTGCAGAAGACACAAAATGAAAACCACGTGAATCACGGAATCAGGATGACAGCAGCTGCACAAGAACTCAGGTGCCAAGAACAACATGTGTCCTGCGCGCTGGAGGCAAGGGGAGGCCTGGCCTGCTTGAGCCGCGGTGCTGCTCAGCCAGCGAGAAGGAGTCTAGTCGTTAATCAAAGCCTTCATCAGTCAAGTGTACAAGTTTCACTGTAAATACAGTACTTATAGTAATTATAAACAACTCCATATTTTTATCCTAAATTTGGCCAACTTTGCCCCGAACTCTTAAAACCCAAGTGTATTAGTCCCCTATTGCTGCTGTAACAAGTTAGGACACATTCAGTGGCTTTATCGAACAGCACAAATATATTATCTTAAAGTCCCGGGGTTGGAAGTCTGAAGTGGGTCTTAGTGGGCTAAAATCAGGGTAGTCTCAGGGCTTTTCCAACTCCCTGGCTTGTGCTCTGCTTCCACCTTGTAAGCCAGCCACGGCCAGTTGAGTCATTCTTGTATCACACGGCTGTGACACTGACTCTTTGTCCTCCGTCTTCCGGATTAAGAGCCCTTGTGGTTCCATTGAGCCCACCCAGATAAGCAGGATAATCTTCCAGCTTCAAGGTCAGCTGACTAGCAACCTTAATTCCATCTGCAAACTTAAGTCCCCTTTTCCAAGTAAACTGACATATTCACAGGTTGCAGGATTGGGATGTGGACATGTGTGGGGGCAGTTATTCTGTCTACCATCAAATGACACTGGACTTTCTTGATCTTAAGTATACTCTGACATGGCATTACGTTCACGACTCTACAAAAGCCTTGACCATAAAGTGTATCTTTACTAAAGATCCCTCGAGGACGCTGAGAAGGGAATTTTAGGTCTTCACGCAGTAAATCCTCCTTAGATGTCTCTTCTTCCTAAAGTTTCTACCCAACATTCCTCATGGGAACTGTCAACTCTACTTTCTCTTCATTCTTCCCATCTCCTCTCTCCCTCCAGACCTATTTTCCTTCTGAATATCTTCCACCCTTTCTCTCTTCAAGGAACCCAGCCCACTTCTGTTCTCAGCTTCCCTGTCTTGCAACCCTGTTCACCCCACACTCAACTCCTTGCAGAAGGTGGGTGTGCTGGATACACCATTTGCTCCTCCAGATCCCATTTCTCCTTTTGCACCCTGCCTGTGCCCGGGAAGGCCAATGTTGCCCTCTGGGTCCTGGTTGGGTTGGGTACCACAAAGCCTGGTGGGTGGGGAAAGAAGGAGGTGGGGGGTCTCTGCTCCCCTCTCCCCAAAGCTTCAGCTCCTCTCTGGTGGCCTTATCTTCAGCTACAATTCTCCCTGCAGGTTGTGGTAATCATCAAGCCCCTACCCCTCCAGGCAGGGCACCCCTTCAGGTAATCATCACCCCCACCCCTATTGGCTTCCTTAAACCCACACCCTTATAAATGGTCCCTTCATTAAATTCTGTTCAATGTCCATGTCAGTATCTAAAACCCTGTATTTCCTGCAGGGACCCTGACAATAGAGTGGGAAGGGGCCTTGGAAATACTTAGAATTTAACACACACACAAATTTTTGACATCTGCTACAACTCGGATGAACCTTGAAGACATTAGGCCAAGTGAAATAAGCCAGACATAAAATCTGTTATGATTCCACTTACATGAGGCGCCTAGAATAGTCAAATAGCAAGTAAAATGGCATTGCCAGGGGCTGAGGGGAGGGGGACAGAGTTTCAGTGTGGAAAGATGGAAAAGGTCTGGAGATGGATGGTGGCGATAGTTCACAACAACGTGAACGCACTTGATGCTGTACCCTGAGAAATAGTTCGATGGGGACTTTTATGTTATATATTGTTTGCCACAACAAAAGAGAGAGAGAGAGAGAGAGAACTTTTTAAATACCTGCCACACACACAATAGGATCTCAGTTTGAGTTCTGACTATGACCATGTCCTATGATGGGATATACGGGCAGGTCTGGAAAAACAGTGGGGTACCGCAAGAGATTTGCAAGGGGGCTGAGAACTTATTTTCCATGTGTCAAGATCCAGGCACCAGGCACCTGACCCAGAAACAGAGTCAGACTCATAGGGGATCAAGAGCAAATTTCCCATTCAGGTAGGGTCCCCTGTAATACAGGCTCACCGTTCGTCTTCGTGGCATGTCCTACAATCATCTCTGAACGTGTTTAACGCGTCTCTCCTGTGCACTGACGGCTCCGTGAGCGAGCAGGCCTGTCTCTGTTCAGGCTTCTGTAACAGAACCACAGACCGGGTGGCTTATGGACAACAAACATCTACGTCTCACAGTTCTGGAGCTGGAAGTCCAAGATCAACACGCCTATAGATCCGATAGCTGGTGAAGACCCGCGTCCTGGTTCACAGACAGCGGCCTCTGCGTCATGGGGAGCAGGTGAGGGAGCTCTCGGCTCCTTTTCGGTGAGGGCACTAATCCCATTTACAGGGCTTCCCTCTCATGACCTAGTCATTCCCAGAGTTCTGGCCTCCAAATACCATCACTGGGGGTTAGGACTTCAACATAGGCATTTGGGGTGTGTGTGTGTGTGTGTGTGTGTGTGCACGCATTCAGTCTGCAGCCAGGGCTAGGAATACTGTACGCATGGCTTTGTCCCTAGCACCCAGCTGAATCACGCTGGTGGTGACACGGCTCGTTCTGTATTCGAGTGAAGGAGCGAGTTCTGCACACGGTGCTGGCTGTTAGCAGAGCCCGCTCCTTCCCAGCTGGGCGGGTGCTTGCCTGGGTTCCGGCGTCACGGCAGATTGTAAGCCACGGAGCTGTGGCCTGCCCTCTCTGATACTCAAGGAGCAGAAGCAACACCACACGGGATCTTCAGGGAACATGACAGACAGAGCAGCGCTTTCCAGGAGGAGCCCGAGTGTCAGATTTTCAGAATTCACAGCAGCAGATCGCCTGACGGGGAGGCGGGGTAAATCATACTCTGACTTCTCTCCAGTCCAAACTCAAATTCCTCACACTTCAGCCATCCCAGAGCTCTACAAGGGCCTTTCTCTCTCTTCTCCTCTATGAACGTTTTGGAGCCACATTCAAGTTAATCATATTGAACTGTATTGGATTTTGTAACTATTAATATAACGTTTGAGATACTTTTGCAAGGGAATGTTCCCACCCTGCTCACAGAGTCCTTTCTTAGCCTATGGTGCCGATTCACGTCAATGGCTCATCATTCTTGACTTCACACATGTCAGCTGTTTTTGTCTCTGAGCGCTATGCTGGAGACCCTGGGAAGGTTTCTGACCTCTGCCAGGGTAACGAGGGAAACCCAAGACACCATTTCCTCGATTCCCTCTCCACACGTACCTACCCAAGTTCACACCGGCCAGCTGGCTGTCCCTGCCATGTTCAACGCCATTTGCTCTCCCAGCTCTCTCCTCTCAATGTCTTGGGCCTTTTATCATCTCCTTTTGACTTGATAACATTCTTTTTTATTTTTCAATCTAGCTATGCTTCCTCATTTCGGCCCTTTCAAATTCCCAATAAAGAAATCGTTTCCCTCCTTCTCGACCAAGACCAGAACAGAAACACCCTTACATGGGCACAACCTCACGGGCGTGTGGTCCCAAGCAGACCGCGGCTGCTCCCTTCCACAGAAAGGCTAGAGGAAAGACAGAAGACAGGGACAAGAGAAGGGTGCCGGGAGCATTGAGATTTGCATGGAAAGAATTTTCTGGACTGAGCCCCTCCTACATTCCGGAGGTGGTGTCCTACCTTCTGCCAGGGCATAGTTAATGGTCCGCAATATGCTTTCAGGATAAAAGGTTTGTTGGCACGTTGGCAAAGGCTCCACATTGTATTTCAGTAATCTGTCACTTTGCATTCTTTTCCACGTGATGCATGTTCTTTTTCATCACATCTGACTCTTGGCCCTGTCCTCACCCATGCCACACGGACACAGGACGTCTCTGGGCGTTGGCAATAAAAACAAGGTACTGATGTGTACTACGGTCTCGAGGAAACTTGAAAACATAGGCTAAGTGGAAGAAGCCAGTCACAACAGACGAGTGCTACATAATGGTTCCACTTATGTGAAATAGAGTAGGCAAGTCCAGAGAGACAGAAAACAGAACAGGGGTGGCCAGGGGCCGGGCAGAGGGCGAATGGGGAGTGACTGCCAATGGGTGCAGGATTTCTTTTTGGGGTAATGAAAATGATTTCAAATTGCTTGTGGTGATGGATACACAACTCTGTGAATAGACCAAAAACCACTGAATGGTGCGCTTTAAATAGCTGAATTGTATGGTATGTGAATTATATCTCAATAAGGCCATTACCGAGAAAGCAACTCACGGTGAGGGTAAGGGGATAATAGTGGAAGTCGATGTAGGAGGAAATGAACAATGAGACTTTAGAAATCAGAGATTAAGAGAGGGTTTTTTTAAGAGAAAGGGAAAAATATGCTCTTATAAAAAATAGAGCTTTTCACCCAATGCCTGAGAAGAGTGCTATCTGCAAAGTATGTTCTAGAAACTGCAGGAACCAGCAGGAGGGGGAAAAAAAAAAAGAAGAAAGAAAGAAAGAAAAGCCTGGATCAATGCAGCAAACGTGGAAAACAGACAAAGGGCCAAGCCAACGACGGAACTGGGCACACCAAAGCGAACAGTCAGAACATCAGGCAAGAAGCGGAGCGAAAGAGACAGCTGGGAACAAAGCATCAGGAAAAGAATTTCGAAAGAATTTTGAATTTTGAAATAAAAATTAAGTTAAATGAGAGAAGAGAGCCTGATTCCTTTCTTTTGGACTCTTCTATTTATTTATTTTTTACACCACCCTCTTACCCCCCGCCCGACCCTCCGCCAACACGCACACACCTCTCCCTCTGTCTCTGTCTCTCTCTCCCGCTCAGAACCTGGCCACCTGACCCTCCCTGTCCCACAGAGGTGGCTTCCCAGGGAGCCTGCCTCACGCTGATGGACAAGGCCAGGAAGCACTGGTCTTGGGAACACAGCAAGGGTCAGCAGTGGCAAAGGCCTACGTGATCTTCCTCCAACACCCAGCTCCTGAGCGCCGGGGTCCCCGGTCCTCACCCCAAGGTTATTCATGGAGCCGGGAGGAACTATCTTCACAAAGTGGCCAGGGACAGTCCCTTGGTGCCAGGCCAGTCAGCAGCTTGCAAGAGCACACACTTTCTTGGAGCTGGTTCCCTCTACTTCCTGTCTCACCAAACATCTGGCCCCGGGCGCTAGCCCATGAGTGAGGAAGTCGTGGGCTCTTTTTTTGTTTGTTTGTGTAAAGCTCTGCCACGCCGTCTGAGGGCAAACCCTTTAAACATGGGCTCCCTTTCCATTCTGCATTCGTGCAGCAACTTTTTTCTGAGTTGCCCAGAGTGGCGGACATCATCCTGGCTGGTGTCATGATGCCCATCTTACCACTCACACTTAAACAGGGAAACCAACAGTCTCCGTGTCACAAAGTGGGGCACTGGGTTGGGTCAGGAGGAGAACACCCCAATCCCCAGACCCAAGTCTTAACAAGCAGGTGGTATCACTGTCGGCGTGGCACGCTGATAACGCCTTACGAGGAAGAACATAAAGCTGCGAGAGGGAGTTTATTAGTCTACTCACACCTTTTAAAATGTTATTACATGTGTTCTATTGTGACACATGAGAAGCTTAGGAGGGGTAAGTTTCTTTTTATTTTCTTTTATAGATTTAATTTATTTCGGAGACAGAGTGCGCATGTGAGAGAGCACGAGTGGGGGAGGGGCGGAGAGAGAGGGAGAAGCAGACTCCCCACTGAGCAGGGAGCCCAATGCAGGACTCGATCCCAGGACCTTGGGATCATAACCTGAGCTGAAGGCAAATGCTTAACCGACTGAGCCACAGGCGCCTCAAGAAGGGTTAAGTTTCATAAACGAAAACAAACAACCAAAACAAAAGCCCACAGCTTTTTCTGATTCCAAATACTAGACAGCTCCTCAAAAACATTTAGTCTTCAAATAAAACAATATATATGCCCACATCCCTCTCCAAAAAAATGTCATACTTTTCAAAAAATTCTTTAAGTTGTGTAAATTTAAACAAGTCCTTAACTGGTAGACGTTTACTGTTAAAAAAAGAATCTGACAGAAAGCAAAGTCTCCTGGCCATAGAAAACTTTCTTGAGAGAGTCTGGGGAAAGAAAACTTTCTTGAGAGAGTCTGCCCATTTGGTTTGGTTCGGGAGGACAGGTCTCCAAAGCAGAACTGCGGTAACTTGATGCCAGGAATGGGATGCCCTCACTCGTGTGTGTTCAGATCTGCACACGGCAGCTCCTTCGGGGACTAAATGCGACCTGGCTTTGTAAATACGATTTACATCTCCAGAGCTATGCATGAAATCAGACCCTCTAAGGAATATATGAAAATTAGACATTCAACCCCTGGAAAAAGTTTTCAAAAATAATTACCAGCGTTCTACCCCTCCTCCACCCACCTTCCATCCAGTCAAGATGTAAGCCCAAGAAAGTCCAAGAACTACATAACTAAAGAAATAATTTCGTATGGTGTTCTACCATCAGGAAGCATTTCCTAAGTACCTAATTGCTTATAGTTTGGCACGATATAAAGCACTGTATAAAGACAACTGCATTGAATCAGTCTGTCTGTCTCTCTCTGTGTCTCCTTTTCAAAGACTTTATCACAGCAACGTAGTTCGCACTCACCTGGACCAACAGGTTCAGGACACAGCAACAGCAGATGGGAAACTGAAAGCATCCCAGGGACTGGACACTGAAGCGTCCACAAGGTTAATGTCAGCGCATTTTCGGGCGGGCAGCCAGGAAAGAGAGCGTCCGGCGGTGAGTAGCTGTTGGGTTTCTAGGGAGGCAAAGGTCCAATTACAGACACTGCCCACACCTCTTAGAAGATACCAGGCCAGTCTCCTGGTGGGCAGGGAAGGCTGCAGGATTGGGTTGCAGGCAGGCGGGAGGAAGTCGGGGTACACAGCTGGGCTGGAGTAGGAGGCATGGAGGGCACTCAGCAAGGGTGCGGCTAGCAGAGACCAGAGAAGCAGAAATGGCCGTGGAGAGGACGGGGCAAGGGAAACAAAACACAGAGCAGCTGTTGCTGGCAGCCCCACCCGTGCCTCCAGGCCCAGGGATTTCTCCAGGCTTCTGCTGTTCTGAAGACCCAAGGTGGATTCTAGAATGCTTGCTGGTGAAAATGGAGAAGAGGAGGGTCGAGGTCAAGCTTAAAACGTGTGACTGGAAGACAAGGAGGAAAGGGGATGAAAACACGTCCTGCTCAGAGGAAATGCTGATAAATGACAGGATCAACTGTAGCCAGGAGAACAACGTCCTTAGATCTGCTCTTATCGATGAGAAGCCCCCAGCAAAGGTCCAGGTGTTTCTGCAGGCGAATGAATACCACGCGGCAGGGGATGAACGGGAGCCATAAGGTTTCGGTTGACCAGCTGACCGGAGTTAGAATCAGACCCTATAAAAGGAAAATGGGTAAGTAGCAAAACCTGACTCGGCATCGACAGCCTCAAAAGTGTGAGAGAATTAAAAGCCATCATGTCGGGGCGTCTGGGTGGCTCAGCCCGTTAAGTGTCTGCCTTCGGCTCAGGTCATGATCTCAGGGTGTTGGGATCGATCCCCGCGTCAGCGGGGGGCCCTGCTCAGCGGGGAGTCTGCTTCTCACTCTCTCGCTCCCCTTGCTCGTGCTCACTTGCTCTCTCTCTGTCAAATAAATAAACAAAATCTTTAAAAAATAATAAAAGCCATCATGATTACTAATTAGTAACTATAAGCCTTCAAAACTATCTTAGGTCAATGGCAGGACCCCTGGTCCCACCACAGTCCGGACCCCAAACACAAGTACCATAGCCGGTGAGGGGCCAGTTCCAAGATAATCCAACCTCCATTTCAATCACACACATCTTTCTGTAATTATGCACACACTTGTGGAAAGAAACATCTAAGGCATCTTAATGAGGAAAAAAAATAAAAGATGGATGAGCATGTGGGTAATAAGTTTGCTCAACCCCCACCGATTCTCACGGAAATACAAATTACGATAGGCAGTGAGATGCTACATTTTGGCAAAACAGAGTGGTACACATTCAAGATTATCCATAGTCAAGGTGGAGAGATAGATTCTCTCTTATACACTGGTGATATGCTGATAACCCTTTTTGGGGATGGCAATTTGGTGGTGTCTATTTTTATGAAATGGCCATGCCTTTCAACCAACAATTCATCTCCCAGTGTCTCCCAGCTTCCATCTGCTCTAGAGCACCGGTCACGTGTGTGCACGAAGAAGCACGAAGAAGCAACGAATGTTTATTATAGCAGTGTTTAACATTTTTTTAAAAAAGGAAACAAACTTACATAGCCATCCCTAGGAAGATTGGCTACAGTTTGGCACATCCATGGAATATAATGTAGCAGTAAAAAGAGAATGAAGTGAATTTACATGGAAAAGACCACATAAATGATCTCAGGGAAAGACCTCAGAGACACGCTATTCCCTGAAAGCTGCAAGTTGCAGAATGCTACAGAAAGCATGACATTATCTACGTAAATGCATACAGAAGACTATACATTTCCCTACGTAAATACAATCATGCAAATGCAAACAAGAAAATCTGGACAGAATTATACCAAACTGATAATAGTGATTACTTCCGAGGAAGGAAGAAGGTTGGGGATTAGGGAATTAAGAGGGTTTTTTTTTTTTTTTTTTGTCTGTGTAGAAGTTTCCTTTACAATGAGAATGTATTCATGTGTTACTTGCACAAGCAAAAACCTTTATTTTTTAAAGGTTTTATTTACCCATTGGTCAGAGAGAGAGAGAGAGAGAGAGAGGACAAGCAGGGGGAGCAGCAGGCAGAGGGAGAAGCAGGCTCCCCGCTGAGCAGGGAGCCCGAAGCGGGACTTGATCCCAGGACCCTGGGATCATGACCTGAGCCGAGGGCAAACGCTCAACAGACTGAGCCACCCAGGCGTCCCTTCTTGTGTGAGTAAAAATGAATTTTAAAAAGAATGGGAAAAAGAAAAGAGCATCTGTCTTCATGAAGCAGACAAATAAAGAGAGTTGACCCCTGAAAAGGATGGAGCTTCTTCCCAAGGAACTAAGCAAGAGTGTCTCCATTTTCTCCCTCATGCTCTCTGTCTCCAGAGAGGATTGGATGTTTGACACCCAGGTCCCACCTATCTCTATAGTTGGGCAGCCCCAGCAATTTATTCTGAAGCACTGTAGTTCTCCAGATGGCTATCCCACCCCCTCAGAATGAGGCATACACAGGCCTAAGGATGATGGTTGTGGGAACCTCACTGGGAAGAACCTCACAGTACTACAACAATCTATAGCTCCCAACTGAACATCAGATCATTTCGCTTGACCCTCCTCTAGGGGAATTTCATCACACAAGGAATTCAAAGGACGTCATCTTCACACTACTCAACCTTCAGGACTTCAAGGCATCTGTGGTTTTAAAACAGAGACGCTGGAACAATTTGCATTTACGGAATCGGCATTTTAACAGGTGGTGCACATCTCTCCGGCCTGAAAACTGATAGACACAGAAAGTCCCGCTGGGTCAGACTGAAAACAAATGAACAAAAAAGCAGCAATAAAAATAACCTAAAACAGGGGACTGGAGAAGGGAAGGAACCTGGAAATTGAAAAATACTATAGACAGTCCCCAACTCAACGATAGTCCGAATTATGATTTTTCTACTGTATGATGGTGCAAAACTGCAGGCCTTCAATAGAAACCGTACTTGGGATTTTGAATGTGCATCTCGTCCCCGGCTAGCGACGTGCGGTCAGTCCTCTCTCGGATGCTGGGCGGTGAGCCGCAGCTCCCAGGCGGCCAGCGATCATGAAGGCGGACAACCCAGCCCGACCACCACTCTGCACCCATCACCGTTCTGTTCTTCACTTTCAGGGCCGTCCTCAACACATGACACGAGACCGTCAACCCCCGATGATCCAATAGGCTTCATGAGAGGGGATTTTGTCCACCTGCCGGCTGGTGGGAGTGTCGTGGGCACGTTAAGGCAGGCCAGGCTGAGTAAGCTGCGATGCTTGGTCGGTCAGATGTATTACACGCATTTTCCACGACACTGTTTTTGACTTCTGATGGGCTTATCGGGACACAGCCCCATCATAAGTCGAGGAAGACCAGCACAAGGCAGGCTAATAAATGTCATTTTCCTCAGTAATTTCACCTTCATACTTCACTTTTTTTTTTCTCTTTTCCATGAGAGGTTAAAATGGCAAAGCATGAATGAACCCTTCACCTCAGAGAATGTCTGGCATAAAATCTTAACCACACAAGCTTTTATTTTCTTTAGAGAGGAACAAAACAATATTTTTCATCTCGACCCAGCTAACGTGAACATTGAAAAAATATTTTGCTGGCAAAGATTACGATCACAGATGCACTAAGCCAAAGAGCACCACATTGCCTCCCTCGCTAATTTCATGAACTGTAACTTGACATAGAGGTTCATAGTCAAGGGCTAAGTATATTAAAAATGGTATTAGAGTCTCGACTTTTAAAACTATAATGAGAAAATACGATCACATGTTGAATCTGAGGTCCTACTGTAACAACTGGGAAAATAGTCCTCTGTGTCTATAATGTATTTACTGTAACCCACCATTCGTAGGCTCTTGGTAAGTGAAATAAGACCCAATTAAAATTCTGTTGTTTCAGTGGTTGAATCGAGGCTGTGTGTCTATATGTATGTATAGTGATAAACTATATCTTACATATTCTGTAGGTTTGAAATCTTTCATAATAAAAATTTAGAAAAACTTCTGTTGTTTCTTTCGAAATCTCTTTCAGAGTACCCTTGACTAGCACCTTGCTCAGACCTTCAGTTGCTTGTGGGTGATGACTGCAAAGCTGGTTTCTCGGACTTTCTCTGACCCGCTTTGCAGGCCAGTCTCTCTCTGCAGAGCAGCCGCTGGACTCTTCTCCAACAAGCTTTCATCCGTGTCTTCTCTCTTTGTGGCTCGCCGCAAAGTGCCAAAACTCCTCTGCCCGGCTTTCCTGGTTCTCGGCATCCACTCCACCCCCCAAACCCGTCCGTGATGGGCTGCTTTTCTCGCCAGATCTGTTTTCCCCTCTGCGCCTCTGCCCCCGGGCCGTGCTCCCGTAACCCTCCTCCAGCTAAACTTGAGCGAGACAAGTCCCATCCTCCGTCTCCCTCCTCACTCCCCCCTGCCTTTAGCACTTGAGGTCTGAACCGTAAACATCCAGAAAGAGTACACACCTGCCACTTTGAGGCAAATTCAGCATTTCCATTAGCAATAAAATTACCACCTCAGTGATTGCCTCTGCCGCTTAAAAACCAGGAAACAAAAGGAAGGAGCACCGACCAACAGATGTTGGTAGTAAATTATTTATCAATTTCAATGTACCGATGCTTCTAAAGGTAAACAAAAGTAGGGGCGCCTGGGTGGCTCAGTTGGTTAAGCCTCCGACTCTCGATCTTGGCTCAGGTCACGACCCCAGGGTTGTGAGATCTAAGCCCCACCTGAAGCCCCACATTGAGCCCCCTGTCAGGCTCCGAGCTCAGTGCAGAGTAGGCTTGAGATTCTTCCTCTCCCTCTGCCCCTCCCGCCACTTTCTCTAAAACAAACCTTTTCTTTAAAAAAAGGTAAACAAAAGTAAATTCGCTAAAATTATGTGACCATGTGTGTGCTCAACACAGATTTGGTGGGCATCTGCCCCATGCCGGCACTTTTCTAAGCACTTCGGGTATGCCAACGAATAAAACAGGTGAGCCCTCATAGAGCGTATGTTCCGGGAGCAAACATAGCTAACGTACAAAATAAATAAGTGTGTTAGTGTATTGGGAGATGACAAATGCGATAACAAGAAACCGCTGGAATGGTTCAAGGGGATTTGAGAGTGCAAGGCAGGGAACGTTCTAGAGGGGGCGAGGTGTTGCGATTTTAAATAGCATTAATCGCCCGGAGAGTGTCTTATTCTGTTCGAGCTTCTGTAACAGAATGTCACAGACTGGGTGGCTTCTAAAGAACAGAAATGCATTTCTCACAGGTCTGGAGGCTGGGAAGTCCAGGATCAAGTCGCTGGTGGATTCAGTGTCTGGAGAGAGCACACTTTCATGTTCCTGGGGGGCCGGCTTCTCTCTGCGGCCTCACATGGTGGGAGCAGCAGGGGAGCTCTCTGGGGTCTCTCTTACAAGGGCACCAATCCCATTCCTGAGGGCTTCCCCCTTGGGACCTAATCACCTCCCAAAGGCCCCACCTCCACATACCATTATAGGGCTCCAACATGGGGATGCTGGGGGAGACACAAAACGCAGAATGTAGCAGACAAGGAGGCTTCGTTGACAAAACGACATTTGCAGAGAGACTTGAAGAAAGCGAGGCAGCTGGCCGTGAGGTATCTGGGCAAACAGCGTTCCAGGCAGGTTGCAGAGGGAAGCTACACAGGAATGAGTCTCGTGAGTCTCATCTCTCAGCATGGGCCCTCGGTGCCCACACCAGACAGCACCAAGTTCCCTAACCGACTCCCTCCTTGCCTTTCTTTCCTCTTCAGTGCTGGCTGTCCAGCTCTAACACTATCTTCTGCACTGCATGTGACAAATTTCCAATACACACTAAGTAGGGAACAAATCGATAATCCTAAACTCTAACTCCCAGTCAGTTACGATAGCACAGATCTCAAAGAACACTTTCAAAGCACATCTGTTCTCCAATCATGAGTTGATGGTCTCCTACAACACCAACGTCTTTACTACGACTTTGAAAGCCTTCTCTTCAGTTGATTTCACGTTGTTTCCTTTGGAGAACTGTAACTAGAACACAGGACACGACAATGGAATGAAAGAAAGAGCCCGCTCCAAGCCTCTGATGGAAACAGGCCAAGGCAATGTGTGAGAGGAAGGAGGAAGGAGGAAGGAGGGAGGCAGAAGAGATAGAAGAAAGAGGGAAAGTGCAGGACCTTTCAGAGCAGCGGTGTGGCCGGCCTGCTCGTGGGAACCCATGGCAGTGGGAGCCAGTGAGCTCCGCCTCACTCTGCCCAGGGTCCAGGAGGCCTCAGCCCTCGGGGACAACCTGGCTTAACAGGAAGTCTCCACTAAGAGAAAGGACGGAGGCATACTTAAAAGCCCCAGTGATGAATCATGCGTATCCCACATGGAAGTCATTATGGCAAGTGGGAGATGGATCAAGTGAAGACATGAAAATTAGGATTTCACCCGTCCCGACTCCTAGTCATTTATTATCACCCATCCAGACACACACTTAACCACGTGAGCCACCCAGGCACCCCCAGCTAGACACACATTAAAGAAAACAAAAAACAAAAAAAAACTACAGCAAGAAAAATTACCCAACTGGAAAACACCTTGTTGCCTTAATTTGATTGAGTTTTGTCCTAGCCGTGACAGAGAAATAGTGATTTTTCCTAACTAGCCGAAGACACAAACACTTTTCTCTTCAGGTTTGACACTTCCTGACACAGATTAAAGTAGACAGGCTATTTATTTCTTCACCTTGTCCTGACACTTCTGTTGTCGTCTGCGAACATAATCCCTTTCTGTAGAACACCAGCCAGAGGCACAGGGGTCCACGCAATCATTCGTCCACCCATGCCCTGTGTCACATGCTGGGACTACAGAGGTGAAAAGACAGCTGTGGTCCTTGCCCTCAGGAAACATATTGTCCTGGAAGGGACACAGGTATTAAATAAGTAAATAAGTCAATTCACAAATAAACATTTAAGTTACAGTTATGGTAAATATTCGGAAAGAAGTTTAGAAGGACTTAGTCCAGACAGTGGGGGGCAGTGGGGTCAGGCTTTCTTAAGGAAGTGATGTTTGAGCTGAGACTTCAGGTGGAACAGGCTTTAGCCAGGACACGAAGGAGGGGTAGAGGGTTCACGGGGGAAGGGACTTAGTGCTTTCAAGGAACTGAAAGGTGCGTGTTGCTGCAGATAATTAGAATGGAAAGGGATTGCATTAGTCATGGTTCTGCAGAAACAGAACCAATAGGATGTATATATAGAGAGAGATTTCTTGTAAGAAATAGGTTCATGCATTTACAAGGGCAGGCAAGTCCCAAGATCTGCAGGTGAGTTGGCAAGCTGGAGACCCAGGGGAGCCGATGCTGTATCCCAGTCTCACCTCTAGCAGACCTGAGACCCAGGAAGAGTCGATGCTGTAGTTTGGGTCCAAAGGCAGGAGAAATGCCAATGTCCCAGTCTAAAGGCTGTTAGGCAGGAACAAGTCTCCCAGCTCTGGGGAGGCCAGCCTGTTGTTCTATTCAGGCCTTGAACTGATTAGACAAGGCCCACCACACTAGGGAGGGCGGGCAATCTGCCTTACCAACTCAAGTATTAATCTCATCCAAAAACACCCTCACAGAAACACCCAGAACAACGTTTGGCCAAATATCTGGGCACCCAGTGGCCCAGTCGGGTTGACACATAAAACTAACCATCCCACGGATGGTGAGAAATGAGGCTGCAATGTCAGAACAGAGCAGATGCATGGCAGGTGTGCAGGAGACTTGTCGACAATGCCAAGATTCTGATCTTTGTCACCCATAACCATCTACAGTTCCCAGCACCTCACAAAAGGCCAGACGTTGTAATCCCACAAAATATAAAAGCCATCATCTCAGAATAAAGGACACTCCTTTAAACTGAATAGGTTCAGGCTTACAAAAACCTCCCCCAAGCATCCCCTTTTCCCGTTTGGCAGCAAACCTGGGAACTTGGGTCATAGTTGTCTGGTCTGCATTTGCCCAGCCTAAGACATGAGGGAAGCCAGAACCGTGAGATGTGATGAGAAGGCTTTGGAAGAGGATTTAGAATGCATACCACAGAAGGTAAAAGGGAGACGATGGAATCTTAGTTGAGGTGGGCAGAGTGGCAGAGCAGTGAGGGAAAAAAAAGAGTAGAAAATGAGAATAAAAAAATAGAGGGGTGCCTGGGTGGCTCAGTCAGTTCTGTGACGGACTCTTGGTTATGGCTCAGGTCATGATCTCAAGGTTGTGAGATCGAGCCCTGCATAAGTCTCTGTGCTCAGCATGGAGACTCTCTCTCACCTATACCTCTGCTCCTACCCCCTAAAATAAAATAAATAAATCTTAAAAAAAAAAAAAAAGAATTATCCTTCCACCCTTCTGCTACAATCGGATAGCAACTCTTACTCTCATCCCTGTGTTTGTAGAGCAGGGAGTTTCATCAGGAAGAAGGGGAAAGTCGTGCGCCCCTAGTGGCCAGGAGGACGATTAGCATGAAAGCCACAGATCAGAGCAGGGTCAGCAAACTATGACACCTGGGCCAAGTCTGTCCTGTCCGCCACCTCTTTTTGTACAACACATGGGCCCCTACATTTTTTTTTAACATTTTAAAATGCTTTCTAAAAAAACAAAAGAAGTCTACTATTTTGTGAAGTGCGAAAATTACTTGAAATTCAAATTTCAATGTCCATAAGCAATTTTGTTGGATCACGGTCACCCTTAGTCCTTTACATGTTGCCTGCGGCTGCTTTCATGCAATGTGACAAAGTTGAATAGTTGTAAAAGATCTTGTGTGTTCCACAGGGACTAACGTATTTACCGTCTTGCCTGCAATGGTCTGAATGTGTGTGTGCCTCCAAAATTCACATGTCAAAACCTAATGTCCAATGAGATGATATGAGGAAGTAGGGTCTTTGGGAGGTGAGGAGGTCATGAGGCTGGAGCCTTCATGAATGGGGTTCCCGTCCTTATAAAAGAGGCCCCACAGAGCTCCCTTCCCCGCTTCTGCCATGTGAGGTTATATCTAGAAGGCACTGTCTAGGAACTGGGTCCCCAAACACTGAATCTGCCATACCTTGATCTTGGACTTCCCAGTCACCTGTAAGAAGTAAATGTCATGGGGCACCTGGGTGGCTCAGTCAGTTAACTGTCTGACTCTTGATTTCAGCTCAAGTCGTGATCTCATGGGTTGTGAAATCAAGCCCCATGTCAGGCTCTGCTCTGAGTGCAGAGTCTGCTTGAGATTTTCTCTCTCCCTCTCCCTCTGCCCCTCCCCCTGCTTGCTCTCTCTCTCTCTAAAAATAAATAAATAAATCTTAAGAGAGAGAAAGAAAGAAAAAGAAAGAAAGAAAGAAAGAAAGGAAGAAAGGAAGGAAGGAAGAAAGGTCTGTTGTTTATAAGCCACTCAGTCTGTGGTATTTTGTTAGAACAACCTGAACAGGTAAGAGATAGCACTTTGCAGAAAAAAATTTGCCATCCCTTGAGCTGGAAGCTAGAGGGAAGTGGGTGGGCACAGTGGGAACCCGGGAAAGGAACAACCAGGCAGAGCTGTAGGAGGCGATCCCTTCCCACCTTCATCTCCGAGCGAGATCCGATCAGGGACTTCTCCGGTGCAGGTGCAGCCTGTAGGACACCTGGTGCCGTTCAGAGGCCCGCGGAGGGACAAACACTAACCGACACTTCGGCGCATGGCAGCCCATTACAAACAGATCCGCATTAGCTTCTTGCTGTTCTCTTTTAAACTTGTATAGTAACTTTGAAAATTGTTCCTTTAGGTGAAAATGGACTCTGCTTTACAGCCTGACTTCCCTCCCCAGCCCTAGGTACTGATCACTGGGGTACAGTGACATTTTCCTACAATGCGGCCTCCTGATTTTGCTTCTGGAACGGCAAATTCGAGGCTCAAATGGCACGGGCTGAATACATCAAGGAGGGGAGGGCATCCCACCAGAGGTGCCCTGAAACAAAGGAAACAAATAACTTCAAAACCACATCAAGCAATCTGGACCTGTTACAGGGCAGATGGAACTCTGAATTGTTTGATTCTATCAGCAGAACAGAGGAAGGAAATGTTTTAAAAGGAGATTATGTTATTTTCCCCAGTTCTTATTATGAAACCTTCCTGCACTGAACTTTAAATATCAGCAGCCCCTTTCATGGAGATGAATGGGATCCAGGCGGCAGGAGCATTGCAGGGAAGTGGCTCCATTATGAAGAATGTGGAGAGGCAGAGGCTGAGATGAATAGGGGATCCCTGCGGGGTCCTTTGGCTGGGTGAAAAATCAGGCTCTAAAACACAGCTGCGCGTCTCGGGAAGGGATGGGTGTCTTTGAAAAAGCTATGTGCCCCATATAAACATTAATTACGGGGTCCTTTTCAAAAGACATCAATTGTAATGAATAAAAAGTCTTCTGCGTTCTTCGCCCTCGACGGGAAAATGATTGACAACTAGTTATTGTAGAAAGAAGAAAAAATATCCTGGAAGTTAGGGAAATCTCCTCCAAACAAAATCATTCAATAATGCCATGCTCTCTACGCAGAATTTTCCATAGGAGTTTGTCTGTATCATTCAGCCCCAAACCCTGCTAAATAATAATAAGAAGAAGAAGGTGCTTGGCTCTTGTTCTCTAGTCAATAACTGTCTGGGTAGGATGACATGGATGAGCTGGAGGTCCGTTCACTTGTCTCCGTTACGTGGGTGTCCTCCCACACGTATCTCTAAATATTGGGGTTCTACAAGACCCTCTGAGCCCCAGAGGCCACATCCAACCGCTTACCTAACATTGCCACCGAGAAGTCTGGAAACATCTGAAACTTAATTACCTTGCCCTTCTCTCACCAGCCTTCACAACCCTGTGAATGACACCCACACCCATCTACTCACTCAGCCAGAAGTTAGGATTTGTCCCCAGATCTTCTATTCTCACTGCCTGGCCCCCAGACCATTGTTGACAGAGTTAAAAAGAATGACATCGTGAGGCACAAAGAAGACCATATCATTGCCCCACTTAAATCCTTCAGCGACTCCCCATTGCACTTAGAATAGAATTCATACTCTGTTCCTTAGCCTACAAAGCTTGTGTGATCTGATCTGGTGATTTCTCGAGCCTTTTCTCCATCATTCCTTCCTCAGTCACAATGTTCCAGCAACTTTGGTGTTTTTCAGTCTTTTTTGCTGCTTCCCACTCTGAGCTTCTGTGTTTTCTCTTGTCTGTGCACTCGACCCCACACACTTCAGGACCTGCCACTTTGGATAGACAGCCTACTCCCAATCTCCTTTTTCCTTTTAATTATCAGGGCTTGGGGCTGAGCTGACTGTCACTACTGGAGTTCAACATGGCCCCAAAATAGCACCCTTCCTTTCTGTCCAAGTTCTGAGCCCTTGAGAAATCAGATAAAGAAGTTCGGCAGATGGAGGGAAAAATACCACATGTACTACTGACAAAATCAGTCTTGGAGAATGTGGCTTACACTATCTGCAAACACGTGGCTTCCTCATACCAACCCTGGGATCAAGCACACTGCCCACTCAGGCACAGGCCGTGCGCTGTGTCAGGCAGACCACCCCCGTGGGGGTCCTGGCCAGGAACACTCACAGCAGGGACAGGAGGGGCAGACTGCGCCCTCTGCAGGCAGGCTGGCTCGCCAAGAAGAGAAGAGGACATCTGGACTCCGCAAACCCAGCTTCTCTTTCCAAATGTAAGTAATCCCGCTTCCTCTAGGAACAGATATGGCAGAAGGAGACCAGAAGTATTATTCTGGCGAGGCTCCCCCTACAAGGAAAGAAACACCAGGAGTGAAGAAATGTTCCCCACTGTGTCCCCCCATAAATTCTCCTCCTCTGAAATGCCCAAACTCTGCTCCTGTGGGCTGGGTGAGGGGCCTTCACCTGGCTCTCCAGTGCCCTCAGCTTCCCTGCATTCACCTGCCCTTTCGCCTTGTCATGATCTTTTGACATTCTGACTGTCCCCGTCCATCTGTGACCTTCCTTAGGGCAGAGACCAGGCCAGAAGAAAGAACAGAGGGGAGAAACGGGGCTGGGTATGACTTGGGGATGTTTTTCCTGCCATATTCCACAGGTTAAGGGATGACGCATGCTGGGGATGGAATCCCCGTTAGGACGGGACTCTGAGTGACACGAGAGCCCGCGTGGAGAACCACAGTAGGCTGGGTGGGGCAGGGAAGCGCGTTTCCAGAGAGCTCTGGCTGTCTCTCTCTGTCCTCAGCTAACAGGTATAAGAGGAAAGGAAATTCTGTGGTCCTTGCACAGGACTTTGTGAGACTAATTTTATTTAACTTTCTGAAGACAGAGAAATTACCCGTCAGACACAGACTGCCCGTGACCTTGAGGTTAAATTGTTCAATCCATGTAACCATGGCTTTGGCATCCTGCCAACGGACCAGACCCTCAAACGTTAAACTGATCTTGGTTTAAAACCAATGCAGCTGCATTCGAAGCATCTCTCCTGCGAGGAGATTAAAGCAGCCCCCAGATATGGGGTCCAACACACACTCAGGCTCATCGCCAAGCTGGCATTACTGAGAAAGTGGTGAAGTCACCGCTGATAATCAGCTCTGCATTGCCTCACCCCAGCGATTACATTCCCTGCGAAGGGTAGTATGTAAGCCTGAAATATTGCAGAGAACAAGGAGGACTGCACTCGCATGTAGGGCAAGCAGCCCACAGGGGAGGTCTAACCTACCAGATTGAGGACAGCGAGAAATGGAGTTATTAATATGTAAGTCACAGCCCAGATGGAGTGAGCACTGTTCCCAGGACGGAGTCAAGCACAGCCCTGCTCCGGCTCCCACGCAAGGCGACCCTGGGGGCCAGGGGACGTGTCAGGGAGGCCGTGCTATTCATTGCTCCCAAGAAAGCCCCAGGACTCCTGCGGAGCAAAGGCGACGCATAGAGATATGCACACAGATCTATGCATGTAGGTTTGTACAGTGAATCCTTAAAGGGCCACCACCACCCCACTATATTCCACATCCAACTTCTAATCATCCAGCGTCCTTTAGTGGCTTCTTCCTTCTGAAGAAGTCTTGGTGTTTCTGTTAACCTTCTGCAAGGATGCAGAATGGTCCAACTGAGGAAGGACGGCGGCCCAGCAGGAAGGCACGACTGCCTCTAAAACAGGATTAAAAAGGTGTGTTCATTTCGCCTGGAAAAACGGCACTGGTGATGCTGTTCTCTTGCTAACTCATCTGAGTTCTCGCTTTGTCAGGCCACAGAATGAAGGCTTTCTGGAGGAGCGAATCCTCGAGCTGGATCTTACAGGAGAGATCGGACCAGGTGAACATTAGAGGCGTGGGTTTGAGGGTGGCAGGGGGGTGGCATTCAGAGGGAATAGCAGAGAAGCCATAGACGGGGTAAAACTATGAGTAACCATAGCGTAAAAGGCAAGGGGTGGGGAGGCATGGTGGGGCCCCGCTGCAGAGCTCAGCTTGTACCCCACAGGCGGTGGGGAGTGATGGGGCCACACGTGCATCGCAGCCAGATGAGTCTGGGGCCAATGAGAAAGATGGATTTGCAGGAAGCGGGGCAGGTGGTACGGATGCAGGTTGGAACCAAGGCTGTCGCTACAGCCCATGCACCAGGGAAGCCTTGTCAAGTGAGCGGTTGATCCGTAACGGCTCAGTGGCCCAGGGAAACGAGAAGTATCTTTGGGGGTGAGTGAGGACCCACGCCGGAACATGAGCCCGCTGGGCACACTGTTACTTCCACTGTGTCGTTCATGTTCTTGAAAGTCAAATTTGCTGAAGGTGAGTTTCAAAAGAGAAAGGCCCCTCTGGGTATGTGCGCAAAAGCCCAGAAGGCGGGGTTTGGCACAGCAGGCTGCTTGTGCACCCAGGGTCACAGCAGCATTATTCACAACACCTACAAGCTGGAAACAACCCCAGGGTCCATCGATGGATAAGCCAGATGTGAGCTATGCCTAAAATGGAATATCACCCAGCCTTAGGAAGGAAGGAAGCTCTGACTCGTGCCCGCACGTCCATGAGCCTCGAGTACAACGAGTACATTGTAGTGAGTGAAACAAGCCGGTCACAAGAGGGCGGATAGCGTATGATTCCACTGACATGAGGCATCTAGAATAGCCGAAAGCACAGAGGCAGAAAGTAGAGTGAAGGCTGCCAGGGCTGGGGGATGGGAAATGGGGAGTTATTGCTGAACGGGTGGAGAGTTTCAGTTTAGAAACCTTCTGGAGAAAGATGGTGGTGACGATTGTCCATCAGTGTGAATGTACTTAAGGCTAGAGAACTATATTCTTAAAAATGGTTAAAATGGCAAGTTTCGTGTTAGATACATTTTACCAGTTTTTATTTTTTTTTTTTAAGAGAGAAAGCGGGGCGCCTGGGTGGCTCAGTCGGTGAAGCATCTGCCTTCGGCTCAGGTCATGATCCCCGGGTCCTGGGACTGAGTCCCGAGTCGGGCCTGCTCAGCAGGAGCCTGCTTCTCCCCCTCCCTCCACCAGCTCGTGCTCTCTCTCACTCACTCACTCACTCTCAAATAAAAATAAATAAAATCTTTAAAAATAAATAATAAAAAGTAATAAAATAAGAGAGAAAGCAAAAGTGATTTAACATTCGCTGAGCCCCTAATGTGTATCAGCACAGCCCTAAGTGCTATAAAGGCTTTGGTTCACTTCATCCCCAACAAGATCCCCTGGGTTCCATGCAAGGTGGCCGGCAGCCACACCTGGTCACATGTCCAGAGCTCCCCACCCCCCAACCTCCCCATGCTGGACTTCAGGCCCGGCTCTCTCTGGGAAGAGAGAACACAGCATTATGTAAGCTCCCGGCCCCAGGCAGTGATCGAGTCCACTTCATGAGAGGAGGCCCCACATCTGGCTGCCGGCTCAGCCCGCCAGTCTCCGCCCTCCCTGGCCTCCCAGCCCAGATGTAGGGGTGCTCTTAGAAAAAGGGGTCCTGACGGCCCCGGAATCAGAGCTCTTGTGACCGAGGTCCTGTGTGTGGCGGGGATGAGGAAAGATGAACACGGCCTCCTCATGAGCTGGGCAGCCCACTGTCTGAGGACCTTCTGGGCCTCCTGACAGCCTTGGTAAAACCTGATAGGATAGAGACTCAGCAGTCTTCTCGACACAGCATCCTGGAGGCCGTGTCGGTCGGTCGGGTGACACACATGGTGACAGCACTCTGCCGTCCCTTGGCTTTTGTTTTAGCTTCTCCCAAAAAGGCTGCCTGGGCTCCATGCCCCATTCCATGCCCTACCCAGGCAACTGAGACGCTACACCCAGCCTGCTGCCCAGGGAGGGCACTGAGCAAATACATCTCCACGTCCTAAGAAGGCACAAAGCTGCAAGATGAACTCGGCCCTCATCCCATCTCCGCTCTCCCGAGCCTCCTCTTCCTCTCTGCCCAGCAACACCAAGCCAAGTAGAACAGAGTGACTGTCATATGCTGTTCCTTTCAGAATCTCTGCCTCCTGTCACAGAGGCCTACACGAGTCTGCGTCACGGTCTAAGTTTCTTTCTTTGCTGGTGGGGTAACATCGCCCTAAGCCTCTTGTGCTGCTCTGCTCCAGCCGGAGTGAAACAGAGGGGGCTGGGGGACAAGGGATGGTGTCTTATTGCTGAACGGGCACGGAGGTTCAGTTTAGGAGGATTCTGGAGAAGGCCTGGGTTGGGAGACCCGTTCTGTCCCCTGCAGACCTCAACCCTTCTTGTTCCTGTGAGTGTGTGGCACACACATTTGGAACAAAGAGGAAAGTCCACCTTTTAGATGCCAGGCCTACTGGATTGTGGACATAAGCACCCCCTTGCCGGCCACCGGCCTCACGCCAGAGCACAGGCCACCGGGGACTACTGGGCCACGGGAGGGCTGGGCCGAGAGTCGCGGGGGCGGCCCTGCCCTGGCAGCTTGCACAAGCAGCCTCCAAACCAGATCTGCAGGCCAAGTGTCCTTTGTTCTTTCTGGCACCTGGGGCCCCTGCTCCAGGGCTCCGACTGCTCCCTCTTAGAGAGGACAGACCATGACTACATTTCATTTAAATGAGCTAGCTGCCTCACACCTTAAAACCATAACTAATCCTGTGAGTCACCACTCTTTCCCTTGTCAAGTCACTCAGGACCCGGGCTCCTGTGGCCCTCAGGTCCTGATAGGATCTAGAATCCTGAGAACTCCGGGCTTAGGAAGAACCTGGAGCCAAGTATGAAGACCCTGGCCTGTGAGCCTGCCTCCAGGCAGTGGGGACTTGCTTTCAAGGCTAAGTTTTAAAGATGTGTTGGGAAGAAGTTTCCACCAGCGCTGTGGTTGGGGCTGGGGACAGGAGTCGTTTCATTTGTCGTGGGCTGGAAACAAAGGGGCAGCCCAACCTGTTCTCACTGCACCGTGGCTTTAACAAGCACCTCAGACTGTAATTGCCTTTTGCCAGTTGGACCGGTCCAGGAAACGGATGACTTCCGCTAGAGCTATGGACACTGCCAGCCCGGGTTCTTGGGACCGTCCCTGGACATCTTGGTCTGGCTTCGAACGCACTTGACTTGCTACGTGAGTCACAACGCTTTAAAATA
The DNA here is from genome assembly GCF_017311325.1 of Ursus maritimus. NCBI lineage: Eukaryota > Metazoa > Chordata > Mammalia > Carnivora > Ursidae > Ursus > Ursus maritimus. The sequence goes on along the minus strand of NW_024425675.1, from coordinate 22,515,591 downwards.
AAAGTGGCCGAGGCAGACGGATGGAGAGAAAAGCCAGAACTACACAGGGAGTACAAGGCAGAGGAAGCATTTATGTTAGGGGCCCGACTGTGAAAAACGCCAACCCAAGTCTCAATTTACGACACTTCAGTTGTCTAGTATAGAGGCAATTACACTCATTACAGAATGTGATTATTTCATTTTACCAACAATGAAAAAATGCACCCAAGTTTCTCTTCGGTCGCTTCTCTAGTGAATCTCAAATATTACTAAATTGTCAGAAATCCGATTTATATACATACTTTTTTGGATGCCTCTATGGTGTAAGGCAAGATATTCTTGGATTCTGAAGCTAGCTGCCTACGCCTGGAAAACACCAAATGCTTTTGTAATTCTAGATAATAATAAGTACTCACTTGGCATGAAAGAACATGAAATATAAACACCAGCTCATCAAAGGACTTCAAACGTCTTAAAAATATAATCCAGGAGCCAAACATGATAACAAACCCAACTCATAGGATTGGTCTTCGGAGGCGGGGCAGGGTCCGCGGGGCAGGAAGCCATGGCGGCTGTGTTTCTGGTGCTTCCTCCTTTGTAACTGGACGGGTTGGAGAGGTGGGGTTGGCTTCCTGACAGCCCCCAGAACTCACCAGGGCTCCCCATGGCAGCAATCTTATTTGTAAAGCAAGGCTTAGGTGTGGTGTGGGCCCAGGAAGAGGTCCATGGGTAGTCCGCTCATGGGCTCTTCTTCCTGCTGGCCCTCTTTCCCACATCCAGCCCAAAGCTGGACCTGCCCAGAGGCAAACCGCAAAGTAGATAAAATGTATCCTTAGCTTCCTCAGAATGACCACCTGAGTGTCCGTCATTCCTTTCCTTCTCCAGGCAGTCCTCAACCCAGGCCTGTATTCTCCTAAAGCATAGGCTTTAAGCCAAATACCATGACCATTCACCAAACATAAGTGGCTGATCTTCGGCAGCTGTGACCTTCCAAGCAGCATCTGTACTCTTGAGAAAACCTTCAGGAAAAGTGTGATGGCTAACTTTATGTATCAACTTGACTGGGCCAAAGGATGCCCATAGCTAGAAAACATTATTTCTGGGTCTTCTGGGAGGGTGTTTCCAGAAGAGATCAGCATTTGAATTGGTAGACTGAGTAAAGTAGACCGCCCTCCCCAGGGTGGGTTAGTGTCATCCCCTCCTCTGAGGACCTGAGGAGAATAAAAAGGCAGAGGAAAGGTGATTTGCTCTGTGCTTGAGCCGGGATGTTCATCTTCTGCCCGTGGACACTGACACTCCCGGTTCTCAGTTCCTTAGCCTTGGACTGGAACATACACCCTGCACCCTCTGGTTCTTGGGCCTCTCGACTTGGACTGAGACTTTCACCATTGGCCCTCCTGGTTCTCAGGCCTTTGGGTTTGAGCCTCCAGCTCAAAGACAGAAGCTTGTAAGACTTCTTAGCCTCCATAATTGCTAACAAATCTCCTTGTGTCTGTCTGTCTGTCTGTCTGTCTATCTATCTATCTATCTATCTATCTACCTATCTCCTATTGATTCTGTTTCTCTGGAGAAGTCTAATACAGAAAAGAATATGGTCTAACTGGAATTTTGGATGTCAGGAGGAAGAGGAAGTACGGGCAAGTGTGAGGCATAGGGAGGAGCGCTGCAGAGACCCCTAAGGCTCACTGAGGAGGTGCCACCTGCGTGAGCTACACACAAGAGCAGGCCAGGTACTGTGGGGTAGACCAGTTGTCCAGGAGAAACGCCTGCACAAGGTTGTAAATTTTCTCCTTAACCACCTTTGATTATCTCTTCAGTCAGGGAACAAGGGTGACCCACTGCCACTGGCTATGTCTGGGGTGGCCTCAGTAGTGCTCTATGACAGAGGATGGGGGCTCTGACTCCCAGAAAAAAAGACCTTCCCTACAAAGGGGCTTCACACACAGGGTTGAGGGAAGTATCTGGAAACAGAAAATGGCATTGCCAAGAGTCAGACCGGCCCCAGGTGTGTTCCCTACTCATCACCCTAGGAGAAATGCATGCAGGTATTCTGGGCTTGTGCCATTTAAACACACAGGAAGGATGGCTTGCTGGTGACCTCATTACTGTTGTTGCCCAGAGAACCAGTTACACCTGCTCACCACCCACAGCCCGCTGATGCTGGGCTCAGATGCCAGGACCAGGAAAAGCCTCCATGAGACCCAGTGCCTCGGCAGAAATACCTCCCTTCCCAGCTGCATCAAGGGCTTAGAAAGATTTCTGCTTGGGTGGAGATATAATGGGGAAAGAATAAGGCTTTCTGTGTTCATCAAAAAATAGATGACCTATGACTCCCAACTGGTATGAACAGACTCTTTCATATGCTCCTCTAGCGTTGCTCAATAAAGTCATTTGTAAAGTTGTGGGCCCCACAAGTCAGCGCACTGGAGCCTGAGTCACACCACAAGGGCAGTCCCACCTGTGTGTGAAGCCCCTTCCAGACAGGTTTCTTCATCCATCATTGGTATGGATGTTTCTACGTTCCTTTGTTCCTTTTCTTATTTTTGCATGTTTGCTGTTCCAACCTTCTGTTTCTCTCTCTCTCTTAGAGTCTGGGAGTGTGGTTGAATTCTCCAGGACATACTTCACTCCTTATCTGATTGCTTTTACGTCTCCCCCCCGCCCCCCACCCCCCCGAGCTAGTTTGGCGTGGCGGAGGCGGGGCTGGGGGGATGTTTTGCAGCCACAGTCACTTTTCAGTGCCGGGTAACTTGGCAGGGACAGCACAGGAGAGAGTTTCTGTGGGGTTCTGCACGGACTTTGTTGGCAAAGCTGCAACCTGCCTTCTCTTTGCGATTGTGTGAAATATCCTCCAGTTTTCATTCCACTTCATTAAGAACATTTCTAGGGGCGCCTGGGTGGCTCAGTTGGTGAAGCATCTGCCCTCGGCTCAGGTCATGATTTCAGGGTCCTGGGATGGAGCCTTGCATTGGGGTGGGGTGGGGTCCCTTCTCCCTCTCCCTCTGCCCCTCCCCCCACTGGTGCACTTGCTCTCTCTCTCAAATAAATAAATAAAGTCTTTTTTGGGGGGGAAGTATTTCTAACTACTCTACGGATCCTTTGGGTCTTTTGGTCATTCCTCCAAATTTTGTGGAGCTCTGGAAAAGGGCTAACCTCCTGAGAGCCTGGTAGGGGGTGACTAAGAGCTTTCACCCTCAAGTGATTTCCCCATCAGCGTTGTCTGTGCTGCTTCCTTTACTAGAGTGTTCCTGAGAATTCTCGGGATCTTATTGATTAACCTTCCTTTTCGCATCCAGTTTAGGGGTGTGGGGGAGGGGCAGGGCAGCGGGGAGGTGAAGGTGGAGTTGGGAGCTAGTCCAGGTATCATGCTTCTTTCCTTGGCGCCCCCTTTTCAAAGCTTACATTATAGGATTGTATTCTTTTCTGAATTTGATCAGCAGCAGTTCTGTTTTCGCTGGCGTGACCATGTTCTCTTGATTTCATTAGGCTTTGGGGAGAGAAAGAGAGTTGTGGTCTGATTTTATTTATTCTTGGGAAAGTGCCGGTCCATGGAATTAGAAACCAGCATTCCACCAAGCAGGGCGTGGGCAGCAAAGAAAAGCACAGGATACGAGGCTGCGGGGTCACCTCGTGGTTCTGAGCAGTGGCCCCGGCATCATCCAGACACCACCTCTGCCAGCCTTCAGTCCTGGAGATGAACTTCCTCTTGGCCTCAACCAGAGTCAAGGAAACAGAGTACTGCGTTCAAGTCCACTGACATCTAAGAAAAAGAAATCCTTTCATTTCTGCTAGAAGCCTCCACCCCCAACACTCATCTGTCTACTCACACTCAACCCACAAAGACGACTTCACCGGCTGTCACTTCAGCGAGACCTGGTAAAGGTCCCACGTTCTCTGATTTCCTCTGCCTATTCCTTCAACAGGTGTGTGGGACTCTGTCTTCCCCCACAAAAGAATCTTCCCAAGGCAGTAACTAGCAATTTTGGCATTTGGGCTAGGAATATGAAAAGTGTCCTTTTCAAAGTGAAAAGTGAGGGGAGAGTGTAGTTGGCAAAGCCCCCTCCATGCACCCTGATGTCCGCGGTAGCTGACATAGACACTGCGGCCACCTTGCCACCCCAGCCAAAGAGCTACCCTTGGGGTGGGGGTGGGAGAGGGGAGAAGCATGGTAGAACATTTCCTCAGCAATTACCAGCTTATAACTTTGCACAGTCTTTCAAAACCATTATTTGGGGGCACCTGGGTGGCTCAGGTGGTTAAGTGTCAGACTTGATTTCAGCTCAGGTCACGATCTCAGGGTCTTGAGAACCATCCCTGCAACGGGCTCCACGCTGGGCCTGGAATCTGCTATGATTCTCTCTCTCCCTCTCCCTCTGCCCTACCCCCAGTTGCGTGCGCTCTCTCTCTTAAACAAAAACAAAAACAAAAACCCATTATTTCAAACATCCATACCGTCTACAATTTGGTGTTCTGTAGCAAAGCACAATGTGCCTGTCCTGATTTGGGCTTTACATTGTCCAAGAAGGGTTCCTGATGGACGGTGTGCCCTTGGTTCAGTTCCAGCCTCTCCTGGCACCAGGTTCCCCGTCTTGGGGCATATGGCATATTCTCTCCACTTACATTCACACAGTGTATGACATGGCCGTGGGTGCAGGGAAACCCAAGGAAGAATTTGTCAAGCAGAGCAAGAAATCAGGGCATCTGGAGCCAAGTGGTGCTGTAATCTTGGAGCAGGAGAAGGAATATGGCGGGAATCGGAGCCATATTTGGCAGACCCATGCCCACGTCTGCCAGGGAAGTTAGGAATTCCTCACCTGATCCCTGGCCACAGATGCAGTCATAGCAGCAGGGCTTCCTTCACCTGGCAGCACCAGGAGGCGCGTGGTTCAGCACGTGTGCCGTGCTGGGCCCCGGTTTTGGCACAGAGGGAGCAGGGCCTGGGTGTCGGCTTGGGCGAGGTGCAGGGCACCCCACTGTACTCCAGTGCCCCATCTCTGGCTTCAACAATAAGTTTTATGGTAAGCCTCACAATGCCTGTGCTGTAAGAGTGTTTCGAGAAGTGGTCACAGGCCTAGAGAAGTGGTCACAGGCCTAGAGACATGCAGAGTCTCCACTTTCAAAAGCAGCTCCCAGAACAGACCTACCAGAGCAGGTCCAGCCCCATGTGACCAGTAGAAAGGGCTCCAGTCAGTGTGTACCTATGGTCCCATCCCCCCCCCCAACCTACTTTAGACGGCAACTTCTTAGACCCTGTCTAATTCACAGGAAATCCATTTATCTCCTTTATGGGGCTCTCCCCTTCCCTCCTCACCCCAAGAAGTCTACACCATCTGAGCAGAGAAAACCCTGAGGTCTGCAATGTCTTTGCTTCTGGGGGCACCTGGGAGGCTCAGTTGGTTAAGTGTCTGCCTTCAGCTCAGGTCATGATTCCAGGGTCCTGGGATTGAGTCCTGCATCAGGCTCCTTGCTCAGCAGGAAGCCTGCTTCTCCCTCTCCTTCTGCCCCTGCTCACTCTCTCTCCTGCTCTCTAATAAATAAACTCTTAAAAAAAAAAAAAAGTCTTTGCTTCTGACTGCATACAGCATTACTGCTGGAGATGGGTCCTACTCCGTCCCACCACCCAGCCAGAGCTGTGCACGAGTCTCTTGGGTTCCCGGAGGTGGCATGAGCCACTCCCCGGGGACTCAGTCTAGCCTGGAGTGCCTCACACATGTGTGCTCAGGGGTACTGTTGTGTAGGGCTGTCATTACAAGCAACCACACTTGTGGCTGAAAACAGCAGAAATGTATTCTCTCACAGTTCTGGAAGGTAAAAATGTGCCAGCAAGGTGTGGGCAGAGCTGGTCTTTGTGGGTGCTCGAAGGGAGAATGGGTCCAGGCCTCTTTCCTTGGCTGGTGCTGGCTGCCAGGAATCTTTGCTGGTCCCAGGCTTGTAACTGTACCATTCCAATCTCTGCCTCCCTCTTCACACAGCCTTCTGTGTTTCTCCTTCTCTTCTCTGTCTTAGAAGGATTTAGGGCCCACCTGCTCCTTCCAGAATGTTCTCATCTTGAGATCCTTAACTTAAAGACACTTCTTCCAAATAAGGTAATATTCTCAGGTCTGGTGGACATATCTTTAGGGGAGTGCCAGGGAACCCAGGAGTCTTCGCTCAGGTGGCCATAAGGAGGTGCCACAGACTGGGGGCTGCAAAGACAGACATTTATTTCTCACAGTTCTGGAAGCCCAAGATCAAGGTGTTGGCAGGTTTGGTTTGTTCTGAGACGAGGCAGATGGCAGCTTTCTCCCTATGTCCTCGTATGGCCTTTTTCTGTCTGTGCATCCCTGATGTCTCTATGTGTCCAAATTCCTCTTCTTAAAAGGACACCAGTGAGGTTAGGGGTGTCTCGGTGGCTCAGTCCATTAAGCATCGGCATTTCGCTCAGGTCATGATCCCAGGGTCCTGGGATCAAGTCCTGCATCGGGCTCCCTGCTCTGCGGGAGTCTGCTTCTCCCTCTGCCCTGCCCCCCGCTTGTGTGCGCTCTCTCTCTCTCTAATAAATAAAATCTTTAAAAAAAAAGTGGGGGACACCAGTCGGGTTAGATTAGGGCCCACTCTAATAGCCTCATTTTAATTTAACCACCTCTTTAAAGACTCTGTCTTCAAATTCACTCACACTCTGAGGTACCAGGGGTTAGAGTTTCAACCTATGAATTTTGGAAGGACATAAATCAGGCCTTAACACCAGGTAAGCATCTTTCAGATCCCGCTCAGTCCTCAGCCAAGGAGCTCAGCCAGCTCAGGAGGCCTGAACCACTTGGGTTGGGTTCCTGTCCACTCCGGAACCTGGAACGGAGCCCAGGAGTGAGAGAGCTTTTCCTTTCAAATCCTGAGACAAATCATACCCCCTTTTCCTGTACAAACTCAGCTGAGAGATGCTGTCCTGCCTCCCCCAGAGGGAGCCACCTTTAGGGACTCAAAGGTGCCCACATCTGCCCTTCTTAGGGCAATTTCACGGACGCTGACATGCCGGCCCTTGCTCCTAAGGGGGCCGCTCTCACGGAGAACTGAGCCGAGGGCCCGTGCAGCGCACTCAGTCCACAGCGGCTCCCTTAACTTCCCATCACGTCATCCCGTCTTATCATCATAGGGCGTCACACTCCCCAACTTTTCTCCTACTCATGTTTTAAATTCACTTTATCAAGTCCCTCTTTCCAAATGAGAGCATGAACTTGTACTTGATACGTAGGAAGTGCTCAATAAAAATTTTTTTAAAAGATTTTATTCATTCACTTGACAGAGACAGGGAGAAAGGGAACACAAGCAGGGGGAGAGGGAGACGCAGGCTCCCCGCTCAGTGGGGAGCCCAATGCAGGACTCGGTCCCTGGACCCTGAGATCATGACCTGAGATGAAGGCAGACGCCTAGTGACTGAGCCACCCAGGTGCCCCAGTGCTCAATAAATATTTGCTGAATATTTAAATAAGTGTTTTAGTTTGGAGGGCTGCTTTAAAAAATACCACAGACATGAGGAGCTTAACAGAAATTTATCTTCTCACAATTCTGGACGCTGAAGGTCTGAGACCAAGGCGTCGGTAGGGTTGGTTTCTTGGGTTTGAATGCTGACTTCTCCCTGAGGCTTCACGTGATCTGTCTGCCCTGTGAGTATCTGTGTCCTATGGCCTCTTCTTACAAGGACACAAGACAGATTGGACTAAGGCCCACCCTTTCATTTGTCCTTAATTCATTTAACCTCAATTACCTCTGAAAAGAGGCTATCTCTAAATGCACCACCCCTGAGGTCCTGGGAGTAGGGACGGCAACACATGAATTCTGAGGGGACACATTCAGCCCATTCAACAGTGAGGTAATTTTTAGGCACAGACTTTGCTGAAGAAGAGAAAACACAAATCTGTCCTCTGGTGGGTGAATTAAACCCTGCTCTCGTGCCCATCCCACCTCAGAGGACGCAGAGCTTACAGCTCTTCACTGGGGCAAACACATGCTGGGCACTGCCCACCGCCTCACACATGTGAGTCAGGCTCAGACTCTCCCTCTCTCTACGTGTCACCTGTCTGGTGTGTTTGGAAAGGTGTGATGACAGAAGGAGAAGGGTTGTCCCCCACCTGGCCCAGAGCTCCCTGTCTGACCGCTACTCCTCCAGTGGGGGCGTGCCCCCTGCTCTGCCAGGGGCCACTCCTCACTCCACTGTTGACAACTGGGAGGAACCCATGGGCTGCAGTCCTTGTGGTGCAATATAACTACTTTTCTAGAAGCCTTTGCAGAGGGGGCAGTAAAACAGGGCAGATCACACCTCTCTGTGGCCCCATCCACTGCCCCACTCTGTAAGATCACAAGCTCTCTGGTGCGATGCTTTCAGTGGCAAGTAAGAGCGAACCTAACTCGAAGTGGCTTCAACAATAAGGGGAACTCCTTGGCTTACAGAAATGAAAAGCCCAAAGGTGGATGAAGCTTTCGGCAAGGCTTGATCCAGCAGTTCACAATGCTGCCAAAAACCCATCTTGCTCTCCATGTCTTGTTCCTGTTTGTTTTCCTGGGATTGGTTTCATCCAAGGGCCCTCTCCTCTTTCATTACAAGACAGCCCCTAGCGAGCAGCTTGGGGGATAAGCTGCCTCGGCCCCGCAGAGGAGGAGGAAAATACCCTTCTCCTGAGCACCACTCTGATATACACCATCTTTAGTTACATGCCCATCTCTGAACCAATCAGCGTGCCTGGGGGGTCGGGTGGGACTGCCCTGAACCACTTAGAAAAACCAGGACCCATGCCCGGGGCTGGGAGGTGGTGGCAGAATATTCACCCCACCCAAACCAGGGCAGGTCAGGGGCTTGAGCAGAGAAACCCAATTTAAAGGCAGCTCTGACTAAGAAAGAAACACAGAAATGCAAATGAAAGTTACCGAAAATAACTCCCACCTATTTTGAAACTGGATTGCATTGTATTATATAAAAATAACAGCCGCTAACCCTTTCCTGAGCTTCCCAAGCTCACATTACGTCCACATGCACACATTGCATATGGTTCCCTTAACATAAAAATAGCAAACATTTATGTAGAGCTTGTCACGTGCCAGGCTAAGCGTCTCACCTTCATTCGCTCTTCAGGCAAAGACGTTGAGACAAAGCATTGAGCGCAAGGCCCCAGATCCCCCCGCGAGTCCGCACAAGGAGCCGGTGTGCACTCCTTTGTCTAAGGGCTCTCGGCGCTGCCTGTGAGGTCCAGAACCCGGGCGGGGGCTCTTAAACCTGGCCCCTAGGTCTCCTTGTAGACCACAGCCACAAAAACAAATCTCAGGAGGGAGCAGAGGGCAAGCTGAGGAAAAAGCACCAGCTGACACTGCCCCCCCAGCTCCTAGGGCGGGGACATGTGTGACCTTCCTCAGGCACTGGGGCTGCCCTAAAGCTAAGGGAAGGAAAAACAACGGTTAACTCCCAGAGATCACAGTCCAGCAAGATCCGTGTCTCCCTCAGTTTACAAACGTCTTAGTGATTTACAAGAAAAAAAGCATTCTTACCAATAACCTAACTTCCAGAAGGAAACTCCCAACAGTCTTGACGCTTTGCTAGAGGGAGAAACAACCTCAACTTGATCGTGGCAAGGCCTTCGGTATCTGGTGGGTCCTCTTTGCCATCCACAAGTTCTTCTGAAAACCTCCCCTTTCCTCACGCGTTCCCCCAAGCCCATAGTATATAATCAGCCGCCCCTCACAACCCCGGGGCAGCAGCTCTTTCTGCCCACGTGGCCTGTCCTCGTGCTTTAATAAAACCGCCATTTTGCACCCAAGACTCTCAAGAACCCTTTCTTGGCCGCCGGCTCCGGACCTCACCCCACCGAACCTCCCCTCTAGTCCAAAACTGTATCAAACCGAATATCCAGGGGGTGAGGGCCGGACAGCAGTATTCTGTCTTTAGGCTTCTGGGGGGATTCTGACGAGCAGCCGAGGTTGAAAACCAGGGTTTCACACAAACGCATCCCCCAAGGACAAACATTCATTCTCAGAAAGAGTATGTTATACACACACAGTGAGGAAAAGTTGTAGAGGCTGCTGTCAGACAACAGGCTTGAGCAATGGAAATGTGACCGAGGCACAAGGGTCACAGCGACCCCCGGGCTGAGCATAGGTGGGCCCATCAGGCGGCCCGCCTCAAAATAGCCACAGGCCCTAACTGACCAATGGGCTACCACACAGTGAACAAAAAAGGGAGTATTCCATATGTTCCCCAAACCTCCTCATCTTTACCCTTTAAATGCAGCCTTCACCCACCGCCTCCTTGCAGACAGCCTCTCCTCTGCGGTCCCGCCCGCCGCTCCCTTGCAGTGTATTCAATAACCTTCTAGCTCCTTCATTCTGCCTCGGGTGAATCCTTTCATCTCCTGTGCCACCAGCGCCCCCCACAACCCGATCGGGTCGCCCCACATTTGGGCCCCCCCCAACCCCCAATCAGAGAGACACCACCAAAGTGACATTTTCCTATTGTCACAATTCACACCTGCCTCGGTAAGACTTCACGCTGTTACCTTCCAGAGCCAAAAAACTCCCCTCCTCCCCGCTGCATTTCCACCAGGCTCCTGGTAGCCTGCCAAAGACGAAGACCAGGCCTCGAGGTTACTGGGCTAACTGTTAGCAAGATGCCGTGAAAGCACTTTGTAAAGTTCAGATGAACTTGCAAGTCAATGGCCCTCTTCCATCCAGGCCTCTGCTGTAAGGGGAGGTGTAGGGAGGGAGCTTCGATCTTCCACAACTTAGGTCAACCCTTACAAGGCTACAGAGTAGGCACTGCATCCCAGTGTGCCGTGGGAGAAGCTGCCAGAGGCAAACTTAGCAGGGCGCAGGGCTGGCCGCACAGGGAGTGGAGGTGCTACCTCTGCCCCTCGAGTTCCAGAACCTGCTTTCTGCTCACTCTCTCACCCTAGGCTCTGGGCCCCTGGACATCCGGCAGCAGACGACTTGGGACTGAGTTCCCAGGAGTCAGAGCTGAGCAGGTAAATGTTCCCTGTAGCCTGAAGCAGGATGAACTATAGGACCTAATCCCTTTAAAAAAAACCAGAACACCTCAGGCCCCAAACGGCACCACTTAAGGCTGGGCACCACTTAAGGCTGAGTCCCCAACCGCAGTGTGATACCTAATCTCCTTGCAGTTTCGACCTCCCCCAGAAATGTAGTCTTAACCGGTCAGTCAGGAATTTTCACATCGGCCCCAATGAAGTCATCTGCCACGTGGGCCTTCTCCTTCCCCAAAGGAAGATGAGCTGAGATGATCTGCATGATACGACCCCCAGCTCCTCCCATCAAGGGAAAGCTACTGGCCTAGAACAATCCTTTTCTTTTGCTAATAACGTCCTTGCCCCACCCTCCTTCGTATAAAAACCTTGATTTTGTGCGGTTCCTCAGAGCTCCCCTCTACCTGCGAGACGGATGCTACCGGATACCTGGAGAGCTGAATAAAGCCAATGAGCTCTTCAGGTTAACTTGGTTGACTTGTTTCGTACCATCTCTCACATCCTAGAACTCTTTGGTTGTAGACCAGGCTCCCTGGCCCGGTGAGCACCCAGAGCCAAGCGGGGGGGGGGGGGGGGGGGGGGGGGGGG